>NC_137465.1:132175234-132775234 GCF_964235325.1 Thermobia domestica | reverse complement strand
CAGTTAGCTAATCTTTGTATTGAACAAACTTCCAATTAAATTTTGAGATTTTGTTTTACTTGCTTTCATATGTACTCTATGGGGGCAGAAACATGCACATTACGCAAAAGCGACGAAAAGAATTGGTGTCTTTCGAAACGTAAGCATGGAGAAAAAAATGAAAGAATTAGCTTGGTTGAACGGGAAACGAATGAGAAGGTGTTAGAAATAGTTGCAGTAAGGGAGAAAAAAGAATTTTAGGTATAATTAACAGGAGGAAGAGAAACTGGTTTGGACATTGGCTGAAGAGGAAGTGTATTATGAGGGACGTGTTAGAGCGTATGGTGGAAGGAAAGAGAGGGAGAGGCGAAGAAGACTGTAGTTGAAGAAAGGCATTAAATTGCTACGTCAAGAGGGCGAGGACTACAGTACATCGAAGTTTGTCAGTTAGAGCAAGTGACCTGCCAATAATGAGAGAATAGCTATGATGATGATAATAATAATAATAATATGGTTAGCAATATTGACAAAAAAGAGAGAAAAAATTAAAACAATATTGATTATAATCAAACCAGGTTTAAAGAAATCTTCAATATTTCGAATTTACTGCTGCTTTAATGGAAATAGTTCCTGTGCTTCGTTTCTATGAACTGATAAAAGATGTGTTTTTCAGTCGTGGAGTGTTTCGGTTTTTCATTCTTATTGCCACTTTATTCTTTGATTTTTTGCATAGTTTTCATAACCCGTAAGGATGCTTCCCACTTCCCGCAACAACTTCGAACTACGCATGAAATTTACTTTTTGCGCTCGCCACTTGCGATGTTTATTTTGAAAATTCCTTCTTACTAGACATTTGTGGCGTTTCGTCAGCAGGTTGCCAGAGGCAAGTAGTCCAAATCCCTCTTTTGCAACATTTATCCCAGGACGAGCCGACAAACTTTACCAGCACGAAGGCCAAAGGCTTAAATTTATTCCAGATAACACACACATGTAGTACAGTGTTTGATTTCCCGTCCTCATTGGTTAAAAATGCAGGAATGCATCGTAATCCAGCACCAATGACACATTTCTTTCTGTGCAACGTGCTTTGATTAGAATGATATTTGTGTGGCTTGAAAACGAATAACTACAGAAAACGGGACCAACCGATCCAGAAAACGACATACTGTAACTATATGCACATCGACTCACACGGATTGCATAAACTACTGGGAACACTTTCACTCCAGCTGTATTTTCACTAAAGCCAAGAAATTTAAGTGAAAAATGTAATGAGTTCCCCCTTTTTACATTCTATAAAGAAAATTCAAGTAGTACCTGTGTTTGTGCAAGACTCTTGCGCAAGAGTCTTGGTCTTGGTCTTGCACCCCTTGGTCTTGGTCTTGGTCTTGTATAAGGATACTTGGTCTTGGTCTTGGTCTTGCATGCAAGACTCTTGCAAAAACTGCAAGAACAAAACTCTTGTGCTCATCACTAGTAAAAAGACGGTAGTTTTCAGAAAGACCAAACTGAATTTTATCATAACGTATGATGAAACTAAGTCGGGTGTGAATACACTCGACAGTCTCTGCAGATTCTATACCTGCGAAAGAAATGTGAGACATTGGCCTACGGTTCTCTTCCTTACAGTAATTGATTGTGCATGAACTGTTTCGATAATGCTTTTGCAGTCGAAGTTCTCACAATATGATGCTACCAGAACTCAAAAGAGAAGAATATTCCTGAAGAACCATGAGCATTAATTGGTGAAAAAGGAAAATTAGAGACATATTGAAAATCCCGAGTAGTTACAAAGTAATGTCCAAGAAGCTATTACTGCCATTGTTTAGTGAAGTATATGAAATAGCGATCTGGAACGACCCAGGACAATAAGCAGCAATGCAGAGATACTAATTGTGGTAATCCAGCTTTCCTGGAACATTTGAAATCTTTCAGTAGCATATATGCTGCTGAATTCTAAAGTAAAGTATGTTCCAGTGCAATCCATGCAAAGAAAAGTGAAAGCACAGTACGTAAAAATTTCACTAGAATGTGTCGTAGTACACAAATGTTTCACTATTCATATATATAATGTATATTTTAACTATAGCTATTATAGTAAATAAAAATAAGCAACTGTATGTAAACAATATAATAAAAACAAAAGATAATGAAAAAGTGCCTACTAGCAATATTATTCATTGGGGTCCGCATCGGCCCAAGGCTGGCATCATAAGGTTAAGACCGAATGAAAAACAACATTGCTATGAATACGAACTATATGAGATCTGACTTGTAGCAGTTACGAAACAAGAATTCAAGGAGAAACAGCAAGTAATGTTACCCTGTTTAATGTTAATTCATGATGAAGCAATAATCAAACATTTATAATGTAAAAAGCTCAGAAAATCAAGTTCTTGGAAAATGATAGGCGAGAATGAAAGAGGTCTGGTTATTTTCTGAAATAACTTCTATGAGTACGCAACAGCTCTGAAACTACCATCTACATTTTCATTATGTAGACATTCCCAGTTATTAGCCACGAGACTTTTTGATGCATTATTTTCTCATACTAGCTTGATGATATCTCCATTCCAACTCGTGATTGGCTAAGCTCGGTCTCCATAGGAAAAGTCTACTGCGTTTTCAAAACTCGCGCGCCGGATAGATCATGATCGTGATCTGTTTTCTGTACATGTAAGAAACGGAGTGCTTCAGCATGGAACAGCGTGTTGTCATAGTGAAAATTTATTACAATTGTGGTGAGAACTCCATTCCTACCCGTACAAGAAACAGACGGTCATCATGCGCTATTTGGCACTCCATGAATATTAACCAGAAATAGACAACAGATGAAAATCATTTAACGTTCAGTGCTACCAACTTACTAGAACAGAAATGACAGGTATTTCAAGAGTTCCGTTCTTTATGGGACACCCTATAGTTAAACAAAAATTAATAATCTTTTTCGGGTAGGGCAGAGAAAGGGAATGGCGATCAGCGCACTTTGCCCTCTTGCGTGACCCGAGGAGAAGTCAAACTAGTGCTGCCATCTGACTCTTGTAGCAAGGTTTCTTGTGTATTGTCGAGGAAGTTGTCAGAGAAGAAGTTGTCCACATCGTGATGAAACTTGTTTTTGTTGATTTTCTTATAAGGATCTGCATATTTCAACTCACGATACGTACAATTTTAAGTTTTATGATCTTGAAGTTACTAAGATTCACAAAAAGTTATATTTACGTCTAATGCACAACACATAGTTATATTTCAAATAAGCTACGTTTTACAGCATAAGCAGCACAATTTTCAAAATGGCGCATTGTTGGGAATGCCGATCAACATGATCGGTTTACCATCACGGTGATCGCCATTCCTAAGAAACATTTAGAATACTTCTCCAGCCAAAAATTATAAAATAGGCTAGACCTAAGATAGGTAATACGCCGACTTAGGTCAAACACTGAAACTTTGATATCGGTGTAACCTTTGTGGATCGTGGGTGCTTGCTGACTGTACTGTTGTGGACTCACCACGTGGATATATTTGTGACGTGTCTTTGAAAAAACATCAACAAAACATTCAGTTGACGTTTCTCAGTCTTTCGAAGGCGCAGTTTAGCAAAAAAAGGAAGAAAAAAACTTGAACTGCCTATGAAACTAGGTTTGTTTATTAAGCTTGTACTATGATCGCCATTACGAACATGTGATGGAAATGGCGACCAAAGTAACAATTTGAGCTTTTTCCATCGTGTTCCCGAATTGAAAGGATGATCCTCTTTTTATTTTACACACTAATTGTAGTACGTATGGAGTACGTATTTACAAATTTGTTTCAATATATTTTGCAAATGAAACTACGTAATATCTCATTTTTCTTAGGTGATCGCCATTGCCCACCTCTCCCCTTATCTTATTAACATATGTATGCTGTTATTTTGCTACTGTCATTTTGAAAAGCTTGATGTTATACTTAAGTACCAGTTTCATCTTATATGAGGCGGGGTTACCGTACATCAATAAGTTTTATGTTTATGAAGAAAAAAGTGCATTTAAAAAAAATCTCATAAAGTAGGTACGAGGATTTATACTCGTATATAATTTTCATTAGGTCAATCTCAATGGGATCCATCGAATGTTGTGTGTCTCATCTTTGAACATTTTATTCATTAAACAACCATAATATTTAAGAACTGTTACATGGTTTACTTAGTCCAAGTTAGAAAGGTTAAAATCTAGAATTTTACTGTAGTTTATTCCTGTTAAATTTATAACAGAAATTCAGAAATTCAGAGTGTAATGTATAAGTAGCCACTGATATTTGAAACTGCTAAATTGGTTGTGATAACGAATGTACCATTTAATGTTTATTTTACTAACATTTATAATTTTCATTAAGGTAGAAGAATGCTTTTAGCATTTAACATATAGACGCAATTTTTCCTACTATAGTACGACTAGTTACAGGTACAAAGGTCGCATAGAAATGAAAATTAACATGTTCAGAGTTGCAATTACATTTTGTAATATTCATTGTCAACTCCTTCTGTATTCTTTCTATTTTCGTTTGTTATTTTGCCTAGTTGCTAGTTTAGTAAACAAATGCAATACCAAAACTAATACTAATGATAGTGATGTATATATTGTACGTGTATTATATACGTAATACAGATGACGTTAGTGTCCCTGTCTAATCAGAGCGGGGATTCTTCAATTTAGAATTCTGTTGTGCATCCGTGTTTTGTTCATTAGCAGTAAATTGCAATTAAAATCACGAACACAGAGAGAGTCACAGTGAGAATGCTATCATCAGCTTTAGTGAATTGAAGTTAGATGACTCTATCCTTCCGTGCTTTTGTTACCAGAAATGGAAGGTACAGGAAAATGGAAACACGATTATGAAAATATTAGTTGTATTATTCTCATTGTTTGAAGATATTATATATGTTGCAATTGTGACGAAAATAAAAGGAAAGCCCGTGAGTGTGTAAATTTCTCTCTGCAGTAGCAGCGGTTCTGATATAGTATCTGCATAGAAAAGTACTACACTGCATAGTGTTATCTTGTATAATAATTGATTTTGCGGATGGTTTGTTAGGTATTCACTTGAGCATTGTGGTAAAGTGTCTCCTATATTTAGATTCCCATGATTTCTTACTTGTAATGTCAGTATTAAATATTACCATTCGCATAAAACGATGGAAAAAGTTAATAAATTTTTGTGTAGGAATGGGGAAGAACGGAGAATATTAGCTTGTGTGGAATGAGAATTCTTTAATAAAGCAGGAAAATAAAAAAGCATTTCTACAATGTTACTAGTGTATAATGAATAAAAGTATCCAAGATATATATCAATTGCTATATCTCATTGGGCTAAACAAAGTGGTATGTGTAAATGTAACTGAGAAAAACGAATTATTGTACAAACTTAAAAATTGATATTGTAATTTTAGTCACTTAACCCATTAATATTAAAGTTATACTGAAGTATACACGTAATCTCATCATTGAACTTGTCATTATGACACTATTAAGATAATAGTGTACAGTATAGTTATTTTGAGGTATAGCTCAAAACTATGATTTACATTTTAATTTCTATTTTACTATAATATTACAGTTACAGGTATAAAGGTCGCATAGAAATGAAATTTAACATGTTTGGTTGACAATTTCGGTTTGATGCTACCCGAACGACGATTACCCGCTTCACTGGGTTAAAATGAGCACAACTCCTTATCTCATATTCTGTTTTCGATTTTAGTGACACCGATTCGGCACTAATATCGGTCATTTTTGATGATTTTATATGTCCCACTCCTCCTCTCTATGTTAGATTCACGGCATCGGAAGTGTCACCGTTGATCTCAACGACCCCAAAAACTATGGATTCGACACTAATATCGGCCATTTTTGATCAGTTGCATGTATTTCCCTCTTCCCTGCCCCAAGTTGTGCGGCTAACTTTGGATGTAAACAGGAACGGAAGTGTCACTGGTCATCTCAGTGACCCCGAAAACTTCAGATTGGACACTAACAAAGGTCATTTTCGATCATTTTTAAATGTTTCTCCCCCTCCTTCCTCCCCTAAGTTGCACTATCAAAGTGATATGATAAAAACCAACCCTGGCCTGAACCTCATCTATGTTAAAAATTTGATCAAGATCGGTCTGGTGGTTCAATAGTGATAAAGTCACAAAGACAGTCACTTTCCTTGTAATTTTTTTATATATGTATCTCCATCCTCCCTCTCCCACACATAGCACTATCGAAGTAATATGACAAACATCATCTCAAGGGCCGAATCTTATGTATGTTGAAAATTTGATCAAGGTCGATCGGGTGGTTCAAGAGTTACTAAGTTTTATTTATTTTTATATGTCTCCCCTCTCCCCTAAGTTCTACCGTCAAAATCAAATTATAGAAAACTTTCGAGTTCCGCACTTCATCTATGTTGAAAATTTAATTGAGATCGGTAGCTTGGTTCAAGAGTTATTAAGTCACAAACATAGTCACTTTCATTTATATATATATATATATATATATATATATATATATATATATATATATATATATATATATATATCCCCGTTCCCCTCCCCAGCGTTGCACCGTGAAAGTAAAATGACAAAAATTATAGCAGGCCTAAACATTATCTATATTGAAAATTTGATCAAGATCGTTGCGTGGTTCAAGACTTAAGTTTTATTTAATTTTATATGTAATCTCTCCCTCCCTCCTCCTCTCCTAGGTTCTACGGTCAAAGTGAAAATAAGAAAAAAAAATTGCAGGCCCGAGCCTCATCTATGTTGAAAATTTGATCGAAATCGATCGGGTGGTTCAAGATATTTATTTTTGTAGATCTCTCCCTCCTCCTCCTTCTCCCTTAAGTTCTACTGTAAAAGTGATATGATAAAAATCACCCCAGGTCCGAACCTCATCTATGTTGAAAATTTGGTTAAGATCGGTTGGGTCGTTGAAGCATGATGAAGTCACAAAGACAGTCATTTTTATTTTTATTTTTTTAAACATATATCTCTCTCTCTCCCTCTCCTACATTGCACCGTAAAGGTCAAAAGAAGAAAACATCCCAAGCCCGAACCTTCTCTATGTTGAAAGTTCGGTAATTTGGTTCAAGAGTTATTAAGCTTTATTCATTTTCATATATTTTCTCTCCTCTCCCGCCCTCCCTTAAGATCTACCGTCAAAGTGAAATGATAAAATACTTCTCAGGCTTGAACCTCATCTATGTTGAAAATTTGGTTGAGATCGATTGGGTGGCTATTAACTCACGAACATAGTCACTTTTATTTTTAAATATATTGCTTTTGGTATATCTCCCCCTCCTCCCTCGCCGCTCCGTTGCTCCGTCAAAGTGAAATGATAAAAGACATCTCAGGCTCGAACCTTGTCTATATTGAAAGTTTGATCGAAATTGGTCGTTTGGTTATTTATTTTTGTACAATTCCTCTTCCTCCTCCTCCCCTCCCCTAAGTTCTACCATCAAAGTGGATAGCTAAAAACACTCCAAACCTTATCAATTTGAAAATTTTATCGAGATCGGTCGGGCGATTCATGAGATTAGGAGTAACATAGTCACTTTCAATTTTATAATACCTATATCTATACTATATCTATATCTATATCTATATCTATATCTATATCTATATCTATATCTATATCTATATCTATATCTATATCTATATCTATATCTATATCTATATCTATCTATCTAACTATATTTGTATATATAGTTATATATATATTGGGTAAGTCAAAATAATAGACCCGATTTCAGAAATTTATTCTGTGAAATCTTATAAACATGTGTTATTGAGGAACATGCGCTTATGATCTTCGAAAGACTAACTTTCAAACTTTAGTTTCCATGCACTATTTTCACTTTCTACTGCTAAGAGTCCGCAGCCAGCAGTTAAGGAAATTGACGTTGTCTAGAGAACAGTGATTCTTCTGTGTGCTTGGTTATCACGTAAACAAGTC
Organism: Thermobia domestica; assembly: GCF_964235325.1. Taxonomy (NCBI): domain Eukaryota; kingdom Metazoa; phylum Arthropoda; class Insecta; order Zygentoma; family Lepismatidae; genus Thermobia; species Thermobia domestica. The sequence goes on along the minus strand of NC_137465.1, from coordinate 132,767,279 downwards.
TGTGATTAGTGCGCAACACCATTTCAGTACCCAATATCGAAGATACCCACCTACCCATTCGTAAGTGGTATAAGGGATTCGGGGCCTCATCTGTAAACGGAAATCGACTGGCAGTCTGTCCATCGGTTGGATGTGTGCCATGTCACGCGAGATGCTCGCATAGAACACTTGTGATATGTTTGAAGAAAACTTTGACGGTTAACCTTTCTTGCCAGATGTCTCACAATAGCATATGCTTATTCGATTTCACAGAATAAATTTCTGAAATCGGATTCATCATTTTGACTTGTCGTATATATACAGTATATGTCAGACACAGGGATGAACAAAATAACACACGTAACAGTGACTTTTAATGTGTAATTTTCTGAAGAAAATCGAACGTTTTTTTTAAAAAAAAATACTAAAAAGTATGTTGTTCATTGTCAATCATACTGGGTAATTTTTATTCTGCTAATATAGATTGCTTACTTACTTACGTATTGTATGTGTAAAAATATATGTTTTAACTAGCAGATTGTATCTCTTGTCTATATTTTTCTTTAGCGTAACATACATACTTCTAATACTGATGACAAAAATTGTTTGAGAGGAAGTTGTATTCTGACGTAATTATACAAGGTATGTAGAAAGTGTATTAGTTAAAAAAATAAAGACTACTCCATATAATGTAATCTAGACCAACGATGTTGTGTTATATTGCCATGATATTTCTAATACTACAGAATCTATTGATAATCAGTTTCACATCTTGATGTTTGACGTAACTCTAAAGCTCACTGTCAGATAATTATATCATTCACAGAACACATTCTAGTAAATTTGTAGTACACTTCCTTTCAGAATATTTTTGACTTAATCATTCACTATCCAACTTGAAATATTTGACCCGTGTTTTCTTAACGTTCGATCACTAGAGTCGATTACACACTTTCACCATTGCCCATCAATGGACGATCTAACAAGAAAACATTCCACTTTGTTGAATTCAATTGCTGAAAATGATTGCTAGCACTGGATTCAGCATCAAAAGAAATAAAAAAAGAGAGTGTTTAGTGGCAGACCGTATACAGGGTGGGAGATAAGTGAGGGCAAAGTGCGAAGTTACAACGTAAAAATGTCTAGGAATGCTATGTTAATTTTGAAACGAGTGGAGGGATTGAGGTCAAATGTTGGATATGCATGTAGAGCTCCACTGAATAGACGTAATGTGAATCATGGGGGACATCTGAAAAGCCATCATGTTGGAATTAGCTGAAGAAGAATATACGGGAAAGGGGTCTTGTGACATATGACTCTTGACGCACATCGTCTATTCAAATCAATATTGGTCAATACAGTTTGAGACTATTTAATTGCAACTGTTATGGAATTTAAAAATGATTTGTGATTGATACAAAAATGGAGACAACAGTGGGTACATTTGAAAAACGATAAAGATGGGCAATCGGGCTCATCACAGTTGTCTCCGGAATTGAAATTGAAGCAGTTGTCGACAGGTGTCATGAATGCGCCACGTGCTATTTGCAAATATCCAGTTTTCCAGAAAGCATATGTAATCATAGCTTGGAACCTTGGTGCTGTAAACTGGTAGTGAGTGAGTGATTGCAAGTTAATGAAGTTGTCCCGTTGTCATATTTTGAAGTCAGATGACAGAAAAATGGTGTTTGTTATATATTTTACAAAATTCTTATACGGACGGAAGAAGAACACATCCAATGGTTGTATGAATGACGTGCAACCATCAGGGATAAGGTGTTGGTTAAGTTCAACATCAGGACTGTCGCAATTGTCCCGGACGCCGCGACCATGGGGACGCCAGGACGAAAAATCAACAAAATTTAAGGAATTTAGATTATGGAGATAAATGAAATTGGTTTTTAAGAAAATGATGTTAATTCAGATATTTTAATAATGATCAAATCACAGCTAAGTAAAATTTATTTATTTATATCATAATGACAACGCAACAGGCGTAATGGCCAGATATAGTGTCGTATACATAATTATCTAACATAAACTATTATACATATATTATTACATATACACAAATATGTATCGTTTAATTATGCAAAAGTTATTGAGTGACAATTGCTTTGAACTTGTTTTCGGACATACTAAACACATCTACTACATGAAATCTAATTATTTCGTTACATGCAGCACACATTCTCCACAAAGGAGACTTGTGTAATATGTTAGTTTTTGCTTTTCTACAATAGAATGTCCCAATGTTTGCTATTCTAGTCTTGCCTGTTGGGACACATAATAATACTTCTGAAACTAGTTCTGGACAGTGAATTTTACTGTTAATTAATCTACCAAAGAACCACAGATCAAACACCCATCTCCTTTTTTTCTAAAGTTTGAAAACTAAAATTCGTTACTGTGTCTTCATACGGAACATTGGGTAGAAACTGGTTTTCTTGTATGCAAGCATTTAAAAAAATAAATTGTATATTTTCTATTGCATCAGAGTATTTAGTGACATGTGGTATCCAAACAGTACAACAGTATTCTAATTTTGACCTCACATACGAAAAGTATAACCTTATAAATGCTGATTCTTTATAGAAATCCTGCCCTATCCTATAAATTAAACCTCTGTTTCTACCCTGTAGGGATGGTACCGAAACCGAGACGGACTTTTTTATACCGAGACGAGACCGAGACCGAGACGGACTTTTAAAAACCGAGACGAGACCGAGACAGACCTCTATAAATCGAGACGAGACCGAGACGAGACTTAGGTCAGTCTAGAAAGTCTCGGTCTCGTCTCGAATATTGATATTGATAGATACTAAAATTGCCTTCACTCAAAATTTGTTTCGTTGCTGTGTTAGATAATATGAGAGCGGTTGACTGATGTACATTGGCGTATTTAGGGGGTGGTTATCAGGCTCAAACCCCTTCCGAAATAAATTTGTGATAATTTTTTGCATTGCACGTACAACACAAATGTTTCTTACTGGTTCCTCAAGCCTCTCCAGAAACTAAATCCACTGCTGATGCAAATAGAATTCTCTCTCTCTCTCTCTCTCTCTCTCTCTATATATATATATATATATATATATATATATATATATATATATATATATATATATATATATATATAGTCGCGGTGCCACCCAGGTCCGCCCGCCCTGCATAGGTTCCCGGGGCCCAACTTTAATTTGAAATGGAAGCAAGGGGTGAGTGGTACCTCGTTCGATAGATCTTGAAAAACTAAAAAGCATTCTGGCAAAAGATCTTTCATATCGGACACTGTATTCAAAATGGCTGACAAGACATGTTGCCTCTATTAGATACAGTTAAAACGTGCAGTACCACTAATATGAAAACGGTTGAACATAAATGAACCGAACAAAAACTCTAATAGAAAATGTCATGTGGCACATCGATTGATATTGTCGCGGAGGCTTCCAGGGCCACCCTTCATGGAGGCCCAGGGCGCAACCTCAAAATTGTAAATGGAAACATGGGGTGAGTGATACCTCATTCAACATATCTTTAAAAACTGAATAGAGCTGTTGCAAAAGATTGTTCATATGGGTCACCGTTTTCAAAATGACCATCAAGACATGGTACCTGCATCAGGTAAAACGTCCAGTGTCACTAATATGAAAACACCAGAAAAAATATTCGAATAGGAAATCACAGAGGGTATTTATCATTCTATAGCTCGGGAATGTTGCAACAGTCGAAAAGATGATTAGAGTGAAAGTGCCATAATGGAAAGGAAGAAATTTAACTCCTAGAAATTTATCATAACCTCATCTGCAAGTGAGTGAAGCGGGAAGGATCGGTGAAATTGCAAATGAGAGCCTTAGTTTTTGCAAATTGTATCTACGAAACAAAGTTATTTGAAATGTGTTTTAATAAGAGATAAATGTCTCTGTAATGGGATAAAGTATGTAAAATTCTTGTTAAATGGTACCTTCCATTTTGATTGCAGGCAATGATTTGATGCAAAAATGAATCAACTGAAATGCGAAACCAATTTGTCGAACAATGCAATTTTAGAACAATGTTTTCAAACGTTGGTTTTGTTCAACAGTGGTCTGCATGATATTGGTTCGCTTCTTTTCCTTCATGTCTTCTTGCATGTGATAGAATATGAGTTTCACTGAGATGTCCACAGTTACATTCCGAATAACTTTCAACGGTAATTTCAGTTGTGATCCTTAGTAACGAAACGGTACATACTGATGCAGATATGTCCCAAAAATCTTGCACGCATTGCGTTAAATTATCAGGACCGAAGGGGCGGGCAAAATGTTGTTAAACTTGAATTTCGCCTTATTTTTTTCACCTTATTTCACTTTATTTTTATTCATTATAGTACCAGTCATTTGTACACACAAGTGCTTCAGACAAACCATATCTATTGCAAATAAAAGTGAGGTTCTCATTTGAGATTTTACCATTCATTCCAGCTTCACCCACTTACGGACAGAGATCGGAAAGATAATTTTCTATCATTTTCTCTTTTGCATAATGTTAATTATACTTTAATAATCTTTTTCTCCGTTGCATTATACTCGAGCCGTGGAATGATAAATACCCTCTGTGCTTTCCTATACGAGTTTTATTCTGTTCATTTATCTCCAACTATTTTCATATTAGGGGGCTAGTGGTACTGGACGTTTTATCTGATACAGGCACCATGTCTTGGCGGCCATTTTGAAAACGGTGACCCATATGAAAAATCTTTTGATACAATACTGTTTAGTGTTTCAAAATGTATCCAACAACGTATCACTTGACCCATATTTCGGTTCAAAATTTCTAAGTTTGGCCCCCTTGAAAGACAGACGTGGAGCACTGCGAGAACGTTAATCGACGCGCCCCATGCCTTTCCTCTTTCACTTTCTGACTGTTCGTTTACCTCCAACTGTTTTCATATTAGTGGTACTGGACGTTTTATCAGATACAGGCACCATATCATGGCGGCCATCTTGAACACGGTGACCAATATGAAAAATCTTTTACCACGACGCTTTTTACTTTTTAAAGATCTATGGAACGAGGTATTACTCGCCCCATGTTTCCATTTAAAATTTTAAAGTTTGGCCGTGGTACCCCATGAAGAGTGGCCCCGGGACGCGCCGCGACAACACCATTCGGTGTGCCCCATGGCATTTCCTATTTGAGTTTTTCTTCGGTTCATTTATGTTCAACCGTTTTCGAGATATCTCCGTGGAAAGATTAAATATATACATATATCCGTGGACCCAGTATATGATCAAGGGAAGGGCTAAACCATGGTTTGCCGCTTTATCCAGTGTAAAGAAAGTAGGATTGAAACTCATTTTATCCAGTGTATACCTGAGCGTTAAGGGGGGCTATAGTCCCTATAGCCCTTCCGTATGATCTGCGAAATATATATATATTAAAAATGCTGAAATTTGGTACCAAGTTAGGAAATTCTTCTAGATACTCTGCAATATCACTAGATAAACAATGTTGCTAAAAGCAAAATAAAGTTGTATTTTCTCAAATTGCGCTACGTAAAGTATTACATATTTCTAATTTAGTTATTTAACAAAACCACAATAGCCCATACATTATTTAGTGTAACAAAGGACAACACAGTATCATTAACATCAACATTTTGGAAATTTCTAATAACTCAAATGGCATGGACGGTGCAATGCGCATCAACTGTATCTTAGCTTCAAATACTGTGATCATGGTATAATATATTTCGAATGAATGAGGGAACAAAGTTACAAGAAACGAAAAATTTAAATGTTTCTAAAGACTTTACTTCGAAAACGTGCTGACATATTACGTCTCATCATGCAGATGCTTCCAAAAGACTTATAAGTTATAACGCGAAAAGACTTATAATGGCGAAATGCTTATAACGCCATTTACAACAACTGTTATTTCACATCGTTTCAGAGATACCAAACACATTGGTTGTGATTGTTATACTGCTTAAAATGACGTACTTGTATTAAATTTTTATAATGATTATTGCTTTCCTTTGCTTCTATAACATTACAACAATAGTTTTTGGTGGTTTTAATTACAACAAGTCGCAGTTACATTATTTTAAGCAGCGTTGCCCACTTAAATAAATTGCTAAATATTATTCTAAATATGTACAAATAACGTAGATGAACTACAAGATATTTTAAAAATACTCGTAGTTTGTTTTATGGTGCAAGAATGCTTTCAAGAGAAGACGTTTTTCATAGTCTTTGGGCTACTTATAATGTTAATGTTTAAGTCTTCGTTCCAGCAATACATGTAAATGCAAATTGTAACTGAAATTAAATGTAACTGATACATTTTCAGTAACACTAGTTGTTCCCCCTAAGCCTTAGGCCTGGTGTACACTTCAGATTAAGACCGTGTTTAATTAAAAGTTCTAATTACACACTAATTACATTTCATTTGCTTTAGTTTGACCACCGTTCACATCAAATTCGACCCATACCACATAGCTATATGCAATTATTCAAGGACTTACAGTTAGTAATACACAGTGTTCACTTTTGTTTTGTTTTGTTTTAGTTTAACGTCCCACAGTTATGCTAGGGCGGCTAAAGGAGACGTGAAGCTAATGATTATAAGTGGAATCCGAACCACTTCGGTCGTTCAACTTTACCCCTACCGGAAATCGAACTCGAGACCACGCGAACCGAAATCAAGAGTGCTAGCCGCTAGACCAAATGGGGGTTCTCGCATTATGTTGATTTAAATCATTCAGTCAGTGTTGCCAAATTCGAAGATTAAAAAGTAGCGTGTCTGTACTCCGAAAGTAGCGAATTCGAACTATTTGTAGCCCAAATATATAGAAATGAATACTGATGATGCTAATGAAATAATTTAATATGAGCTGGAAAATGTGCTGGACGTATTGCAAGAAGAAATTATGATCGACGGACGAAAACAATTCTAGACTGGACACCACAAGACAAAAACAGCCTAGGAAACCCCCGCACAAGAAGGTGTGACGAAATCAAGAGCCACTGAGGAGTAACCTGGAAAAGAATTGCCCAAGTTAGATAGTTGTGAAGACTTGGAAAAACCTTCATCCAGCAATGGATTGATAATGGTTGATTATGATGGTGGTGATGATTTTATTATATCTAAACCTCGGAGGTAAACTAAACCAAGTCATAATTTCGTAATTTTACAGAAGCGAAAAACTGTTTCCTCAACTAAGACTATATACATAACTTTTACTAGGTAAGGTAGGGTAAAAATGGATCCACAATTTAATGAAAGTCATAGAACGAAAAAAGTATTTTTGACTATTCAATCCATCATGTTGCAGCAAAACTACGAAAATTAACACAAAAGAAAACTAGAAAGTTAAGAATCACTTGTTTTGGCGAGCGAGAAAAAAATAGATACAGATAACTCGAATTACCTATATACTTATATAATATGTATGTCCATGTTTCGCAAGTAATTTTTAATCAATATAAAATTTCAACTTAAGGAAAGCAAGATTGGTTTTCTCGAATAAAGATTGCATGCACCGTTGAGAGCTCAGGAATAAGATTATTCTATGTTACGGCACTGGATATGTGCTTACGTAATGCATTACGACCTTATGAACTTGTATAATAAACAGAATGCACTTAAAATGAGACGCGAATTATGCGAAACATCGGACTTTGAATCTAACTTGTTTTGTGATCCAACTCGAGACCTCACATAGCAAAGATGAGTGTAGTAGCTCCCACCACAAGGTTCAGGACGTACGTGTTATAAAGTGTCAATTAAACACGGAGATGTGAAATGGTAATAAAGCATTTCATCAATTTCAAACAAAAAAGGTATATTGTAGTAATAATTTACCCGATTTGTTAAGATAATGAAAGTTATATTCTGTTTTTAAAATGACAGTCAAAGCAGAATGTATTGAATAATAAATGAGAAATTGTAAAGTTTCAATTTCGGTACGATTAAATACATTCGTGCTGCTATGTGTTACGTTATTCGTTAGGAGGTATTGAACAATTCTGATTCAAAGGAAGGAAATAAACTACTGTATAGTACTGGAGTTAATTTAATAGAGTTTAATTGTATAGGCAGTTCTGAGGTTATATGAGACAAAGTCTATTGCTTAAAGTGAAATATGGGTTCTATTAGGGTTTTAGAGTGATATACCCACTGATCATTAAACCTGGAATACGCGCATGGAAAGCATTAGCACTAGCAAATTAGCTATGAAGAGGTACACCATATCATAATTCTAAGTCAAAATGAAAGGAAAAAATAGGCGGAAACGACATACTGTACGAGAATAATACTTTCACTATTTTAATTTCACGCTATTTATTTCGAGACTTTCGAGACTTTCGAGACGAGACCGAGACTTGGTACTCGAGACCAAGATCGAGATCGAGACAAGCATCTGTTGACCGAGACGAGACCGAGACCGAGACGGTGATTTTTTACTCGAGACGAGACCGAGACCGTTATTTATCAACCGAGACGAGACCGAGAATGTACAAAGTCTCGTCTCGTCTCGTCTCGATACCATCCCTACTACCCTGTATATGCACTACTCATTATTCCGTCAATGTGTTGAACAAAGGTTAGTTTGCTATCAAATATAACTCCCAGATTATCGATAGTATTCGGATAGACAAAGAAGTGCCATTTACTATATAGGTGAAGTTAATTGGGTTTTCTTTCCTCATGAAAGATACAGATTTACATTTGGACACATTCAGGACTAATTTATTCTTATAACACCATATTTGAAATTTCTGTAGATCCTGTGTTTCTTTCAGAATCAATGTTCTGGGGGGGGGGCACACTTAGTATTCCCGGGGACACTGCTGGTCTATTCTATTTATTATTATATTATAGCCGTATTACTTTGGTCTCTTTCGGGGGCACTCTCAGAGCTCTGGGGGGGGGGATTGTGTCCGCCCGAAAGCGCGTCTTGAAGAAACACTGTGTAGATTCTGTTGAGATTTCACACAGTCATTAATTGAATTTACAGACGTATTCAAATTATTAGACTCAACAATCAGTTTCTGAATATTTTACTGTTCTTACAATATTACGTGAGAAAACACGTTCGAACTTAGTCCAAATTACTACTTTGTAACTCTGTCCTAATTTCTAGAGAATGAGGCATATCATTTTCAATATCAATATAACAAATGCGTACTTAACATACAGATATATTTACTATAAAGTGTATATATCCAAATTGAAAACAACAAATTAAATGGAATACTTACAAGAAAATTATCTCTTACATATAAACTAATATTTATTATAAAATCCCTTATTCTTATCTTTTATCCTTTGTGGCATCCTATGTACGAGTTTAGAACATTTTGCCTTCAATTCAGCATCGTGATACCACAAATTGTTGTTCTCCTTTATCAACTGAAGTTTGGTTCTAATGTGCTTCTTCTCTACCTTTTCTTTCATGAAGCTCCAAAGGTTTTCAATCGGGTTCATATCAGGACTAGTGCCTGGCCACGGAAGAACACAAATTTCGTTGTCCTCAAAGAATTTTGACACAGCTTTGGCCCGGTGGCATGGAGCTTCATCATGCATAAAGATGAATTGTACGTCATCAAACCAGAGTGGGAAAGCAGTTGTTTTTGAAGAACTTGTAGGTATTAGTCGTACTCCCTTATCCTCCCTGCTATATACAGTCTTCCAAGTCCGAAGACAGAGATCACACCCCAGACCATGACTGAAGTAGGATGCTTCACGGTTTATTAAAGACATTCCAAATTGAATTCCTCCCAGGTCAACGTCGCACATATTGTGAACATTCATGAGACACAAAGATACATGATTCGTCAGTGAAACACACTATTCTCCAATCATCAGCAGTCCAATATTCTAGGCCTCGTGCCCATTCGAGTCGCTTCTTTGCCATGATACTCACATTTTTGTTTTCTTTCTTGACCGTGTGATTTTATTCCCTTGGCACAAAGAACCCTTCGAACACATTCAGGCCAAATGTCTGCGCCATACTCAGCCATTTTTATGCTTAAGTCTATTAGAAGATGTACTTCTGTTTCCCAGAGCCAATCTTTTTTAGTTTTCTGATACCTCTTAGCGATAGCTTTGGTTTTTGTCCACACTTCCCAACCCTATTTTGGCTGTTGTTCATTTCAACAGAAATTCTACTCACAGATTTTTGTTCTATCTCAACTCTACTAGTAATGTATTGCCGTGTATATGTTATTTCACCAGAAGTATTTTGTTAACTCCCATTTTACGCGGAGAAAGGTCTTTTTGCTTTTCCCATTATGCTGCAATTACAGGACTACACAGAATAAAAGATTGATACACGAAATACGTCACAATCATTTTAAACTGGCCCATTTGAACTGCTGAACGCTTTGAATGTCGTTAACTTCTTACGACAGCAGCTACAACACTTCAAACTGTAACTTGCTGATAGGAATCACAATAGCTATCTACAACTGAAACACCACTTTCAGAATTTCCCCCCTCACTAACACCATCTGCTGTTCAACGGTGGTATCACCACTTCAATTGTACAGTAAACAAATGAAGGATCCTATATTGGTGGTTTAACCATTAAAAAATTAAATGTTGTAGAACTCTGAAATTAGGACTCTTACATCAATTTTTCGAGCGTGAGTATAATAATTTGAACACGTCTGTACTTTGGAGTATAATTTGAGACTATCGGCAAAAAGAAGAACTTTAGAAGTTTTAATTCACAGACGAATATCATTAATAACAAGAAAAAAACAACAACAGGGAACCTAGATTAGATCCTTGACGGACTTCCGATAGGCTATTGAACTCGAAAATTACCGGTAATGTAAAACATCGTTTAGGATTATTCAACTGGAACTCTCTCCAGCCCTCTGTGAAAAGAGTTTTTTTTTTTTTAATCTTAGAGTTTAATACTTGTGTTGTTATTTGTATATTCTATGCTATTACTTGTTAATGTGTATCAAATTCAAAATAACTAAGAATAGCACTTGATTTCAAAAATTCAAAATTGTTTTCTTTAACTTTTGTTTTAACTACCGAAGCCATTCATTTTTTTAAATGACATAATACTAACTTCTTTATCTTAATTCCATATTTAAATCTAGGAGTACAGAATAAACTGCTTATTTCTCATAACACGCTGGGGGGGGGGGGGGGGGAGGGTTGGAATTCTCGCACCGGTTGCTTACAATCCACGCGATGGTCCTGTTCAACATTGACTAGTTTCTGTACCAGCTCTTCATCTTTATTGGTTGTCTATGAATCGAAGAGGAGCAGCAGTTATATCTTCTCTATAGAAGGCCAGAAAACGTTAGTCATGAACTGTTTCAGGTTGTCCTTGGTCCTATTTGCACTTTTTCCAGCATATGAACGAATATTGGGTTGATAGGGACGTTTGTTGGCTGGAAAGTGGCCTCATTCATGTTTGTGATATTTCCTCATTCAAACTTCCTTTGCGGCAGTATTGGTACATTGCCATAACGTGGAACGCCTCCTCTTACAGAGGTCTCAAACTGTATTGGCCAATATTGATTTCAATAGACGGTGTGTGTCAAGAGCTATATATCACATGACCCCTTTCCCGTATATCATCTTGAGCTAATTCCAACATGGCGGCTTTTCATATGGCACCATGATTCACATTACACTTATTCAGTGGAGTTCTATATGCATTCCTCATCTACAACATTTTATCTCAATCCCTCTACTCGTTTCAAAATTAACATGCCATTTCTAGACTGTTCTATGTTTTACGAGGGCCATCCGGAAAGTGGTACCCGTTTGTGCAATAAAGACACAGTAGTACATATTAACAAATATACACATTTTTATTGGAAAGAGCATGCTTTACACTACTTCTCCACATAATCACCAAGCAAATTGAGGCATCTGTCTACCGTGTGACGAGTTTTTGTATTCCAGCGTCATAGTCCTCCGCCGCCAGCGTATTGAGATACGTAGTCACGCCTCGTTTAAGTTCTTCATCGCTGTCAAATCTTTTTCCTGCCAGAAAATCTTTAAGCTTCGTAAATAGATGAAAATCCGAAGGGGCCAAGTCCAAGCTATACGGTGGATGGTAGAAGGTTTCCCACTTGAATTGCTGCAGAAGTTGTTGTGTTTTCACAGCTGCATGGGGCCTGGCATTGTCATGAAGGAGAATGATGCCTGTAGACAACAGACCTTGCCGTCGATTTTGTATTGCCCACCGTAATTTCTTTAATGTTTCACAATACGCATTAGCATTAATTGTGTCTCCACGGGCCATAAAATCAATGAGCAGTACACCTCGTCGATCCTAGAATATGGTTGCCATGAGTTTCCTGGTGGACGGAACTGTCTTGAATTTCTTTTTTCTTTCTTTCTTTTTTTTTTTTTTTTTTGGTTTGGTTGGTGAATGAGCGTGATGCCACTCCATGGACTGTCGTTTACTCTCAGGTGATGCATAACGAACCCATGTTTCGTCCCCTGTAATGATGAGATTTAGGAAAGAGTCTCCTTCATCGGAATAACGTCCCAGAAACGTCAGTGCTGCAGCCATACGATTGGTTTTGTGCTCATCTGTGAGCATGCGGGGAACCCACCTTGCACAGATTTTTGAATAATGTAGATGGTCTTTGACAATTTCATGAACAATTGTTCGAGACACATTAGGAAAATGTTCACAGAATTCATCAATTGTAACGCGCCGATCGTTCCTCACGCATTCATCTACTGACCTCAGCAGTTTGTCTGTAATGACAGGTGGTCTCCCTGAACGCTCCTCGTCGTGTGTACTTCCACTCCCCAGGTTGAAGTTGTGACACCAGCGCCGAACAGACGACTCGTCCATCACATTGTCTCCATACACCTCCTTTAATTGGCGATGAATTTCACAAGGTCGAAGGTTTCGTGCATTAAGAAATTTAATCACGGCCCTCACTTCACAACTGGCGGTGTTCTCAATTCGTTTAATCATTATAAACGAGCACAGACAGAACACAGGCACTGCTAGCGTCACGCAACCTCGCACAGAGCAGGCATACAAGCCACTGACGCGGTCTAACCTTGCCCAGCGGCTCCCCGAGTCGTCAGCGCATCATGCGGCGCAAACGGGTACCACTTTGCGGATGACCCTCGTATCTTCACACTTTGCTCTCACTTATCTCCCACTCTGTATACGGTCTGCCACTAAACACCTTCTTTTTCTCTGTTTCTTTTAGTGCTTTTAGTGCTCTGAATCCAGTGCTACCAATGATTTTCAGCAATTGAATTCACCAAATCGAAATGTTCCCTTGTAAGGTGCACCCAAACAAGAAACAAAATAAAACAATATAATATCCGAAGAACTTAATAATACTACCTAGATAAGACTATTCAGAAGCTATATAAATATTACGTTTGTATCAATTTCTAATATTCTTGTATCAATTTCTAATATTCAGGCATTTTATGGAATCCACACTCGAAAATGAATATAACAAAATAAGAAATAGTTCGGAATAGTTTTTCAAGATATTTGACATAAGTACAACGAAACAACTATTCTCAATGACATATAATAGTCAATCTTTAAACTTGAATTCCAGTACTTATTCTAGAACAGAGACAAGTCATGCAGTAAATGTTGATTTTATTCGAGTTGTTTCTTAATACCATTGATTGTATAGACTTGCTTATTGAATCTAGAATTTATGTTCCACCAAAAGTAACAAGACCTGAAAAGATCGCTTTTCTTCTATTGGAACAGAATCCATATACATGTATAAGAAAGCCACTAATATAAGAATCGAGTGCAGTGACGACGCCAGCTTTAAGTTCTGGCAAAGGAGGGGCAAATACATTTTCGGGGGGCAGCTATTTGCCATACCGAAAATGACATAATTTATTACGTTTGACTTATTTTACATTACATTGTGTAATTTCGTTGCTGTTTTTATATTAGACCTATATGATTATAAATTAAACTTATTTCAAGTAAAATTTGTAACTAACAAATAAGTAACGTCTGAACATGAAATATTTTTCAATGAAACTTTTGAAGCCTAAACATAAATTGAATTACTTTCGCGTATGCTACAAGTAACACATTCGTCTAGTACTATATGCTACGTATATATATATATATATATATATATATATATATATATATATATATATATATATATATATATATATATATATATATATATATAGACAGAGAGAGAGAGAGAGAAATAGAATTTACGAGAAGCTGCTGAAAATGTCGTAGTCCAATCCAGAAGGAGTGTAGGTACTAGGTAGAAAAATGAAACCGTAGTTTAGAAAAACATATCTCTGTATGTACAAATACAAATTTTCATATTAATAATGAAATTCTTATTGTTTCTCAGGCCTTTGAAGTGATTATGTGTGTCCAAACAGCGAATTTCACGAACATTCAGATCCTAACTGTTATAACATTTTTGTTCCACCAAGAAAAGTCATCGAAGTAAATTAATTGGGAAATCAGTGAAACACCACGGGACGCTCCTCCGTTATATACAGTGGTGAAGAAGTAAGTGGCTTAGTATAAACGTGGCGATTTTTCAACAAATTATGCTTTACATCCAGGATGTTTAAAAGCAATGACTCTTCCCGAAATCATGGATGCAATTTGTGACATTATTCTTGAAAATTGCAGCATTTCAGCCAGTGGTGGATATAGCCCGGGCCGGAGGTCCTAGGCCACCCCAGCTTTTGAGTTACAAAAATAATTTAAGCTATTATTTATATAGTTTTTAAACTGTATAGTAAACTCACGATATACTTATTATAGACTGAGGTCTGGCTGCACCCCGCTTTCTCAGTTTTTACCTTCTCAGCAAAACTTGTGCCAGAGATTCTGGGCATTTCTTTGGAACCCGTCGGTGGCATAATTCAGAATGGTTTGGTTATGTGAAAGTTCTCGGCATAATGGGTTCCCAAAATATCTGTCAGGAAAATAAAAGAGTGACAGTATTAAGAGAAGTCTTCTTCCAATTTGACCGTAATGCTGATCAATTTCGCTTACGAATAGTAGCCATAGATGAAACATGGTTGTACCACTATGATCCTGAATCGAAACAACAGTCAATGGAATAGTAGCACTCATTTCTCCATCGCCCCAGGAAGTTCAAGACACAGAAGTAGGTTAAGAAACTGTTTGCAACATTCTTCTGGGATAAGTATAGAATCGTACTCATAGACTACCTCCGCAACGGTCAGATATTTAATTCAGAATCTCTATATTACTTACAAAACTGAAAGAAAAATTCAAAGTTCAATGCCGCGGAAAATGAAAAGAAAGGAATTCTGTTCCTTCAGGAGAATACTCCTGTCCATCAAGCCCCTGCGAACACAACTGACATTGCATAATCTAGGATTTTAATGTCTAGATCATCATTCTTATTCCTCAGATTTAGCTCCGTCTAACTATTACGTGTACATATTTCCCAAACTTAAATAACACGTGAAAGGACGCCATTTTAGATCTGATAGGGGTAGTGCTACGAACAGTGGTGCGAGGAAATCTTCAGATTTTTTAACTTTTCTGCAAAAACTGGAGCACTGCACAAGGTAGTATATTGACTCTCAGGGGAAGTGTAGAAAAAGTAAAACTTCACCATTCCACGTGCACTCCTTCTGGTTGGGCTACGAATTTGTCAGCACTTCCTAGTCAATATGGTAGACGTCACATCAGTACTTTCAAACAAAATAAGTAAGGGAGCACTTATTATAGGGAATTCTTTGTATATGATAAATTTTTAATATTGCTTACGGATACTTTTATTGGGTTGTAATCTTGGCGGTAAATTCTTTTATTATATATAAGAGGAATGTTCAACAATTATTGTCCCTAATATAGAAAAAAAGGTATTTTTTTTCACAGTCATCCTTTATGGAAATGCACTTCTTCCATCTAAGTTCTAGAGATATTGCTCCTTCTAAAAATATGGTGGTTGGTCTGCAAGCCATTGTTTCACAGAAACTACGGAACTCATGTGACCATTTTTTTAATCATTTGATAGGAGATGGCACTATCACCCAACACACTAATCATATCAGCATGCATCTCCGTCGATATTAAGACTTTTATCTGGAAGTACTTGATCCAACCAAGTTTTCTCCATTTTCACAATCCAGAAGCATTTGCTACCTGCAATGCATAAATACCACCAATATCAATGAATTTCCCTGTACTTTGGCATACATATACTTCCAAAGGTTTAGAGTACAAGATATTACAAGCATAATATTATTGTTCAAATCCTTGTATATCAGGGACGATAATTGTTAACCAATCTTATATAATTTATTTGTATTTAACACTCAAAGACAATTACAAAATACAACAAAATTATATATAATCACCAGTCGAGTATAACTAGTATTAGTAACATGAAACTAAAGTAAATATTCCTTCCTCTTTCACTTGTAATATTTCCTTTCTCTGCACTACGATATCCTAGAACAACTGAAACACTTTCGCTCAACATCCTTAAATTGAAGCTGAGATAATTCCAAACTTCATTCAATTGCTACATCACATAATTTATACAGTTGGGAACATTTAAACGTATTTATTTTATTATCAAGCATATTAAAACCGTATCTAATTCTCGAGTTTTGTAGACGACAATAAAGAGGTAATATCCTTAAGAAGAATGTGTTATCTTCTTTGTTATCAATTAATTTATTCAGATATAATACTCCTGTATAAACCTACTTTCAAGTGACAACAAATTAGGTGTTATTAGAAGTACATAATAAGAAACATAATTTGTTTTTGGATACCATGTACTTTATATGTGTTATTGACTTATTTTGAACTTTTCCTATTTGTTGTTGTCGTCATCGATAGAAAGGATTCAAAATATAGATGGAAATTCCAGCCTCGATGAAAAAAAGGCATTATATAACGTTAAAATATAGTTTGTTCATTTTTCTAAAATAATGTCTTGATCTTATAATTTAAATGGTTCGTTAAACCGGTTCGTTAACATTATATTTATATCATGTTTAAATTTCAAATTTATATCAAAGCGAACTCCTAGATCTCTTATGATTTCTCATAGATCTGTTTAACGTCTGATTTCATATAGTATATAACATAGAACGAGTTCTTATTAAGAATAAAAGTCATTTACATAATATATATATATATAAATATTAAGCTAGAATTTATTTTTTCTACAGCATTCATTGAGTCTAATAATATCCGACTGTAATTTACTGCTATCCATGGACTTCTTTAAAAAATTTGGTCATCTGTAAATATTGAACATGAGGTATACTTTAAGCTTTCAGCTAGATATTTATCATTATAAAAAAAAGCAGCGAGTCCAGTCTCCATCTTTTAGATAATATGGAATATATTACTTAGATTTTATCCGTTAAATATGAATAAAACAATTTGCTTAGTTCCTTCGATATACCAAATATTATAAACTTTGTAAGAAGTACTGCATGATCAGCCAGATCAAAAACTTGTTTAAAATCTGTATATACACTACATCTACCAGAGACCGTTTATTGAAAGAACTGTTAATTGAAATGAAATGAAATCTTTGAGTTTTACGTCCCACGGTTATGACGGTGATGATGAGTAATGAATGAAATGGTAGAATGAAGAAAGTGGAAGGAAACGGGAGAACCCCGAGGAAACCCACGCACATGGTGTTTGTCCACCACAAAGTTCACTTGGTGGGAGCTGGGATCGAACCCGGGACCCCAAGCACCAGAGGTGAACGCTCTACCACTGAGCCACCACGGCCCCCAAGAACTGTTAATTATTTGATTTATAATCAGCAAATTTGAAATAGTTCATCTAGTGCGTCTAAAGTCATATTGAGAAATCGATAACTATGAAGAAACGTGATTAAACAGATGTTTATAAATAATTGCATCCAATATTTAAACAAAGAGAAGGTATCAGGTTATTGATCTATGATCTTCTGTTAATCATATTGGATTAATTTTAGGAATCGAACATAGGGCTAATATTTTAAATTTCGTTGGAAATTTGCCTTGATTTAAAGAAAAGTTAAACATGTAAGTCAATTGAATAATAGTAAGAATTGTAAGACGTTATAGTATCATGACCAAATGATCTTTCCTTTTTCTATTTTTTCTATTGATTTTCTAGATACAGTAGATCTTATCTAAATTTATTATATCTACAGTTAAAACAACTGCAATTGAATACATTTCATATATATATATATATATATATATATATATATATATATATATATATATATATATATATATATATATATATATATATATATATATATATATATATATATATATATATATATATATATATATATATAATTATATTATGCGATTCATCACTATAAGCGGATTGAAAGTACGGAACAAAGCTTATATAAGCTTTATACAATATATTACCGATAATTGATTCATTGCGTCTCTATACTTACGATGGATTGACTCCTGTTCAAGTTTCAACGTCTTCTATTAATATGTATAATTCCAGGATTCCATAGCTTCTTTAATCGGAGCGTTGAGTGGCAAATTGGCACTACTTTTTTTTTTAAAATAGATTAAGTCATTTCCGTGAACTTGACAATATAACCTGTTGGATGGCAAAGTTGCGTATCTCAGATTTAAAATACCAGGCCATAGACCAAAAGATGGCAGCGCAAAGAACTAATTTTGTCTCCTGTTTCTCTATCGATTCTAATAAAAGTCTCAACATCTCACAATGTCTCAAAACTGAGTTACGCCACTTTGCTAACCAACGCTTCAATTATTCTCTCTTCTATCTTATTATTGTAATTTGGAAAAGCCAGTTAGAACTATCTTTAATTTGTTTCCGGAAATCAATGAAACGCATATAATCACAGAAACACTTACAAGGTTAGATTTCTTCTAACTTTAGGTCTAATAAATCTTTCTTCTTTAAACTGTTATTTCAACAGTGAACTAAGGCGGATATAAACGCTTATTCTCAATCTGTTTTCAGTGCACAGTCATCAAGTGCCTTGACTCACTATGAAAGAAATTAACACTTTCATCTATACATAATTAATTACATACAGAAAATACCACTTTTTCACCTTCAAAAGCTTATGTAAGTTTAGAAAATCATATCTTTAATATTATAAACTGCGTCACCAATTTTGTAACATATTTTACAGTGTTTCTAAAACTGAGTATTAATATTCAAACACGGGTGAAGTTTATCATGTTGGACACAGAAACCGACAGATTTAGCAACTTCATTCTTAGTTAACACTAAAATTCTGTTGTTTACGTTTCTAAGAGTATATAACTGTGAAAAATTAAGATCAATGTATGCAAAAAGTTATTTTTTATATTAGATAATTGTAAAGAAAGTCTATTCTATACCTTTTCAGAATCAAAAGAACAGAAAATATCCCTAACGTTCATGAAGAGGGTACCTAATGTAGTACTATATTCAGCGCGATGATTATCTGAAATTTTAAAGTCAGTTTTGTGATGTTAAGAGATAGTTTGACCTATATACTTTCGAGAAAGAATTGTCGTAAGCAGAGTTTCTAGCTTTGACTAGTAGCCTAGCCTGAATTGCGACATTAGAACATTCATTTCTTCTTCTAGTCTTCGTCTCCTCCAATCAGGTACCTAATGAACCGTGATCCGTGTGTTAGAGTCACCGTCTGTTAGTCACTACATCAGCCGTCGCGAGGAATCCTGCCTACTAACTCTGTTTAAGCAAGTGTGTGTGTATTAGCTTGATGGAATTGCCAACTATATATATATATATATATATATATATATATATATATATATATATATATATATATATATATATATATATATATATATATATCCTATTACCAATGTATATGGATAGAATGCAACCAAGGTACACAGCAGATACAATGGATTATACATGTGAGAGAAGACGGGTCTCATTGTTAATGCATGCCGTACAGCTTAAATTAACACTAATTCTTTATTTGCTGCCTTCATGGAAGACGCTTCTAACAATTAGAATACTAAGAGAGGATTTCGGATATTGATTGGCAGAAATTATGATTTCCAGCACCGCGGCTAAGCATGACGATAATTTACTCTTGAAGTTTCATTTAAATTCTTATTTGGCTTTTTAAAATCAGACATGTGGTATCTTCACCGGGAGTTGAATTAGGAACCAAGGGTACATCATAAGAATTTGAAGCAAGAAGTTTAGTTTTAGCATGGGTCTTAAAGAAATTTTTGTTTATGAATATGAAAAGTTAATTTTACTAAAATGTTAAAGAACTTCGACCATCACTGGAATGTCACTTGCGATAAATATTACGGTTCCCCGTTACGTTTAGAAGAAATATTACAACTACTATTATGTGTAGAAGAATGATTTCATACTGAGTGCTCTATGACGTCAAAGATTTCTGCTCACTTTCTCTCTGTAAACCTCATGTAGAACCGAAGTAACAGAAAGGTAACATGGCGTTGATTAAAAAAAGTGGTGACAAACAAACAAAAACATAGATCGAGCATTCAATTTTTATTTTTATTTATTTACTTTTATCTTATTATTATTTTATTTGTTTATTTGCATGCATACTCCACGTGGATCTATGATTACGTGCACACTTCCAATTCTTGGTCTGTTACGATATCCCTTTCCGTTCTTTCCTTACTGTATTCATTTCTTATTTTCTCAGAAAGTAAAACTGCACTCCTACTTCATAATTGGGCTGGTTGGAAATGAGTTTAAAAAAAAAAAACAATTATCTGTCTTAATATCTTTCACACAATCAATTTTATTTATCCTTCCTTTTCCTTTCCGACATATATATTTCTTGAAGAACAAACCTAACCAATATTTTGATTATTTTAATATTCAGTATGTTCTAGGCTTTCCTTGAGACTCTTTAATTGTTCAATTTTCTTCATTGAATTTTTACATCACAATTTTGAAATCCTCTTGTTGGTTTCAGTGCTAGTTCCCAGTGTCGAGATTCTCAATTGAGTAATCAATATATACAGGGTGTTTGAAAACAACACCGACTACGTTTGGGAGGCGATTCCTGACACCAAGATAAGACAAAAAGTATAAACCAGTGGTGTACAATTATAATGAGCTTGGGGGCCATAAACGTCTTTACTAGTAAAGTGGAAGGTCGCAGCTAAATAATAATAATAATAATAATAATAATAATAATAATAATAATAATAATAATAATAATAATAATAATAATAATAATAATTATTATTATTATTATTATTATTATTATTATTATTATTATTATTATTATTATTATTATTATTATTATTATTATTATTACGCTACAAATGAAAAATATAAAAATGGTATTTGAAATGTTACCTATTCAATCTGTGACAAATGAGGGTGACTAGCAGCGTTTACAAGGTCTGGGACATATACATCCATTCCTATTGTTGCGAGCCGCAGGAGATGTAAAAGAGAAGAATCTCCAAGGCAGTTTCTGAAGCGATTCTTCACAATTTTCATGGTGCTAAATGCACTTTCGCACAAATTAGTACTATCAAACATTGACACTCTTTTCCGACCAAACTCACAGGGCGGTACTCAGAGAGAATTCGTTAATCGAGTGTTAGTCACAGTCTAGTTAGTAGCATACTAACTCTTTACTAAGGAAGGTGCACTTTTTGATATTCAGAGTCTACTTTCAGTACAACTAAAAAGATGATTTGGGTATGATTAACTTATATAGTCCCAATGCATCGGGTAAGAAAAATAAATGTGGCAACTACGGGAAAGTAGATCAGCGCATGCGTAGTATGTAAAAATGAAAACACATGAAATAGGAAATGTTGTGTCGCATGCTAAACCGCGGGTAAAAGATTAGCCTCTGTTCTAGATTAATTAGTGACATGTGATAAACTTCGTTAAATACTACTTTCTAATCAGAGACTCTGAATACAATTTTGATAACCATCCGTTAGTCAACACCGTAGTATGACGTTAATCAGACGTCAAAACGACTCTGCATAAGGTCCACAGTTTTTACGGAAAGGTGTTGCCGTGGATGTCCGGGCCTTTTTGTTGTACAGAACGCTAAATGGATGTGATATTTCGAAAGAAGAGTGGAAACATTAAACAAATAAATAAATATAAATGAAAATACTATCAGTAATAAAAATCGTGAATCGCGAAAGCTTTGAGGGCTGCAGAAAATGGTTTGGCAGGCCGCCATTTGTATAGCGCTGGTATAGACAAACCCGGGTGCACAAATGCTTCCTTTCGGAGTTATTGACTGCCGAAAACATGAAAAACTGAACTTTAAGGGTCCATAGCTTCAAAATTATGGTACCTACTGTTCTTTTAGGAACTAATATCTGTCCTATCCAAAAATACATGTTTCAGAATCCTAAGGTACTCACGCAGCAAATTTTTCAGAGGAGTTTGGCTACTCGCATATAACTTGAAATACTCTCTATAAAAATTGTGGAAGTACCACAGGATTCTGAAGCATGGATATTTGGATAGAACACATACTAATGCCTAATTGAAATCTTGACCCGACTGCGGTAAGTCCCATAGTATTGTAGCTATGGACCTTTAAAGTTAATTTTTTCGTGTTTTTGGCAGCCTATAACTCCGAAAGGAAGCATTTGTGCACCCAGATTGGCCTATACTTTTTGTCTTATCTTGGTGCCAGGAATCCCCTCCCAAAAGTTGCCGGTGTTGTTTAGAAACACCCTGTATTGATTTTATTTATTCAACCGTTGCTTATAAGTAAGTGTTTAATTCTTCAAAAGGCTTCTATTGTCATTTCCATTTGTTGTTTTCATTTTGTATATTTGTCAATAATGAGACTAGCTATGGAACGATCATATTTTAGTCTTGCTCTTCGATAGTTATGACGACCACACTTCTTTCTTCTAATCACTAGCGTTTCCGTCTTTTTTTAGCATCATTTGAAAGTATTTCGCACTCTTCATTTTTCTTTCTAGTTCTTTCTTGTTTTATATTCTGATTTTGATTTTGCATTTTTACGAAATCAGTACCTGTAACTTGTTTATAGAAACATATCTTACTTGTAGATGGCATTATTTCTTCTATGGTGAAAGGCTTTAGGAATTAGGATTAGAAATTATATTTCTGAGTTGTCCTCATCTATCACCATTTAGCCCGTCATATGTATGAGGAATGCCCTCCCTTCGCGATCACACTATTCGATGAAACAGAAGGAAGGAAACAGCCAGGAACCATTATATTAGATACTACCCTGGTATATGCCTGGTGTGAATGAGTGGAACCCAGGGAAACCTGACTCAAGGTGGCTGGCCTGAGTATGTTGTTTCACTTTTTCGATCGAGTGTCCCCATCGTGAATCGAACTCGGAACCGCTCGCGCAAAAGACGAGAGCGTTAGCGACTAAGCTACGAGGGGCCACAATGCTGAGAGGCAATGATACTATCAAATATTCTTTCCAATGCTATTCTATTTAGTATGTCTTGTCCAATTCTTACTTCAACTGCCTCATGGCTATCTAGTTCCCACCTTTAGTATGAAAGACCCAAGTTCTCATGTAGGCACAATACAAAGACATTTTGTGCTGAACATTTTGTATACGTTATTAATGTAAAGTAATATCCCAAATCATACTGTTCATAGGTGAACAGTTAAAATTTTCTTTTCGTAATCGGGATGTTTACGATTTCAATCTCAATATACTAGCCTCAATGCTCTAGTAGCAAGCGCAGGTACCTTTGGAGCAAAAATTCCCGAGCTCGATCCACTGAGAGAGCATGAAGTGTACTACAGTTAGTGTTGCACATATAAACGAGAGATGCATTTCTCTTATATATATATTGTAGAAGTGTCGTCTCGATTCTCGAAAAACTTTTCCCGTCTCGTCTTGTCCTGACAATTTTCTAATGTAGTTTTGTAAACTTATGAACAAAATTTATGCCCTGGTTTTCTTCTTCATCTAGAAGTTATGACAATTCCTTTGCGTTACGGGAGGTTCATGAAACGTGGAATATAGTATTTAAACCGTACTTATTATTAGAGTATATTTTGTATAACCTACGTATCCTTAATCGTTGGTAAATGGTCTTCGTTGTGTTCGTACAATCACTTTCTGAACTCATAGTTTTTATACTATGAATTATGTAACGTTGGAACAGTGTTTAAAATCTGATATTTGAGGGAACTAGTGTTGTTCACCAGAATTGTGAAGTTTTTTTTTTTTTTTTTTAAATAGACGATTATTGACACTACAAATTTGGAAACATACTTCTTATCTCATTTTCGAGAGGAGACTAGAAATTTCAATGTTAATTATAATGGTTTCCAACTCACATTACACTTTAATCCCAGTTTTATATAACTATCTCGTTCGTCACATTTATGCTAGGACGCCACAGTGGCTTACTAGTATACTGCGTAGCTCTTGTGCGAGGGGTCCGTAGTTCGATCCCAAGCCTGCCAGTTTGAATTGGACAACATTGGATCAATGGACTTTCTCGGTGTACATTCGTTTCCTACTACATTCTCACTCTACTAGATATTTCATCTATTCATTCTTCATCTGGTTCCTGCCGTGTAAACACAATAACAGGTGAAAGTTGTATGTATGAAGAATTTTATTGACTTCTAAACATTTACTATCGTCGAAAACGTTACTTTCCTGAGAAGTTACCAAGCTATGGTCTACACATGAATATTACTAACATCAAATAAGTAATGCACGTAACTTTGTTCGCTCGGAAACGTGTTTACTTAGTCTATTGAATAAGAAAAATACACCAACTAAAGATCAAAAACATTTTCAAAGTTTATCTACAATCAAGATGTAGAGATATATTATGGATTAGTTCAAATGGATTTAGTTAAGCTAGTGGACGAGCGTTTTTGATGCAACGAAGATATTTCTACACCTGGAAAGTTTAAAAGAACTCTAAATGTATATATTTAAGTTTGATCATAAATACTTAGTTTTATCAAATTTTTAACTGTTATTAAAGATAATATGTGCAAAAAGTTGTTTACTAATTTGTTTGCCTCTTTTTATTTTTTACGATTATCACAGTGGCCAAGTACGCATCCTTCGTATTAATAAATTGATATTCTATCATAGGCGAATCTAGGAAGGCAGCAAACTATTATTCGTTCTCCTCTCAGCAGAACAGTCACCAGTGCTGCAAAAGCTTAGTGAGAGAGGAAACTTGGAATCTTTTACTGCTTTCCCCTCCCAAGAAGTCCATCTTGAATCCGAACCTGTCTTCTATATATCATTTACATAAAATATCCTCAATAATATTCACTGAGTGTGTCCTCTTCGACCTATTACCACAACATTCTTGTACAACAAAAAATGAGGTGTAAAATTAATACAAAATGAGTACCACTTTAGAGTGTTACTTGTATGTTAATTTAACACCAAGGACATCTCTGAAATAAGTAGTAACTGGCATTGAAAATTTGCATTGGATTCTATTGTTTGCTATGAGCAAAGCCTAACGCAGTATATTTGGCACGTGAGCCAAGTAATGAATAACGTACTAAGTTTTCTATAATCTGTCACGAAAACAGTTTTGTAAACCTTTGAATTGTCTGACAAAGGTTACATGAATAGCAGTTCTGCCATCTTTTGTTCTTATAGCCTACACAAGAAATACGTTAAAGTGGTAGTCATTTTGTGTTAGCACCTCATTTTTTATTGTGTGTATAAAGTATATATGTTATTCTAAGAGATGAGACATCCTATACATTGGTCTCTCTTTGTCGGATTAAAAGTTGTAAGACAGAAACAATTTTTGTTATTATTTTGAGAGATGGTAGTGCATCTCTGATAGTAGTTTCTGCAAATCAAAGATATTGTGGTTATATTACTCAGAAAACTATGAAAAATTTATCTCGATTACATTCGGGAGAGTACAGTAAAAAAAAAATTGTAGTAGAACTTATTAAAGAGGTAAATGTAGAGCGTACCAATATGCCATCGCTCTGAATAAACCTATGTCAAAACTTGCTATGACCTTAATCGGAATATAAATTTGAATTTAATCGGAAGATAAAACCTTACTTGCTGAAGTACAAAGAAGCTCACTTGGTATCTGATACTTATCTAGAAGATTCACTCAAGAACTCTACGAGTAAAAGAAAAGCTGGGAAAGAATGCCTATTGAGTAAACATTACAGATTCTACCAATATCCAAAGATTGTCAAAAAAGATCTCTCTTGTCTCATTCAAAAACTAAGGACGCACTAACATCATATCTTGCAAATAAAGTCATATTGCATGGACAGAAGATTAAAAAAAAAAAAAAAAACCTGATAGTTGGAGAAATGACGCAAAGTCATAAGATGGAAATGGGAAATGATTGTAGAGAACTTCAAGACACTCAAAAGGAAGCTGATACCAAAATTATTTTACATTCATTGTATATGTCACGTCATTCTACTACCCTGCACATATGTTCACCAGATGCAAACGTTTTCACATTTGACTGGTAGTCGCAACATTTTCCAAAAGTCTCTATGTTTGTCACCGGATGTGGTGCTGATTAACGAAAATATGGATTTATGGAAAATATGGATTTATTGATAAAATACATGGATAATAAACGATTTATTCCAGTATTAGACCGATGAAAATTCAGACATTCTTTGCTCTACACGCACTTTCTGGTAGTGATATCACCGGGTCTTTCAAGAATAAAGGCAACTGTCTTTTTGCAAAGCTTTCCAAGCAACAGAGAAAGAAATTCTTCAGATTATGGGATTACTTGAATTTTGAAGAATTTAAATTAAAACATGAGGAACTAATCAAGCAATTCATTTGCCAAGTTGACTTGTCGAGAAAAAAAATAGACATAGGTGAATTGCGCTGGTGGGAGTTTTCAAGAAAAGATGTGCAAAGTGAAAATTTACGTCGAACAAAATCCTCCCTGACACCACACATTTTAAGAGTACATTATCAAGAATTGGTGTGACGCAATGCTGATAAGCAACACCAAAACTTCTCAGAACCATCACAGTTTGGATGAGAGAAATCTGAAAACAAGTATTCTCCTATGATGAGTTCCATGCCACGTGCACCAGAATGGTTACTGAAACAAGTACGTTGTGGTTGTGAGAAAGGATGTTGTGTTGTAAATTTCATGTGTAAAACAAGGACTTTACCGTGCACAGAAATGTGTAAGTGTGGTGGCAATGAAGAGTTCTGCGGTAACATTTGTTTTGCAGACAATGATAAAGAACACTTGGACGTCAGAAGTTTTCTCTACATTATATTTTTACGAGTTAATTATAAAATAAAAAAGAATATATGTTCATACATTAAAAATTATATAGTTGAAATCTGTCTGCAATCTTCTTAGCATATTACATGTAAAGACAATCAATAGTAAGTAATAAATATCCCAACAAAGTAATTTTCAGTATCGCCATTGGTAAATTTGAATTAATAATAGAATATTCGCCCTGCGAAATGTAGGTTAATCCAGCGAAAACAATGATCCGAACGGTTTTAACGAGGGAAGGGGGAGGGGGATGTGACACGTCAAAATATTCGAAAACGACCGCGTTGGATCCATAGATGTTGTGGTTACTGAGGTGTACAATGACACTCCTGATGCTGTTAACTTAAATCTAATCCAATCTTAGATCATATATTTTGAAAGCATACAATTCGTACATTTGCCGTGCGAAGACCGGTTGGTTTATTATATATCGCGTTGGTTGGGGGAAGGTGAGTTGCAAATTTAAGAAAAATTGCTGTAACTATTTTATTGTAGCAACTACTGTAAGAGGAATTTTCCCGATATGTCTTGTTTTAGCCCCTACGTCTAGCCCATCAACAGGTTGATAGCCGTTGAAAAAATACAAAAGTATTGAAATACCTTTCACTCGATCGGTTCCAGAATGTGTAGGGCAAAACAACCTTAAATTTACAGAGCCTTGAAAGGCTACCCACCAAACGGTTGAATAGGGGCTGAGAAAAAGCCCAAAAAGGGGCGAAAAGCCCTTCAAAAATTCCCCATTATCAGAAATTATTCTTTCAAGTCGGCAACCTCGCGCTCTTAGTTATGAAACGACATGTATAACATGAGTGGCAGTAAAACCAATAACATATTTTCTTTTGTGCATACAATTACGGAATCTATTTAAGCTTGTAGAATTGGGCGAAGTTTTTTTTTAATATATATATATATATATATATGTATGAGAAACAACTGAGAAAACTTAAAGCTATGACTATATCTTTGGAAGGGCAACATATATAAAGAAAAGTATAATGAACTTTCCTTTACCTTCTTTCATTCCAAACAAAAATGTTATTTACAAAATTTGCATAGAATTAAACATAAATGAGTTACAGAGGAAAAGGATATTAGTACCTATTCTGACTTTCGTTCCAATTACCATAACCTACACGGATAAAAATTATGTCATTCATTTGTTAAAAAATATATTATATAAACATACACTATATTAATTAAATGTGTTCATTGTAGAAATATCAATATTCTATAGTGTTGATAATACGTTCTAGAATCAAAACGTCTTCCTGGAAATCTGAAGTGAAGGTATTTAAGAGCATTTAAACGTTTGACTTCTACACCATAGAGAACCACTGCTGAACTGTAGCTGCAGCGGTCTGAAAAGTAGAAGTTGCATATGTGTTGCATAGAAATGACTCCAAAGAAGAAACTGGCAGCACCTCTTGAAACTCTTGCATCTGCCAGCAGAAGCTTTAGTTTGTACTTTACAATGGATTTAGATTACACTTTAAACGAATATATATTTTTTGATAGTATCTCTTTCCTCGTAATGTTTCGATAAGATACTGCAGAAGCATGGAAATCAGTACAAGTAGACGTTAGATACGGTATTAAATTTCGTTAATTTTCCACAGAGAACAATTTTGGTTATTATATGCTGCAGTTATGAAAGTGTCGTTTCTTCATACTTATTCTTTTCTGTGTATGAATATCTTTGTAATGGCAAATCACTTTAATTACTATTTTGTTTTACACCAAGAAAATAAATCTCCTTACAATACTCATCCCATTTTTTATATATAATTTCATTTTGAAGTTACTACCATAGAAATATGCATTGGATCTTTGTCCTCAATTTTACAGGCAAATTCAAGGCTTTCCCACGTTCAGTTTGTTTTCTTTTATTGATTTATTTTTTTAAATCACGAATCAATACACTTGTAGGGAATTATACAGTTCAATCTTTCTCTGTCTTTGAAATCATTATCATGTGGAAGAAACTTCAAAATTTAACTGTAGCATTGTTTGTGACTGACGCAAAATTCTCCGAGAAGTTATTGCCAAATTAGGACTAGTCACGCAAAATGTCCTCTGTTTGTCATTTACCATTGCCACCATTTAACTACCTGAAATACTAAAATATTAATGCTTATTTTAACTTACAAGGGACATCACCCAAGTGTCAGGCTCCGATTTCAATGAATTTTTTTCTGTTAGAGGGTATAAATGCATTATTTGTGATGACAGAAATTTTTGTCATGGTGCATGTTTTCTAGTTTTTAAAATAATTTTTAAGAGTTGTGCTGTGGTTATTAGATATTACTGCAGAAGTTCCTTACTACCACTTGCAAACGAAATGTTAATGAAAGAACAACTATGTAGATATACATAATGCCTAGGATGAAGTCGTATGGTACTTATGATATTGACGGCAGCCATCTTGAAATCTGTCATTTTGAATTAAGGTCAAGCTTTTTAAATAGGAATAGGATAATATAGTACATAATTTCTGGCTAAAATTTAATCAGGGGAAACAATGGTGAAGTTAGTTTTAAGATATGCACATTTGGGAAAAAGTTACAGGCATATTAATTGTTTATATTTACTATGTGCGTAAGTCCCTTACCTCCACTTCTAATCCGCATATTAATGATAATAAGTGTATAAGAGCTTCGGTAATACATATTTTGCCTAGAGGCAAGGGGTGCGGTAAGGGTAACCTTTACGGCAGCCATCTTTGAATCCGCTTTTTTGAATTAAAGTGAAGTTTTGAAAAATGGAAATCATAGATGTGACACCTCATTTTAATAGCAAAATTTCCCAAAAAGCCAATGGTATGCATATTTTTTGTCCTATAGTTAACCAGTATGAATTTAGGACTGGTTCTAATGTGCACCAGACGTCCAATATTCGATCTTTCAAAATGATAACACTCCTAATTTTCATTGCATGTTTTAAGATTCCAACTGGCACTTTGCAATTGTTGCCATGGTTCATGTTTTCTAAATTTATTACATTTTTGAGAGTTACGATTTGTCAGTTCATGAATAGTATTGGGATAAGCATCCAGCAATCTTTCCGGAATTTTGAAGTCTTACAATGTAATTATTAACTTCCTATACTTGCCTTCAAAAACGAGTTTATCTACATGAATCTTCGCACAACGAAACAACTCCAACTTTGCATTCAGGTAATACCGAAGAAGACGTAGCTGTAATGGATAGTAGATAAGACGAGAAATCAAATTTAAATTCATTTCAAAAAGGAAAACGAAATATGATTGTTGTGTAACTCAATGGTCGTTTGTTTTGTTTTATATTTATTTCTTTATTGTTCATTTATTAATTATGTATTTATTTTCTATGGCAATTTTTAGCTGGTCAGACAAAAATGCCATTCGTTTTATAGCGATTGTTGACGAAAGTTCATATTTGTAAGATTTATAACTCGGGATCTCGATCCCAGTTTTGATCGGGAACTCGGTTAAGTTACACCTCTTTTATAAACAAGTTACCTGTTTTCATATTATGTTCATGGTGCAAACAGCGTCTTCGGAACAGTCACATTATGCCTCTTTGATATTTTGCTGCTGTTCCTTTAAAGTTGTATTTTAAAACTATTTTGTTGTTTGTCGTTTGCGCAACATATAGGGTAGATTTCCTGATAATTTTGTATGCATATAACAACAATTTGTTAAAATTTTCTTTGTATTTCTTTACGTCACATAGGTCCAAAGGCTTCTCATGTATTGCATTGCAAGTCTTCAAAATTTAGAAAGATTGCTGGATGATTATCCCAACACTATTCATGAAATGACAAATCGCAACTCTTAAAAAATGTAATAAATTTAGAAAACATGAGCCATGGCAACAATTGCAAAGTGCCAGTTGGAATCTTAAAACATGCGGTGAAAAAATTAGGTGTGTTGCCAATTTGAATCGAATAATGGACGTTTAGTACACATTAGAAACAGTCCTAAATTCATACTGGTTAACTATAGAGCAAAAATATGCATACCATTGGCTTTTTGGGAAAATTTGCTATTAAAATGAGGTGTCACATGCTATGGTTTTCATTTTTCAAAATTTCAATTTAATTCAAAATGGCGGATTTCAAGATGATTGTCTTCAAGATCATACCTACTATACGACTTCCCCCTAGGCCTTATATGTATCTACATGGTTGTTCTTTCAACACTCCGTTTACAAGGAGTAGTAAGGGACTTCTGTAGTAATCTCTAATAACCACATCACAACTCTTAAAAACTATAAAAAATAGAAAACATGCACCATGGCAAAAATTTCTGTCATTACAAATAATACGCACATTTCCTCTATCAGAAAAAAAAATCATTGAAATCCGAGGCGGACACTTGAGTGATGTCCCTTGTTGGAAAATATTCAACATGTATTAATAACTCTTGTATAACATTTTCAACAACGTAACATTACCTCCATCCACATCAGATATAATATGTCTGATGAACGCGATATATTACATTATCAAAACTATGGATCTAGGTCAATCACCCACAGCCAAGCGTTCTTCTATTTTCAGTGTGTGACTTATAACACGTAGAACCATAATAATTTCGAAATATGGGGGATTTATTCAATTGTATGGAGATTTTGTTCATTAATGTGGCCGTTGTGACAATTTCTGCGTGTGGGGTTTTTGTCCATTTATGTGGAGATTAGATTGTTGGGGGTTAGGACCGCTTGCCTACGTAGGTATTGTAGAAGTAATGACCGTTCGTGCGTTTAGGGGATTTGCCCATTTATTTGTGAGTTATGACCAATTGTGTAGGCGTTTTAACAATTCGTAGGTGTGTGGGTTATGACCGTTCATGATTTGATATATTTGTCCATTTCTGTCTGGGCAGGACCATTATTTATGTGGGCTTTTTGATATTTTCTGAGTGTTGTGATTTTGACTGAACAGGTTATGACCTGCTCCTGAAACTATTACACAAGTATTATTAATAGTGCTTTCGCCAAATTTGTTTTATTAATACATGTTAAAAGTTTAAAATTAAATTAAAATTACTCAATCAATATATTCACTTATATTGTGAATACTCATATCAAACTGTAAAAGAGAAGTTGAAAATTACAGTCCGGTTGCTATTTTGTGTGTTTTTGCAAAACTCTTTGAAACTATTTTATACCAACGCATTACGAACGTCAGGTCAGAGTACCAGCATGGCTTTCTAAAACGTAGATCCACACTAACAAATCTTAGCATAATTACAATTATATTGCACATTCACTGGATCAGGGGCTCAATTTGACGTAATTTGCACGGATTTTTTCAAAGCTTTTGATATCGTAAACCATAGTAAATTATTGCACAAACTCAATCAGTTTCATTTTTCGTTGTCCCTTATTAAACTGTTCTCATCGTATTTAGAAACTCGTAAACAATTTATTGTATATAAAGAATGCCGATCAAATGATTATTCAGTACTATCTGGGGTACTTCAGGGTTTCAACCTGGGGCCTTTGCTTTTCTTATTATTTATTAATGACCTTCCTAGTTGCACACAAAATTCAAATACACTATTATTTGTAGATGATCTGAAAATTTACTATTCAATAAATTCTGTTATTGACTTTGAGAAGTTCCAACGCGATCTTATCTCTGTAATTAAGTGGTGTGAGGAAAATTTACTTGAAATAAATGTTAACAAATGTAAAGTAATGACATGCACAAGACGAAAGGTACCGACACATTTTTCATATTCAATTGACAACAAAATACTACCAACTCTGGAAACAGGGACTAAGGTATCTTATATGATTCCACATTAACATTCGACTGTCATATTGACAAAATCAGTAATGAAGTGCATAGAAATCTTGGATTAATACTTAGAACTGGACGATTGACAAAAAAAAAAAAAAAAAAAAAAAAAAGAAAAAAGAAAAAAGAAAAAAAAACTTCAAAGACTATATGAAGTCTATGTTCGTTCCAAATTGGAATATGCATGCACTATTTGGAATTCGCTCTTCAAAAATAATATTGCCAAACTAGAAAAAAAATCAATCATTTTTATTTAGATATCTAACGAAAAGAAGCAACACACGTATCCCCACAGACAGATAGCAGTGATTCTTTAAATACTAATTTTGGTATTATGAGTTTATAACAAAAAAGAAGATATGATATTCCTTTATAAAATATTTAATGGTAAAGTTGACTGTAACGAACTTATTTCATCCTTTAAAATTCATGTCTACCTCGAAACACATGACCAGATTATTTTGATATATTTTATTCTGGAAAACCAAGAACTCCAGAAATCGCCAACATGGAGAATGAGTGCAACATATAATAGTGTAAGTTAAAAAAGTTAAAGGTATTGATTTATGTTGTAAGATAGAAACTTATAAGAAAAATATAGTAAAATGAATTTATAATAACATATAATACCGGTACCTGTAAAAATCGTGTAAACTGTGTACGAACACTGTAAATGGGCTCTATCCTGTTGCGTTCAAATCCAATAAAGTAAAATAAAATACTCAATTATATTCTAAAATTAATCAATAATGTTTGACTTTAGAATATAATTTGTTAAATATCATTAAGGTTAATCGTATTTTTAAAACAAAACATTGATTTGCTATAGATACTTCGATTAGCTATGTATTACTCAAAGAATACACATAGCATTAACATGTGTACATAGTATTAACATACGAGGTCATGCTGATAGTTTTTGCCTCCCATTTTTTATTTTTTTCAGGTACGCCAGAAATCACCGAATGAGAGCAGCAGTGTGACGTGTGGTCTGTGATCTTGAGGAGTATCAAGTTTGAAGCTAGTGTGACGGTATTCTGAGAACATGCAAACGTGACAGCATGTTTGGATATACGGTTAAAAAAGCGCGCAATGATAGAGTTTGTCACAGCAGAGGATGTTCCATCTATTAACATTCATCTTGGAATGATTCAAGTACGTATATGGTGCAGTATGTGTTGATGTGAGACCAGTGAGGCGTTGGGCCCGAAATTCCAAGAACGCAGATCCGGGCACCTCACCACTGAATGATGAACCCCATACAGGAAGATCAGTGAGTGTGACAGATGATCATCACAAACAACGTGCTAATAAATTGTCAGAATCGAAGAATCACACAGCATGAACTCTACCATATCCTTGGCATCTCACGTGAAAGGATGACACACATTATTCAATGTTTAGTGCCCCTCAAGGTTGGGTACTTAGTCTGTTGACAGAAAAAATGAAACAGAAGAGGTTACACATTTGTCAACAATATCCGCAGTGGCACGAGGCTGAAGGTTATGCATTTCTGTAGAGAATCTCACAGGTGATGAGTCATACGCCCATCATTATGACCCTGAAAACAAAAGAATCTTGCGACAGTGGTTCTCCAAGATCCAAGAAAGCCAAAACAGTGCCATCAGCAGGAAAGGTGCTTCTGACAGTGTTCTGGGATAGACGAGATGGTGTTGTTCTTTGTAAATTCTTACACAACAGATAAAGTGTAAACTCTGAGTCGTATGTAGGAACACTGAGAAGATTAATTGCACGTGTCAAGAGGATTCGACAAAAGGTGGATGTTCTCATAAACCATAACAATGCAAGACCGCACACAGGGCACATGACTACAGCTTCCCCTGAAACCATGAAGTTCACTGTGTTACCCCATGCACCTTGTAGCACTGATTGTGCCCTTAGTGATTTTTTGTTTTCAAACTTGAAAGGACATATGAAAGGCACACACTATACCTGTGGTGCAGAAGTTGTGACTGCTGTTCGTTACTTGGTTACGTTCACATGATCCTGAGTTCTACGCCGACGGAACGAAACAACTTGTTCATCGTTCGAGCAAATGTTTTGCAGTAAATGGCGACTGTGTGAAAAAATGAGTACACTATCTGGTAGAGAATTGTGTAAGCTTTCACTTGATGGTACATACTTGGCTCTGTGATTTCTAGTGTTTTTATGACATTGGAAGCAAAAATTATCAGCGTCCATTCGTACTAAAAGTATTTCTTTTTTAATAATCGGCTTTTCTTGAGTGAGTAAAACCACTCAGCTCGATAACAATTCACGTTCGAATACGCGCGTAAGACACGTGTTTTAATAACTGCAGACAATCAGCTGTATTTCAAAATACTTTAATTCTTTCATAGCCGAATTAGTTATCTAGATTTTTAATTAATATTTAGTAATTCTAAGAGAAGTATTTCCCTTTATATGTCAGAAAAGAAATTTTACAAGAGAACAAAATATACTTGAAACCATATAATTTATTTTTCCTAGTCCAATTTTTAAATGTAGATTTTTACTTATACTCTCATTGGTGACAATTTTCTCCGTTACCTCAGTTCCAGGTTACTATAGTAGATATTATTATACTTCCCAATGCTGCGAGCATAGGCATATACAATATTTATCGAAAAATCTTGTCATTAATTGTTTCAAACAAAGAAAAAATAACTTACCAACATTACCTGTTGCTACACTTATATTACAAGTGGAACGCCAGCAAAAAGCGCAGTAAAATCGAATAAACATTTGCGTATATATGTGTCATTTGCTCTGGAAGCAGTATAATATTTAAAATATTTAACTGTGGTCGGATCATTATTTATTAAGGATACGATTATTTAGATATACGTTTGTTCATTAATCTAGTTATCAATGTAAAAATATATTATTGTGGAACATTTGGAATAAGTATGTTTCCGCATATCTTGTCGTAAGAGGTGAACGAAACAAAAGGCGATTCATCATTAGGTATAGGCTCACAAATTGTTTGGTTAGTTGATTTGGAGTTTAACATCTTGCTCAGCACCTAGGCTGTATGAGACATGGACCTACAGCTGAACGTGAGGTCCGAATGATATAGGCTCCCACTGGAAATTAAACCCGGTACGCCACCACATAGCCAGGAAGGAGTTCGCTCACAAATTGGATTTTCTGACCTAGATGTTCTAGTGGCTAGCGCGTGCGCCTTTGGGGTATGTGGTCCAGGGTTCAATTCCCGCTGGGGAAAATAAACATTCAATTTCATAAATCATTCGTTTCCTTTAGCCTAAAGAGCATAACTTTTTTCTTTATAATTAATAGCTTTGTTAGTGGTGAGGCTTTGATTCTTGGCCATTACTTTAGCATATTACAAGGCCTATACGTAATCATATTAGAAATCAAACACAACTATACGAATATCAAGAAGAAGGAACCCAAAAACAATTAAGAACGAGAGAGCTTAAATTTTAATTGAAATTATAGAAACTATTGCTAAATGTAGTGGACAGAGCGCATTTTTTGACAACTATGTATTTTTTTTAATACATTGATGTTGTCTGTAGTTTAAAGCAATTGTTCCAAAGCTTTTGTCCTTGACTATACACTTTACCGACGGTCCAAGATGACGTGACACATTCGTTTATTTCTTTTTTTTTTAAAAAAAATAATATAAATTATGATCTGTAAGATTATAAGTTCCCATAAAGTAGTAACACTGTGTAGAGCTGAGCATTGTTATTGCCACTGGAGGTATCGACTTGTACAATCTGTGAAAAAGTTGACTTTATTCATTAAATGTTTCATGATTTTTAAATTCTAAAGTTACGCGATATACCGGTTGGAAACCACTGATTAAAATTATTATAATATTTGCTGGAATATTACAGTTTGATGTCTTAACTAAATTACCTAGTAGACAGAAAATTAATGAAATAATTTTACGCATTAAATTGATTGCGCCGCAGCTTCATCCTTTGTTTATTCATGCATAGAGAACCACGCACTCATGGCTACATTTAGTTTACATGAAAAATAAACCCGGTTGGAGGAAATACTGCTACTTTTTATGTGTCATTTTTAAAGCTTTTATTATAAAATTGCAGGCCATTATGTAGATGTGTATTGATTTGTTTAACAAATAGAAAACAACAATCATTATCAGCGCATGAGGTCAAATAATTTATTATTTCATAATGTTTATTTAACAGTGACCTAATATGAATGATTATATTTTTTTCTGTGAAAATGTTTGCTTTCATGTTTCTCTGTACGGAACAAATGTTACAATTTGTTTTACATTAATTAATTAAAAGAAAAACATGTTTCATCATATTGTCTGGAACAGTGAATATGACTGATAAAGAATTGTGTTTCAAGAGGATATCTGTAGCAATGGTGTAAAAGGTCACGAATTTGGTTGTATGTGATCTGGAATCAGTCAGATCCAGATCACTGAGTCGCCG
This sequence comes from Thermobia domestica, assembly GCF_964235325.1. Classification (NCBI taxonomy): domain Eukaryota; kingdom Metazoa; phylum Arthropoda; class Insecta; order Zygentoma; family Lepismatidae; genus Thermobia; species Thermobia domestica. The sequence goes on along the minus strand of NC_137465.1, from coordinate 132,729,846 downwards.
AGTCTGTTCGAGTCATCGGGACAGATAAGTATGAGAAGCGAGACTCTAAACGAGCTGACTCAAACAAAAGTCATCACCAAAGTGTTCTAAGACCCGTTTTTCTTCTATTAACAGGTTCATTTATTAAGATCTCGTTTTTGTGTCGTTTTGTTTTATTAAACAGTGATTTACACTACTTTAATTTTCACCTGTCTACCTTAGACAAAGGTGATCCCACAGTGGAACAACGTATTTTATTTGAATGAGTTACATTAATATTAAAGCTCGCTTCTACCTCAGAATGATCCAAATTTCTCTGTCCAGAGATCACTGCGTTATATATGAATCAAGCAAATGGGAGAATGTGACTTAATAAATCCGTTTATACAAGCGAAATGTTTCACTGTAACTGTTCTATTCCTCTATCGTGATGGCTATTCTGTTATTGTGTGGGAATTAATGTAAGCTATTATGAGTTCCATATTATATTGCTTTACTACAGATGTATACCGTAAACGAAGTTTAGTTGCATAAGCCAAAGTTGAAGATAAATGTCATACAGGATTTTCGGATATTTCTTAAAAGGTGTAGCAGAGAAATCTCACGTACATAGAAAACGAAACGAAAACATGGTTTCAAATTTACAAGTTTTTACGTTTAATCTGAAACATATTCATATATTAACCTAACCCAATAGGGGGCTCCTCAAACCCACAAGATAATATTTGTTTTAAAAAAATCCAAAGAAATGTTATCAGCCAATTTATCATCTTAAGTTATTTGTATGTTATATATACTTACACAATTTGTCATATTGAGTAAAAAATAGTTCACAAGTAGTTTAGAAAATAGGATAGTGACTGAGGATTCCCCTTCATTGGGACTACCTGATACCATTTCATTTGAACATCATAATAAATTTAATCTTAAGAATCAGACTATTGTCTGGCCAAAATATCAAAAGTAACTGTATCAACCATGTCTGCGAATTAAATAAAGTATATATATATCAACCAGGCAATAGTTTTGTACTATTGGCAAGATGTTTTTATTGTACGTTTTTATCTTGTCAACTAGACATCAAAAATGAAATAAAATTAAATCAAATCTTTAAGTCTAATGTTCTACGATTATGCCTGTTAGGCTAAGGTAGATGATGATTAAAGCAAATGAATGATGATAGAAGAATTGGTGGAATTACAAAGTGGGAATAAATGGAAGTCGACCTCGAGAAAACCCACGAGCAAGATGTCCACCACAAGCCCACTTAGCCGGGGATCGAACCACCAGAGGTAAAAGCTCTACCATTGAGCCTAAAATAACTTAAAATAACTTGAGATATAATTAACCATAACCTAAAATAACTTGATATTTCTAGGTTTAATTCTAAAAATGTTACTAGCGTGTAACGAATAACAATATGCCCAAAGGTGAGACTTGTACACATGTCGATATATCTCAGTAACCTGAAAAATAACATTTGACTGAGTTTTATTACTTATACATAGGTTTCAAGAAAATTGAGAGAAACTTTTTAATTCGTAAATATTAAAATTGACGCTGTAGAAGACCATGAATTAAGATAAAACAGACCTTCGTATCTTTTCATTTTGACACTAGCAAGACGACAGTAGTAAATAGGTAATGAGATAGAGTTCAAAATTATCATTGCTGCTTAACTTTAATTTTTGTGTAATTACAACATTGTCTAAATATAAACATAAATCAATTAACAGATCAGGTTGAGCTGAATAACAAGAGATACTTAATGATAAATTCTCATTCATAAATATCGAGAAATAATTACTGTTTTTAATCCGGTGAAACATATTATCAATTACGTAATTTATGTATTAAAATATTGGTAAGTGGTTTTGTTTAATTATTTAATATATGTATTAAATATATTGGTAAATCATTTTATTTAATATATGTATTAAAATATGCTGGTAAGTGGTCATATTTAATTTTTAATATTTGAATTAGGTATATTGGTAAATGATTTTATTTAATTATTTATTTCAGGTACATATTAAAATATATTGGTAAGTTGTTTCATTTAATTATTTAATATATATAGATATTAAGTATATTGGTAAGTGAGTGTATTTAATTTTTAATATATGTATTACATTTATTGGTAAGTGCTTGGGTGAGCACAGAAACAGTCCCAGGTTTCAAATTAGTGTAAATTTAATATGCGAAGGAATATTTTGCTGAAATTTTGAACAGTGATACACAAACTCAAAAAGTTTTTGTAGCAATAATTGAAATCACAAACACTCGATATGCGCGCCACCTGTAACGCGGGAAATATCGAGGCGATAATCTATCTCCAACCAGACGTTGTGAAGCATATCCGGCGTGATGGAGTGGACAGCATCACTGATGCGTTCTTGGAGATCGTTCAGAGTTGCGGGTAGTGCAGGTGCATATATTGTGTCCTTCACAAATCCCCACAGAAAGAAGTCACAAACAGTGAGGTCAGGTAATCTTGGAGGCCACTTGCAAAGAACTTGATCATTGACTTCAGAGCGCCCTATCCATCGGTTTGGGAGGTTCTCGTTTAGAAACCTGCGTACAGCACGATGCCAGTGTGGCGGCGCTCCATCTTATTGTAGAATGAAGTCGTCTATCTCTGCATTACTAAGTTGCGGAATCAACCAGTTACGTAGCAATGCTAAGTAACTTTCACCTGTAATTGTTTGTTCCTGAAAGAAGAACGGACCGTGCACCCGACGCTCTGATACTGCACAAAAAAACATTGATTTTCGGTTAGTCACGTTCCACATTTACAGTTGCATGAGGATTCTGGGTTCCCCATATCCTTACATTGTGTCTATTCACCTTTCCACTTAAGTGAAATGTCGCCTCATCGCTGAAAATTATCTTCGTCAGAGAGTTTTCGTCGTCCTCCATGAAATTTTGCATAGTCTCACAGAACTCACGGCGCTTTACCTTGTCTTGTGGGTATAACTTCTGAACCAACTGCAGTCGGTATATCTACTCTTCTTTAGCTTCTTCTAACAGTGACACACAATCTGCTAGCACTGACACACATAGTTAACAATGACGCATATACGGTACTCGTAAGAGTGACACATACATTTAATTGGCGCACTTATTATTTGGAATTAAATTTAAAACTCTTTTATATATATTTGTCTCTTTACTAATCGTATGATTAATTTTGCTATTGGCGGCTTACTTAACACACATTATAACGGTTGAACTCATTCCTAAATAAACCCGAAAATCTCACCCAGCCGAATAAGAGTACACTTTTTATTATTAAAAGGAATATTGGACAATGTTGAAAATGTCACACTATTCTTTCATTTCCTTACCTCTTTTTTCTTATCCTATCTTTTTTTTTTTTACTACAAGTGTCTTTTTTTTTTATGAAGATGGCACTTCTGGTACACGTTGAAATGAACTTGGAGAGCAAGATCAGCGTGGTGGAGAGTGGTGAGGCACAAAATGAAACTTTTTTAAGTTCCATCCGTACACATCCCAAGTTGGTTTTCTCTTCTTCCTTTTATGTTTCTGTGAGAAAATTCGAAAGTCTGATATCTTATACAGTTATACTCGTACATGCCATCCCTTAAGAGTTTCATTTCAGCTGTTCTTATTTCTCTTTTTATCTCCGAAAGAATGTGACATTGTGCCCTTGTCTAGCTCTCAACCTCCATCTAATCTCAAGACAACTCGTCGTGTAGGTAACGTTTCAGTTTGTTACAGTTTCTATTTTTCCGTCCTTTTTTTTTTATTTTAACACTTTGCCGTTTCCTTTATTTCTTTTATTTTTAACTTTCCTCTCTTTAAAAGAAAGGTAGAAAAGTGTCCTACCGTGAAAATCACATTTTAATTTTTCTACTTCTTTTTTGAGAACACTCTTTAACTTCTTTGTTTTCTCCATTTTCTTTGTTTTCGTTGTTACATGGCTTGTTCTGTATAAGCTTTTAATGTATTTTAATTTCGTTCCATTATCAAATTACATTCCAAGTCTTTCAATTGGAATAATTTTTGGTCTTATTTTTTTTTTCTCTCTTTACACTACAGACAAGTGCTCGTATGTTTGGAAGTAAACAAAATGGCATATTCTGTAACAGAAGTAATGTAATATTAGATTGTAAATAAGCACACGTATATAGCCTTCTTACAATAACATAAATATTAAAACTTGCTAACAGATAAAGGCGATTATAAGAATTTTAATTTAAGTGTCCTTCTACTCGATGTAACATTATGTAGTCTTATGTGAGCAGTATTAGAATATTTGTCCCATAAATTTCAATTCATTGAATCAATATGATTCATTGATTTTTCTACTTTTTTCTTTTTTTAAATTAAAGTCCTACGATTATGCCCTTTAGACTAAAGGAGACAAATAATGAAAATTGAAAAATATAAATAAATTGATAGTATGAAAGTGTGGAAGGAAACTGACAAAACTCGAGAAACTAACGGATTAGATGCTGTCCACCCGTCACAACAGAGATATGCACCTTACCACTGAGCCATTTTGAATTTCTGTTGTTTTAGATACTAAGATGGAAAGTGTTTATTTACGATTTATTTATTTGCTTGTTATAATCAGATGCGTTCTTCGTATGGACTTAACGAAGTAATGATGTATGGAAAAGTAAAGTTCCGCTTGCCAATAGCGAGACAGCAATAGGGCCATAGGCAGAGTGGAGGTAAGGCTGTGCATTTAGGCCAGCTTCACATTGACCGCAAGGTAGCCTATCTAAGACAAGAAGCAGTACAGGCAAGACGCTGTAAACAATGAAATCAAGCCCCGTGTTGCACATTCAAGCAAGAAAGAGTATGTATAGTGTGCACCGTGAAGAAAGCCTGGTATGTTACATTTTTCTGTGGCTCTATTCGAGTATATTAGAGGCGAGCGCGCGACAAAACAATGGATATTTTTTTAAAAACCTACAGAACATAACTTATTTTTGAAGTAAAACAGCTGACAAGCTGTATTCCAACTTGCACAGAGAAAAATCCGTTCTCCGGACAGCGGTATGTTGTACAAATATACGGTATCCTCTTGCTTACTACAGAAATCAGTACGGAGCATACGTTATCCGTATGCTACATAGGCACTGTCCTTAGATGTTACATCATGCCGTTGCAGGATGTCTGACATCTAACAATTTTCCGTATATCACATGCATATACTTATGTTACCTTCGTCAGCTATATGTTATATACATCAATTTGTATGTGAGATCCTGACCGCCTACATTGTTTCATACGGAAAGTACGTATAGATGGAACACTTATACAGAAAGTATTATAAAACATGCGTTTTCAGTTATACGTCTGCTGTACGTTAAGTCCAAAAACTACAGGAATTACGCATGTAACCTATCTTTTTAAGTACGCCACCTACAATTTTTTTTTCTCAGTGTGCAACACTCAAATAAATTTAATCATTTTTCTCGGAATAACGTTTTTAAAATTTCCCGATCCAGTGTCTCACCCTGTAGAATTAAGTCTTAATTTTTAAGGTAAGTTTAAAGGGACAAGTTTTCTCGATAGATGGCAGTACGATCTTCGTATTTCTTCCATTTCTTCGTGTTTTTTATCTTTCACGAAAATTCACGATTTCTGTTACAAATTTCAACCTACAGAATTCAAATTTTTAGAATAGTAACTTCATAATATATCAAAGCAATAATCCGTGCCGATTATTTTATTTAGAATTTTCTTTATTGTTGAAAAGGCTTGATTGTTGAAATCGATATCCAAACCTTTAACAATGGAACTGTTTCAACAACGAAGAAAATTCTAAATAAAAAATCGGCACATATTGTTCCCTTTAGTAGGTTATGAAGTTCCTTCTCTAAAAATTTGAAGTCTCTAGGTTAAAATCTGTAAAAGAAATTGTAAATTGACGTGAAAGGTAAAAAAATACATAGGAAAGATACGAAGACTGTAGTGACATCTATCGCCAAACCTGTCCCTTTACACTAACCTTAACATTGTCCAAAGAAAGTCGTAAATAAGTCGATAGATTCCATCGGGATGAACAAAATGATATCTTTGTGGGTAAACTCACGAAAATCGGAAAAATATGAACTTTTGTTTCGCTGAAAGCATGTCTTTCGTTACCAATAAATTAACCGTATTGTTTTGGTGGAAGAAATTTTTACTTATGTACTAAATATACAGCAAATTATACTGTTAACATAACATATCGTATCTACTGTTGTTAGTCTTTCCGTAGAATGATATATCTCTTATTTGGTCAGTAATTTATTTGAACATCTAAAGTATTAGCTACAATTTGGGTTTCATATCTTATTAATAAGACTATTGATTGTCGTCTTACTAGCGTCATAATGAAGAGGTTAAGGATAGTATATTTTAGCATCAGTTTCACCCTAATGATTATCATGGTTTTCCTACAGCATCCATTTTTAGATTTACAAAACAATTCAAGTTTTCGGGATTTTCTCGAAAACTATGCATGAGATTTTATAGTGGCATGTATCATTTTGGTTAACCCCATTAGATCTATCGATTTATATACGAGGGATAGTCAAAATGTTTCCGGTATGTTGTTGTAGTTTTGCCATTTGTAATGCAATCACAATGAATCATGAACAGTACAGTTCTGCGAGTGCCTTATTATGAAATTGACATGTGTGAAACAGGTCATAACAAACAGTGCACGAGTAGTGTAGCTGAACGGAGAAGTATGTGGTGACAAGTTGGTACAAGGTTGTAAATCGAGCAACGGGCAAACGTCAAGTTCGTGCGCAGATTGGGGAAATCTGCTTTTAGGGATTCGCACGAGACGAGTCGAGACAGGATTTTCTTGACAAAATTCGAGTCGAGACACGGCTCTTCCAATAGAGAGATATACATTTTTTGAGACGAGACAGCCACAAATCTTGTCACGTGCGCATCCCTCTGTGCTTTATAGACTTCGATAGCCTTATAAACACTAGCACCATTGGATGTTTGGCTCTTTCCAAAGCTAAAAATAGGTCTCAAAATACCTGTTTCAACACTTACTGTTAGAAGAGATTAACACAACGGCTGAACTTCGGAAGACATCAAAAGAGGCCCTTCGTCAGTGTTTCCACCATTCGTAGGCAGAGCAGTACTAAGGGAGGGCGAGCGGGGCAGTTGCCTCGGGCGCTGATAGCAAGGGGGCGCCGAACGAGCAAGAAGAAAGAAAAGGTGGCGGAAAAGAGTCAACGAGGCGGCGCTCTATTAAATCAATATTGTTGTAGGTTCGCAAAGAAATATACTTATTAATTTTTTCTTGCACACTCCGCTCACAACTCAAACGTTTCAATAAGAGTCACAACAAGTTTTTTTTTTACTTATTACTTAAATAAAGATATATATATACGATTTGTTAATGACGATATGATATACAAGGTGTCGAGAAATGACGTATAGTGTTTGCATAAGAGTTTTCAAAATTGGAAACGGTCCAAGTCTGAAATACGTGTTCAGCGTTGTGATGGTGATGAGTTTGCTTAGTTAATCTCGCTTTTCTACCCAATCGGATTAATCACGATGGTGAGAATGAAAGTGTGAAAATGATAGGAGTGAATAGACACACTCAAGGTGCTGTTTGCGCGGGAATATTAAAAATGAAGGTAAACAAGGGAAATAATAATATATTCGAAATCGTAGAGTAGGGGTTAAAAGGGTTAGAACTTAACTCAACGCACTACCAGTTATCGTGTTTATTCTATTGACATATGAAATGCTTCCAATTTGAAGGAATATATTGGGATCATTTCTCCATCAACTACTTGTATCGCCAGGATATGTTTTCTGTGCATACGTATCAGCTGTGCTCTGTTTTATCTATCTACACACAGACAAAACATGAACGTTGTGAATTTCCGTTATATTTCACAAAATATGTTTTACCGTAAGGAATGGGCAAAACCGTTTTTTATATAAAAAACGGAAACCGGTTTCTAAAAAACCGAAACCCGTAAAACCAACATTTAGTTTTTCTCCAAAACCGGTTCGCTTTTTAACCGAAACCGGTTTCGGTTTTCTCCAAAACCGGTTTCGGTTTTCCTCAAAACCAGTTCGGTTTTTACCGAAACTGGTTTCGGTGAAAACTTTTGGAAAACAAAAAACTATTTCTGTGGAAACGAATTCGGTTTCCGGAGAACAACGAAACACTATTCTGGTCAGAAATAGAACAAATTTTTGAAAAAAGCGGAACCGGTTTTGGAGAAAACCGAAAAACCGGTTTTTGTGCCCACCACTAAAAAAACTAACTCAATGGCCTATAAAACCCGGAGGTTCAATGATGCGTTCATAAAACCTCTCCAATGACTTCTGTCCTTACCCAACTGAATCCAGTTTGTACTTTGTATTCCCATTTTTGCGAGATTCATGTTAACCTTATGACGCCAGCCTTTCAAACTTTAATTTATTATCAACCTGGGGTCCGTACGGACCCCAATCAATCATATTGCTAGTAGGCACTTTTTCATTAGCTTTCATTTTATGTTGGTAAATAGAATTGCTTACTCTTATTTATTATAATATTGTTAAAATAAACATATTGTATATCTATCTATCTATCTATCTATCTATCTATCTATCTATATATATATATATATATATATATATATATATATATATATATATATACAAGTATATATATATATATCATAAAACTTTTGTGTACTACCATAGATTCCAGTCAGGACCGTCGCGTAAGTTGTAAGCGCCCGGGGCGAAAATTCCCAGGCGCCCCTGCCCCCCAATGTGTTTCGAAAGACGAGCAGAGTGTATTCTGTACTCCTAGATTTAAATATAGAATGTAAGATCATAATGTAAGATAAAAGAAGTTGGTATTATGTCAATGTTTTAAAGTGAATGGCTTTTGTAGTTAAAACATAAACATTAATGAAAAAATGGTTTTTGAATTATTGAAATCGAGTGCTATTCTTGTTTATTTTGAACTTCATACACATCAACGTAGTAAGAGCATAGAACATACAAATAACGATACAAATATTGAATTCCAAGATTTTAAAAATAAACTTTTCAGAGGGGACTGGAGAAAGTTCCAGTTGGATAATCCTAGACGATGTTTTACTTTACCGGTAATTTTTAAGTTAAATACTCTATCCGGAGTCCCTCAAAGATCTAATCTAGGTCCCCTGTTGTTCTTTTCTTGTTATTGTTGATATTTCTCTGTGTACTAAAACGTCTGAAGTACTTCTTTTTGCCGACAAACTCAAATTATACTCCAAAATAAGTTCAATTGGTGACTGCGTGAAACTTCAACATTATCTACAGAGAGTTCAAATATGATGTCATAAGAATAAATTAGTCATGAATGTGTCAAATGTAAATCTGTATCTTTCACGAGAAAAGAAAATCCAATTAACTCCACTTATATAATAAGTGACACTTCCTTGTCTAGCCCAAATATTATCAAAGATCTAGGAGTTATATTATTGATAGCAAATTAACCTTTGCTCAAGACGTTGATACAATAACGAGTAGTGCATATAGAAACCTAGGTTTATTTTATAGGATAGAACAGGATTTCTACAAAGAATCAGCATTTATAAGATTATATTTTTCGTATGTGAGATCAAAATTAGAATACTGTTGTACTGTTTGGACACCAAATGTCATTAAATACTCTGATGCAATAGAAAATATAGTTGTTGAGGTCATGTTTGTTAATAATTCGTTATGTGAGTGATCTTATACATTTTATTTTCATAGCGATTTTGCAGCTTTTCGCCCATTTCTCAACATTTTTTCTATTGAAATGGCCAAGAACTCACCACAGACTCACCCAGAACTCACCCAAACAACTCAACCATGAGTTTTCTCGAAGTTCTCCCCTTTCCTCACACATTCACTTCCACATTTTTTTTTTTTTTTTTTTTTTTACAATCAGTTCCTTCCATTAATCATCCGCAGTCGAACAGTGGTAGAGCATTCACCTCTGGTGCATGGGGTCCCTGGCATCAAATTAACTTTGTGGTGGACAAACACAGTGTGCGTGGGTTTATTCGGGGTTATCCCGTTTCCTTCCACTTTCTTCATTCCATCATGTCATTCGTTTCTCATCATCACCGTCTCCTTTAGCCTCCACGGGCATTGCGTGGGACGTAAACTTGAAAGATTTCATTTCATTTCATTTTGTGGAGGTTCCGTTTTGGCTTTTGCCGGTGGGAATCATTTAACGCAGATGGTTTGAGATATGTTCATCCAATCTACACGTAATATTTACACATGTACTAACTTTCCATTTGCATGTTTAAGAATTTCTTGCTTTGTTACCATATTTGTTAGAAGAAAGTTCCCATGACTTTTGCGATAACCGTATTATTTTCAGTTTAGTACCTATACCAACAGTATTTGGTAATTTCTACCAAATGTTTTGGTCAAATTCACTAAATTATTAGTACTTACAGGTTTCGTACTTACAACCAAATTATTTAGTTCCAGGAACTAAATCTAGTATTCGCAACCAAATCATACTTATTTGGTCATTATGTGGTCAAAGTTACAAAATGCATATTTGATACTGGTAACCAAATACTAGGTTCCTGCAACCAAACTAATCGTAACCAAATGATTTCGTGCTGGTGACCAAACGTTTGGTTGGCGCTATATTGACCAAAGGATTTGGTCACCAGAACCTATTTTACCAAACCCTCTTTCAGAGTAATAACATTTTCATATCGTACCGCGGAACTTGGTAGTATACCCGTGATACTTCTTAAAGAATGTCTTTTATATAGTCATCCTTATCTTCTGTTGTGGCATATACATTTAAAACAATAGTATCACACCACCGACCCCTGAGGGTAATAAAAGGAAGTGTATCATTAACAGGTTCAACCCGTTTAATTGCTGATATTAAAGAATCGAAATTAAAATGCTATTTGTGCGGTCACATACATAATAACATTACAGAAGTTTACAATTATTAGTGGAAATTAATGCTGTCACCCATTTTGAACATTTTAAATGTATTTAGTTTCCAATGTATTGAAATTTAATTTCTTATCGATAGTATGGAACGTTACAAATAGTTGTAAATTTCCATAACTGTTCTTCAAGTGGATTTGTGTACAATCAAAGGCAGTTTTGTCAAGTTTAACAAAAAGTCCAAAATAAGTCTCTTGAAAACATCTCTTATTTGTAAAAGAATACATAATCATCGCTTTTGGCTGTTGCAATGGTCTGCCCAAGCAGCTTAATAAATATTCAGTGTAGTAGCTGCTTTTCTTATAAAAGCTTGGTGGGTGAGTGTGTAGGACGTTGAATACTATTTCTCCCCGGACGCCGAAATCTCTAGCTACGACTCTGTTCGTAGGAGTGGTGGAACAAGTATGTGTATATGTTCCGACGGTGCCAACTTTAAAGGCGATGAAGTAAATGTGTCCTTATATTGTGCTAATAACAAGCTACAAGATAATTCAGGGAACTTTTTTAACTGCCCTCGGATGCCACATCTTTGTATATACAGGGTGGTAGGTAACATCACCAACAAACTTTGGGAGGTGATTCTTTATATGAAATGAAAGAAAAATGTTCTAATAAACATGGGACGGAAAACGACTCCTTTCAGAGTTATGAACCGCCGAAAATTCGAAAATTCACGTTTCGAAACGCCCTGCCTTAGAAACTATAGGACATATCCCAAACGGTTTAAGGAATTACACAGGATCTAGTATGCGATCTATATAAATATCCATGTTTTACCATCCTCCGTTATCGGCGAAATGAACGAACCATTAGTACTTAAAGGAGCATCCCTATACCTCAACTTTCTTTTTACAGTTCGTTTCACCGATAACCGGGGATGGTAAAACATGGATATTTAGATAAATCGCATACTTGTTCCTGTGTAATTCCTTAAACCGCTTGGGATATGTCCTATAGTTTCTAAGGCAGGGCGTTTCTAAACGTGAATTTTCGAATTTTTGCGGTTCATAACTCTGAAAGGAGACGTTTTTCGTCCCATGTTTGTTAGAACATTTTTCTTTCATTTCTTTGGAATCACCTCCCAAAGTTTGTTGGTGGAATTACCTACCACCCTGTATATATATGAACTTTGGGAGGGAGGAATTATATTCACTCATAGGCGTTCACTTCCTAAAAGCGCTCACAGGTCCTAACTCCCCTTCTCAGTTTCTTCAAAGTACAGGTATTCACTGACTTAAGGCCGATTTCGGTTTCGACTGCAATGTCGAAAAGTCGGTCAGTTGTAATTTACTAATGTATACAGCACAATGTAAAATACAATTTTTATCAACTGTTGGTGAAGGATTTAGGCTGCATTACACTGTATCAGCACTCACTGTTTTCACACACAGAAATGTTTATATTTCTATATTATAGTATCAGTGGGTTTTCTACATATATTAGTGACATTTCTCTTCTTCTTCTTCTTCTTCTTCTTCTTATTATTATTATTATTATTATTATTATTATTATTATTATTATTATTATTATTATTATTATTATTATTATTATTATTATTATTATAGATCGTTGATAATAATAATCATTAAACCTAACCTGTACAGCCGCAAGCCGATTGTAAGTGTAGCCGGTTGTAAATCGCATATATTGTGTCGACACTACCAGTACTCGACAATATTCATTCATAAGCTTATTATATATACATATAGTATAGAAGTGAGCATTATTTCAACTAGTTTCTGAGAGACTACTCTAAAGATTGTGTTTATTATTATTTTTCTGCAACAAAGAGATCAGGTCGAGAATTACGATAGCCAAAGAAGCATTTAACAAGAAAAGGTTACTCTTAACTACCAGCCTTAATATTGGACTACGGAAGAAATTGGTCAGGTCCATATGGAGTATTGGACTGTATGGCTCAGAGACTTGGGCATTACGGAAGTTAGAGAAGAAATATGTAGAGAGCTTCGAAATATGACATTGGAGAAAGATGGAGAAGATAAAATGGCTATAAAGGGTAACAAACAAAGGTATTTCAAAACGGATAGGAAAGAAGAGAACGCTTCTAGCCACCATTCTTTGTAGGAATTCCAATTGGATTGGGCACGTCTTGCGAAGAAATTGTCTTCTTCATACCGGCATAGATGGAAAGATGGAAGGAAAGCAAGAAATAGGAAGAAGAAGAACACAATTGATAGATGACTTGAAAAACTAGAAGAAAATATTGTAACTTAAAAGGAAGAAGCAGAAAATCGAGAAACGTGGAAGAAACATTTCCAGGTCCAAACCTAAAGTTAAAAAAAAAAAATAAATAAAACAGTCCCAGGACATGCCAAAAGGCAGAATACTTAATAATAATAATAATAATAATAATAATAATAATAATAATAATAATAATAATAATAATAATAATAATAATAATAATCCTTATTTATGTTCTTATTTCCTCATTTCAATAGCTGTCATATTTAGGCGGGAGGAGTAACAAAACATCATTGTGAGTTTCAATTGCTGTATGTGGTTCGGATTCCACGTTAATCAGTATGTCCACGTCTCATATAGCCTCGCTGCTGAAAGGGACGCTAAACTAAAATCAACTCAACTCAACTCAATTGCTGTATGGAAATAGTCGTATAAATAAAGTTTTAAAAAGAAAGATTGTTTCGTAACCAGAGCAGGATCATTAAGGGCTGACATTAATGAACTGACATTAAGGGCTAAAACAACAAATAAATAAGGATTCCATCAACCGTTGTTATATTTTTCGGTTCTGAATACTGGATCAAGAACAAATAGGTAAATGGATATACTTGGAGTATTACTACTGATCATTAAAAAGAAAAAAACTACATTTTTTTTTTTAATTACGCATCCAGTATTCAACTCTCATTGTCAAACAATATCCCTTTTAGGATCTTGGGTTTTTGGTTCTTTTTTAGACTCTCAGTCAAGCAGCTACTGCATCGTCACTATTTATCCTAGGATTATGGCTCATACCTCATTCTCTTCAGAACAGAGCAGGCTTTAAAATGGTATCAATTACATGCCTATACCGTATACCAGAAGAGGGGAAAAGGGAAGTCAAACGGAAAATTTCGGGGATTTTTTTTTTACATTTTGGGCCCCTCTGGAACGGCCCTGTGTAAACACAGAGATTTCAAAAAAATCTGATAAATACTACTTGGTAGACTGAATGTGTGTGGCACATTTCAAGCTTCTATCTTGAACAGTAAGGGCGGGAGAAATTTTATCACGAATCCCTACAATGTCCCAGAATACCGCAAAAGACCCTGATCTCAGGTAAAAAAAAAAATATCCTGAGACATCCCTATTTACCCTAGGATTATAATATGCCAATCATTCTCTTCAGAATAAAACTACCTTTCAGACGGTACCATTCACATGTCTACATCATGTATCTAAGGCGGGAAAATACCAAAGAAAGGGATTTTTTGGTTGAAATATCCCTTTTTCAAATTTTTGCCCCTCTGGAACCCCCCTCTTTTAACACAGAGATCTGAAAAACCGCCGAGAAATACTACTCGGTGGACTGAATGTTTTTGCAAAATTTCAATCTTCTAGGTGCAAAAATAAGCCGCCAAAAAATAATGAACATAAGCTTAATAAAAGAAAATATATTGTTTAAAGTTATGACGTCATCACCTATATCTCAACGCAGGAAGTTGTGAAATCTTATGTAACGTCTTCTACAATGCCTCTGGACTTGAAAAAAAAAAAAAAAAAGAAAAACGGATGAAAAAAGCTCAAATAGGAGAGTTATAACGCAGGGAGCTAAAACAACAAATAAATAAGGATTCCATCAACCGTTGTTAACTTTTTCGCTTCTGAATACTGGATCAAGAACAAATAGGTAAATGGATATACTTGAAGACTTACTACTCGTCATTAAAAAGAAAAAAAACTACAAGATTTTTTTTTTTTTAATGATGCGTCCAGTATTGAACCCTCATTGTCAAACAACATACACTAAATATACTAATTTCAATTCCAGGTTATTTTCAATCAAGGATGTAAAATGTGTACCGTAAATGGAGAATCCTCGCCAAAGAAATGAAACGAAACGAGTCGAACATAAATGCTTGCCAATGATAGAAACATAGAAAGTTTTTAAATCTTAGAGTACAAATTATGAATTGTGATAGCATTTTTCTTAATTAATAATCACAAAGATATTCTTTATTGTTAATGCTAAAGGCAAAATATAATCGTTGTAAAGAAAATATGTTTTAAAACAATTTTAAAACAGTTGATGCAGTAAAGTGCAAGAAATTTAGGACTAATTATAAATCATTATTCCGAACATAATAGTACTTCACTTTAAGACAATATTAAGTTAAATCATGTTTGTTATATGCACTCATCTGTGATCATTTCAAGTTTTTTTTCTCTTTAAGTGATAGATCACTTGGGATTTAAAATTAAATGGCAAAAAATGTTAATTTGGAATTCTGTTATTACAACTTATTGATTTCTTTTAAACATATGAATCGCTAATAAAAGTACTGGACAAATTCATCAAATTTTAAAATCGAGAAAATGTAAGTCGTCCAATAAGATTCACGGACACAATGTTCTGTGTTAAGATTTAGGTGACCTAAGCTAGAACTTGTAAATCTTACGGGCCAGAAGTAAGAGCTCTAAAATGATACTTGTTTTCACTGTAACTTTTCGTTAAATTTGATTCAAATATGATCACATTTAGATGCCATAAAGATTAGAAAAAATATTTAGAACAAAAACATATTTTCACAAAGAGTAGATTTAGTTGCAGTTATTGGGAAATGTTTAAATAGTATTTGAAAGTATTTTTGAAAGTGCTCGCTCACGCATCTAAGATTTAAGATTTGGTAACACTGCTTATTCTAAGTAATATCCTATAAGATTTCACTTATTCGGCCGAGGGAAAAGTAAATCAGAAAGAAGGCATGGAGCCAACGAACTGGTACAAGAGATACACACTGCAACGGAAGAAAACAATGGAAGATGTATGTTCGGTGTAGAGTGTTCTTGTGGAACTTTTAAGGAGTTTCCACTGATAGATCTGTTCCGGGAGGAAATCCCAGAGATAATAACTTTTCTTCCTTTTTTTATTTCTTTTTTCCCTCCTCCGTCCAGAAATCCCATGATCACAGCCATGTTAAATATTAGTGTGGAACGGAAAGGATAGAACGACAACCAATCCTCTCCAGGGGTACCTCTTCCCTACGTTCAACCTCTTCGGCATAGAGTGCGAAGCCTTGTACAGCCATCACTCCCTTACAACTACTACCCAATTTCATGGACACATAGAAAACACTGCAAGCCAGAAGAAAACGTTTCCCACAAAAAGGTCACTTCTGTTCGATACTAGAAGATTGAATCTTCGTAGCTATACGTAAGGAGGTAACACAGATATTATATGTAACCCAATAAGCGATAATTTTTCGAAAATTTTTCAGAACTATTAAGACATTTGGTTTACCAACGGTACTTTATATAATGACTCTGTCCGTATCCGTCCGTCTGGAAGATAAAAAAAATCTCAAAAACTATTTGATGAATCACCACCAATTTTAGCCAGGATGTAGAGAATTAAAAGCTGGGATTCATTGATTGAAGAGATCCAAACTGGATCTGATAGAAATCAACCATTTCTGCTTTTTACGTTGATCGCTACTAAGCAGTGGCGCATTTAGGATTTTGTTTCGGGAGGGGCTATACACAACACATGAATAAGCACTTATATGTTTTCTTTTGGTCCCAACAAATTTTAATGAAGTTGTACATATAACAAATTTATTTCGGGTGAACCTTGAGCCACTCCCCTAAATAGGCCAATGCTACTAAGCAAATCCGGCACTACTTAGCGAAAGAGATTTTCTGCAATCGATTAAATGTCTCAAGAATGCGTTTTATTTTATCATTGACTAACTCACTCACTCTATGGCCTATGGAACCCGGAGATTCAATGCCGTGCCGTTTTAGTTCTGTCGTTAGCCATCTGGATGCAGTTTCTAGCTTGTACTCCTACAGTATTTCTGCGAGATTCAACTTAATATTGTCCTCTCATCTATGCCTAGGTCTTCCTAATATTTGCGTTTTCCAATTAAACTTGCATTTAAAACTTTGAAAGTGCTCCTACTTTCTTCCATTCTGGTTACATAACCTGCCCACCTGAGTTTCCTAGAGTTGATTACCCTAACAATTTGGTAAACGATATAAATTATGCAGTTCCTCGTTCTATATAAATATATTAGTCGGAAACATCCAAAAATACATTTTTCAGAATCCTAAGGTACTCACGCTACAATTTTTGTAGAGGGAGTTTGGTTACGGGAATATAACTTGAAGTACTCACCAACTACCTCTATACACCAGAAGTAATAAAAATGAAGCTAAATGTCCGGTTTCAGTATTGATGCACATACAGCAAAATCAATAAAAAAAATAGGGAGAAGTGGTCTTTTTTGATCGATTTATCGTTCTAAGAATATGTATCACTCAATCTGAATCATCGATTCAAACTGGAAGTAGCATAAATCAATATTATTTCAACTTTAATCTCTGCGGAGTAGAAAACTGCAAACGCTTTCCTGTAATGAATTAAATGTCTCAAGAATATATTCCATCTCAATTCTAATTTATCTGCTAAAACCTGGAATGAGTAGAAATCTACTACCTCTCTGGGTTTCAAATATTAATTGAGGAAACGTCACGCTATACAAATCAAACTCTTTCATGTAGTGTATAAGTGATACTGCTATATAATATGACAGGAAGTGCATTAACTCTAAAACATTAATTTAAAAATATTTACTGCATAATTAAATTCTAAAACTTAATGATAGTTTTGTATTATTATCTAATAAATAGTTAGAATATCTCTTTAATTTAGTGTATATTACAATGTTGCTAATTTTATAATGAAAGACGTAATTGGGCTATATTTTAGGATAAATTTTAACTTAATAAGTAGCATGTTTTGACTAGCATGTACGAACTCTATGGAAACCGTAAAGAACCATAAAGTTCACTGTCGAAGAGAAAAACCTCTCGATTAGATTCAGTTCTAAGCTATCAATTCAGTCTGACTTCAACCTCCTTAACATGTTCACGACCAGCGGTTACACAAGGTATTTATATGCCCTGACTACCCATTTTAAAATGCCCATGGTAGTTACTCCTAACTAAAAAGGTTTCTCAACTTATATCGATTTTATTTCTACATTATAGATCCGAAAACCCTGAAATTTTGCACATAGCTTCAGATGATCTAGTGTGAATTATCTTCAGTCGGAGATGATAGGAAGTACGCTTTAATTCAAATCTGACCAAAGTGAGATACGGGAAACGAATGTGTTTAGATCATTCTCTTAGGCATCATGTAATGTGTATACTTTCTTCTTAGTTTTCTTCTTTGTCATTTGATCTTCCAGACTACAACTCTATTCACTGAGTTTTATCTCTCGTGAGGTATACTTCCCATCTATCTTCGATGTCTTGACTTTATTCTCCGTGTGATATTTGGCCACTTTTAATAAAATGAAATCTTTCAGATCAACATCCAATCTTTCAGTTTAAGGATTATTCCCTTTGTGCTATGGGAGATCAATGATTAAGGCAAGTGAACAATGATGGAAGAATCGGTGAAATGAGATCGTGGAAGGATACGGAACAACCCGAGAAAACCCACGGACACGGTGTTGTTCTTCACATTTACTTGGCATAGAACTAAGGACCTCACTTGCCAGAGATAAGCGCTCTACCACTGAGTCAACATGCCTTCAGCACTTCTAAGTAGTTTTGTTATATATTTTATGAGTTCCTAAATCCAACTGTTTACTAGTCTCTCTTTGGAAACTTCATATAATTTTTCAACATATTATTTAAAACAAACTCAATAACAAAACTGGGTAGAAGTCATAGCAAACCCGTCTTTTCACTGTATTTACATGTATTAAGTATGAATTTACAATGAATATAAGAAACAAAATGCTGGTTTCATTGATTATTATTTCTAAGTAGCGAGGTTATATAGCAGAAAAAGCATAGTTTAAAGGGGATTTGGGTCACTGTACTGCATTCGATGGTCTCTCACCTAGAACTGAATGAAAAGCTCGTACATGAAAGGTACACGCAATAGCCATTATGCCAGTAAATAAACTAACATAATATATGCATAATATAATGATATCGAGCGGTAAAGTACAATGACCGTTTAACTCTCTCATGGTCGAAACACTAGTGCGTGAAACTTTTATACACATTCTCGGTGGGAGAGTATTAAAATTTGAACGCATTAGGTGGTTTGGATACCACTTTAAATTGTAGGTGCACGTTTCATGTTCCCTTTGTGCTGAACTTCAGTAAGTAAATAAATAAACAATGATTGTTTTTTTTTTCGAAGTAGTAAACGGACTCAAGAATTAATAGGGAAATAGATACTGTATATTGCTTAAGCAGTGTAATGTGTACACTACGTGAAAATACTTGGTTTGCGCAGTGTGATACTTTCTCAATTAATATTGAAATCGGAAATGTTACCAGACTTATAAATACCATATTTAGTTTTATTAGAGAGATTAGAGTGGAGACAAAACATATTTCTGGCACTCTTGACGCTACATCCTACCATCTTCGGTCTATAGTGATCAACGTTAAAAATCCGGAAATGGTCGATTTCTATTTCCGGCTTGAGTATCACCTTCATTAACAAACTCGATTGCTTACTTTTGACTTTCTACAAATTTGAGGCCCTCCTGACGCCCTGGTCAAAATTGACGGTGATCTATCAAATTGTTATTGAGGTTTTTGTCTCCCAGACGAGCATACAGGGTCAATATACTATAAAGGATTTTCAGTTAATAAACCAAACCTCTTAAAAATATGACGTGAAGATCCCGAAGTTGACTGTTTAATCTTGAAATAAGAATATATAACACTGACTTTTCCCTTAAAATAAATATTAGTTAGTAAAAGACACTCTCATTCGTCTCCGGACATTTTTTTCTCCTTAACACTAGTGCAGATGATGTAATTAGCAGTTTGCGCCGATCCTTTTCTTCCTCAGGTTATCCCAACTACCATTTTAAACAGACTGGGAGAACCTCAGAGACGCACTGAAACGAAGGTAAGACAAGACACCTTCACTGCACACAGAGCCCGAAACGACTCAAAACGACAGAAAAATGCATGTCTTTAAATTTGGTCATACTGTACTTTAATGTGTACATATGAACTGCCTTCTAATGGTAGACATAAGGAAATATGTCGATATTTTGACATTACGGATATGTCCGCCATGTACATAAAAAATGTGAGCAACTATAGCATGCTAAAATGATCTCTTGCCTTATTTTCATTAGTTTTGACGGATTAGTATGTTATGTTTTGATCACTGGTGCAATGTTTGAGATGATATAATTGTATGTCAAAAATTTATACACATGCGCGGAAACGTGAGGCGGTTGTCGTTTGTCTCTTGTCACCAATGTAGCACTTTGTCGCTTGATCTAGAAATTTTTAAGGATATTTTTTATCAGAAACAATTGGTTCGTTTATATTGTTAGAATAGAAATTTATTACCTTTTAAATGTTGTCTAGTGACTAAACTAGCATTATTTCCACTAAAATTAATATTTCTAGCGTCTTCTTGCAGTGGGTTTAGTGACAGTATTATTCACGTTGTTGGCAGTATGTTTAGTATCATTACGACATGTGTGTGTGCCCTATTACGAACAGGTTTGACATATATGTTTATGTCATACCTTGTACTTCGGGCTCTGTGTGTGGGATTGAATCCGGATTACCAAGAAACGAAGTAGACGTCTTACTATGTTATCTCAGCTCTTAGGGAATTATTGCTAAGCAAATAACTTCATTTCTACCAATAATCTTGCTAGTTAATATCTCGACAAGTTACAAGTATCCTTCTAGAAATCAAATATTAGGTGGCATTTGCAAATTGACATCTGTGTATTGTACTCATAATTGGGTAGTTTTAAATTTGTATCTTAATCAATCTACTCATCAGTATCTAATTTACAATTGTTCACATATCTTCTTGATATACTCGTATATTCACAATGTACAGGATCTTTGAGAAAGAATAGTGTGATCTCGTGAGGTGGAAGTGCAGGACTTAGCTGGTTGAGTTAAACACCATTTTGTCTGCCAACTGAAACATGCAGTTTCTTTGACATGTCATGGGCGGCTTGCAGGGAGAGCAAGTAGTGCCGCAGTGCGGTTATTTTCCTAAATGAGTGGAAAAATGAAATAATTTTTCAGGGTTGAGCCCCACGGTTATGATGTGTATACTCAAGGAGACGATGATAAGAATGAATAAAATAGTGGAATGAAGAGGATTGGAGGAAACTATAGAACCCTAAGAAAATCTACACACACACACTGTCTACCACAAAACAAAGTTGGCGTCAGCGAAACTCGGACCTGTGACCTCATGTACCAGAAATAAACGCTCCACCACTGAGCCATTGGTTCGTTTCGCAAGCAAAAAAATACACAGATCTTTGAGTGACGAGGTTGGAATGATCACATATCAAAATGATAGTCCAGCATGATGAGCACCCCCTCACTTTCCTTGTATTTTTTTTCTTTTACGTAGTTTGGATATTCGTTTAGCTTAAAATATATCGTACGTCAAGGATCCTTTCCTTGGCTCCCATGAAACCCGGACCGAATAAAACTCCTTGTATCATGTTAAAATCGATAATGTGAACCACCAGAAAACGAGAATAAAGGAAGCAATTATCACTGTTACGCCAGATATGCTAGGCAGGGTGTGGTATGAAAATGATTACCGCATCGATGTATGTCGTGCTGTAAATAGTGAACACACAGAAACACACTGACATGCAAACACACTAACATTTTTTTTCACAGTATACTGGATTCTTTCAAAACTGCATTTTTGCACTGAATCAAGCATTTGAGTTTGCCGAACAAAATTATGTCCAATTCAACCACTTATAAGTCATATCTAGCACTTTCACGAATCTTCACCATTCATTCACGAAAGCCCTATACTAGTCATGCTATGAGGGTTGCCAACTCTGAAAAATAAAATTACCGGTACCTGCTCTTAATCCTCAAAACAAATGGAGGATAATTGTATTTTAAATCTTCAAAAGTAGTCAGTCAAAAATATAGGTCAGTTGGCAGCTCTACACTAGCCGGTTTACCGATTTATTATTATTATTATTATTACTAACTTAGTCAGGTAAAGGTGCATTCTTATTTAGGATTTAAAACGATATTATATAATTACGATTGGTGAAACATGCTTTTCATGTTCTTTCTTGCTTTAGCCTTTAGAATATAACTACATAATCTTATGACATATTTGTTTTTTCCCTATGCGTTATTTAAATGACACTACATTAATTCAAAACACAAAGTAGGGAAATAATGTTAAAATAATGATACTACAGAGGGGAATAAATAAATACATAATCACTAAAAAAAGGAATTTCGAAAGAAGTTCATAAACGACATTGTAATAGCCAATGGCATTACAACAAGTAATATCGTCAAAGAAAAAACAAAATATCACACATCTCTAGTAATTCAAGATTTCTTTTTTCTTTCTTTTTTTTTTTTTCTTTAAGATATGATTCACAAAAAACACTGGAATCTAATCATAAAAATCGTTCTTGCACACAATTTTAATCAACTTTTTCTTTAATTTTTCCTTTCTTTCTTTTTCTTTTCTTCCTTTTTTGAACTTTGAAAGTTGATTTTCGTTCTTTCTAGACTATGATGACGAACCATTTGATATTTACGCTAGTAAATCGTGATAACTTCTCTCTGAGCTATATGATCTTCTGCAGACAGTATTCTAGACTCTCCCTAAAGTTTCCTGTCTAAAGAGAGGGAAAATTCATAGGCAACCATGCGCCATAAATCGCATTATCACTGGATAATTTGCCCTACGGTTTACATATTGGTTTTTCTGTGGTGTAACTTTGAATAGTTTGTGCGTGTGAAGTCCTAAAAGAAGGGAAAGGGGGAGAGCTTCCACCATCAAGTGAAAATAACATTCTCTGACAAGGAGCTCCCTCTTTTTGCTCTATCAGGTTTGGTAAATGTTCTTCTGAAGAGAAGCGAGGGAACGGACAGACGAGCTATTTCATAGCGAAGAGATTTTTCAGTCTTCCCTCAAATGTCACGGTGCTTTATGAATCATGGATTCTATCCTGGGACGTTAAACCGGAAAAGCGGAACCGTGTCCTGTGGGATGGGGTCGAATTGTATGTGTGGGATCTGCAAGTATACATGTCTGGGTGAATTTAGGAGGATGTGGAGGTTTGCCAGAAGGGAGAGATAAAGGCAAGACGCTTTTCCTAACCAATGCATATTTTGGTATTTCGGGATAGAAAAGTTGAGAATCATTCTAAACAAAATTCGCGTCTTTATATTCTCCGTTTCGAAATACCGGAAACAACACACTACAAAGCAAAATTAAAATTCCAAGAACAGGGTCTTAAAAGTTTAGGGAAAGAACGACAAAAATGTCATATTTATTAACATTTTTTTAAAAATAATAATCATACCTGAATTTCATAGATAGGACTACTACATTTTCAGACTAAAAACCGAAACACTCTATGAAATTTACATTAAAAACTGGAACATCCTATAATAATTTACACATAATCACAGTCGTGCACTCTGTGTTGTGCTAAAACATCAAAATTAATTAAATAATTGGTAAACATTAATCGAAGTTGAATAATTGAGAGTAGATGTTTGGCATTAACAGAATATCGATGTTCAATAAAAGTTGTTTTTAATATCTTATGAATAAAAACCGGGACGTTTTGAAGTTTTGTACAACTTTGAGGATAGATTATGTAAATATGGGACTATTGTAGCGGAAAGTCCAGGAGAATTAATCATAGCTTGTCCATGATATATAATCTATGTGTAAAAGTTATATCCAAGAATTATTCTACTCTTTGTAGAAAAACGTTTTAAGTTCAGAGGAACTATGTTTTCGAATTTTTTGCTTCATATTTTTTAATTGTACTTCTGTAGTTTGTTCGTTAGTTCACACGTTTAACGTTTTGTAAACTTTATTTTTGATTTCTAGACAACTCGTAACTTTATAGATTACGCATTACCATAAAGTAACTAGATAGCTGCTTGAAATGGTAAAGAGGTAGAGAATTATAGTGTATGGCTTTGATGAATGTCAGTGGAAACCAATGTACTAACCAAATGTAATTTCACTAAAAGCCATTCATCCGGCTAGACTCTCTCTGTGAGCTATAGATCTACTGTCAATAACTTTTATTATTATTATTTTTTCAAGCTGATCTGACAGATAAAGCAAGAAGATATTAAATAGCTAATTGTATTAGGAATAATACAGCAAAATACCAGTGTGTGTCACAGCTGGGATCAATATTTCCAACTCTCAGTGTCATTCATAGCTATTAAAATTGTTCAAGTGAATGGCAAATTAATATTTCTGAAGAAAAACAAAATACTGATGTACTATATTTCATGCCCTTGTTTTGAACACAAAAAGTTGTAAAGTCCATCTTTACTTTTTTTAAAATTAACATCCATATTATAATAATAACCGCTTCAGATCTGAACTTCACATAGGTTTGGATTTCGTAAACTACTTCAAGGAGTTGAGGGCAGGGTTTCCCACACCAAATAACAGCTATCAAATCTGAAACAGAATTATTTTCACAGTCCAATGTGAAGTGACAGAAAGATGAAATAAATATATGTTTTATTTTATTTTATTTTTTTTAATTTTAGAGTTTGCTTAGTTTGTTTCGAGTGCAATTTTCAGTAATATCTTTGAATAATATAATCAGTAATATAATACAGTAATATGTAGTAGAAAAATGCAAAGGGATTAAAAATTAGAATTTCCTAGCAATTTCATAACTAAAAAATGTTTTCATTTAATATTATTAAATTACATTTCCATGAAGAACAACTACCTTGATTCAAACCGAAAAGGTTATCGAAGTAAGGATATTTCAGTTGAATATACGAATAACAGCAGTTAAGTTCTGTTATACCCGTTTTTTCTCGGCCTGGCCTCAAGGCTCTTAAACTCACAATTCTACCGAATTTCAAGTTTCTTTTCCTATCTCAAATACCCAAAAG
Source organism: Thermobia domestica (assembly GCF_964235325.1). Classification (NCBI taxonomy): domain Eukaryota; kingdom Metazoa; phylum Arthropoda; class Insecta; order Zygentoma; family Lepismatidae; genus Thermobia; species Thermobia domestica. The sequence continues at coordinate 132,704,757 of NC_137465.1, read as the reverse complement.
ATAAGATTTTGTACCCTAAGAAAGCGTCCATTTAAATAACATGGAGATTTTTTATTTCCCCTTTAGATCCCCTAAAAATTAAAAATATTAAACTCTGGCAATTTCCCTGTGGGTTACTCCCGGAAGTCTACAATTATGCCAATTTTAATCACAGTAACCCTACAGGAAGTGCCTAAACATTTTGAGATATAGATGTTCCATACAAATAACATGGGAAAGATTTTTTAGTTCCCCATAAAACCACTTTAGAGTTAAAAAAAAATATTTTTGGTGATTCAGTTACGTAACGCCGATGGAAACGTACATGCATATCGAATTTCAAATTATTATTCTAATTCCAAATACTTAAAACATGGATTATGGGTTCACAAAAGGCCCATTTAAATATCATGGGGAATTTCTTCATCCCCCTTTAGACCCCTAAAATAAAAAAATAAATAAATATTGACTTTTGGTAACTTTCTTATGAACTAGCCCCTAAAAGCTACAATCGTACCAGATTTCAACTTTTCACGTCAACCGGAAGTACCCGTTATTTTATGTCAGTGAGTCGGTTCATGTAGTTTTATATATAGTTATATTAGGACAGGATTTTCAAGAGCTCCTTTTATAAGAGCTTATTATTTCCCTGATGTCTTTGCTGGATATGGCTTTAGTAGATATCTAAATTTCTGGCCTTTCTTTCAGTATAGTTCTTGATTTCATTTCTGGCCTTCAGAGCACAAGGGAATCATGTCCACTTACCAAAATTGTGATAAAAAGTAACGAAATTTATATGGAATGGGTAAGCACATGGAAAATTTAACATTTTTTTCAATACTAATAAGAGTTATTTTACAATATCAGGACATGATTCTTTTAAGCTTGCAAATGAAATTGTCGAAAATGAATGGAAGTGCACTTGATTCCTTTATTCACTTTCCTTTATTTCTTTTCTTGGTTTGATATATCAATTACAGAATCCATACAACGATACTTATTAATACTATTTTCAAAGTACCACAATATCTGAAATTATAAACTACATATACTTGCCAGTTAGGGAAATGAAAGACGTCTTCTTATACATACTGACTATCCACTGCAGTTGTGAATGTAGTCGGTAATGACAACCTTCCTTAACTATGTGGAACCAGAAAGGTCTCTGTTATGTAGAACGTACGAGTTACCTATCCAATTTAAGTACTAGCCTTACATTGGGGATAAAATACCATTCTTTGAAGAATCTGTTCCATCTTGAATTTCTGGCGGCTTCATTTCTCGTTCTTCTTCTTTTCACTTCCACGTGTGGAGAAGACATTGAACTGAAAAAGGAGAAGGAAATACTGTTTTTTTCGGAGGCTCAAAGGAATTTCTTATATTGCTCCTCGCGACGTGACTGGAGTCTTTGCATCTTCCACGTCATCATCATCTTCATCATCAGTTATTCGATCTCTCCTTTCTACTATCTCTCCCAACATTGCTTCGCTTGATCCAGGGCTTTGTGATTGGATCTTGTGGTGGGAAAAGGGAATTTCTCCCTGCCTTCTTCGTCTTCTTCTTTTTTTACCACTTTAGCAGCAGCAGACTAAATCCATACCTCAGAGCATTCCAGGTCACAAGGTTAGTTACCTCACACACTAACCCTCCTCGTCTCTTTTGTACCAGTTTCCATTTCGAAAAATTAGATAAAGAGGAAAATTGTGTCTTTTTCAGTTTTCCTTTAAGATAATATGGGGGTTTTCTTTCCTCATTTTCGTAATTTGGAATTACCCTATGTTTACAATGAAGAATTTGAACAGTCATTAACTAATTAATTTGTTGGTTTTATCTAATCTAAGGTAGTTCCACGCTTTCTAGAATCCACTTTGTGCAGTGTTTGTTTTATTAAAAAACAAAGTTCTTGTATTCCCCATACTATTGTTATTGAATATTTTATTTTACGCATTCTGATTGGCTGTAAATGCAAGTGTCAAAATCTAAACAATTGAAATAAGGTAATGGTGATTCCATCTATTGAAATGAAATGGAATGTAATGAACGTTTTACGTCCCACGGTTATGCCATCTAGGCTAAAGAAGATGGTGATTATGAGAAACGAATCAAATGGTGGAATGGAGAAAGTGGGAGGTAACGGAAGAACCCCGAAAAACCCACGCACATGGTGTTTATCCAGCACAAAGCTCACTTGGTGCGAGCTCGGATAGAACCAAAGAGCCCATCCACCAAAGATAAACGCTCTACCACTGAGCCATCACGGCCCCTCTTCCATCTATTGTTCGTAGTATCCCTTGAAAGGATATTCTCTTTCCCCAATCTTCAGAATGATTTAAATTGGTAAATTCATTTCACAAATACAAACATTAAAAAAAAAAAAAAAAAAATGTTACAGAAATTGTATTTAAAAGGTACGAGGCACCACACTAAACTTTCTCTTTCTCCAATTTCTTAAACTAAATCCGGTATACTAGTTATAACAGAAATTGTAGGCGTTTTCGAAAAAAAATATTCAAACCGAAGAAAACTTATCTGCAAAAGTAAACTCTCCCCTTGTGAATATTTTCATAAGAAATAATTTACTTAACATTACAAGTTTTTAATAAAATGTTTATTTATGAAATATCCTCTCGAGGGTCTACGTAGAGAGGTCTCTACATAAATTTGTTCGGAGACTTTCTTCATTACATACATTACATAGTCATCTGACTACTATAAATATTACAGCTGGTGACAAGTAAAACAAAACATCCAAAACAACAGAACAGCAAAATTCTTATCAACAGCATTGCCAGACACGCAAAGGAAAGATATTAAATTTATGTATTGAACTCTCCACGTTGTCCACCAGGGGAAATGAAACGAAATTTTTGAGTTTTACGTCCCACGGTAATGCCGGTTAGGCTAAAGGAGACGGTGATGATGAAAGATGAATGAAATGGTGGAATGAAGAAAGTGGGAGGAAACGGGAGAACCCCGAGAAAACCCACGCACGCAGTGGTTCACTTGGCAGGAGCAGGGTTTGAACCCGAGACCCCAAGCACCAGAGGTGAACGCTCTACCACTGAGCCACCGCGGCCCCGGTTCACCAGGGGAATATGAAGAAAACCATCTGATTCGTTTAATAAAAAATGTTCTAAAAAACAGATCACCTCAAAAGAGTAAATTAACCCTTACATATTTTTCAGGAGAAAGGAGTAATGTCGCATTGTCAGGTTATTGACGAAATACTCATTTATTAAGAATGAATAAAATTTTTTCAGTTACGTTTGAGAAAATCGTCCTGAAAGAGATTCATCCCTAAGAGTAAACTACGTATTGTGTTTTTTAAAACAAGAAATGAGTTACGCCATATTATGAAGTAATTAAAAAAATATTTATTTACATACGAACAAAATCTCCCAAATCGCTGTCGAAAAAAACTAGTCGAGAAAGTACTTTAGGATAAATGATTTATGCCATATTGATAGGTTTGTAATTATATATATATATATATATATATATATATATATATATATATATATATATATAGTAAAACTTTGTCCCATATAGGTATAGGTAGAGCGTTAATGAAAAGAGTGTCCGGAATCGACTCCCACTACCGGCTTTTATTATAAAAGTTTCACTACAAAAGTATTTTTACAAAATACTGTACAACTAATCTCCTTAGTATACAAGGTTAGTTATAGGTAGTCTTTGACTGTAAGGTCGCAGACAGGATCTCTACAGAGAGCCGTAGCAAGCTAAGCAGAGGGGAGTTAGGGACCCAATGCTCCGCAGCAAGCAGAGGAGGGTTAAGTGGCCAACAGAGTCCCATACCAGGCTAAGCGGCTGTGGTTAGAATTCCCAGACAGAGACCCGTAACAGGCTAAGCGAGGAAATAGGATAGGCGTAGTTCCGTAGCAGACTAGAGACCTGGGGTTAGGTTACTTATAATGTTCCATGACAGACAGTAGGAGGGTCACCAGAAAACTGGTACAGAATTGCCGTCGTCCAGCCAATTTATAGGATTCTTTGGGTGGCGGTGACGTTGCTGCTCCATGGGAGGTGCCAGAAGTCCGCCGTCTGCAGGTGATTGTAGATTCATCTGGTGTGGAATCTTCTTGCAAACCACGTGGTGGTGTTTGTAAACACTAGCGTGTAGAATTGTTTATTCACTACATCACGTGGGACATTACAATATATATATATATATATATATATATATATATATATATATATATATATATATATATATATATATATATAGGGTGTCTCAAAAGTCCCTTCCACCCCTATTAAAATCCAAATGGATGTACTTTCAGCGAATTTGATGTGGTAGGTGAACTTGAGGGTTAGGGGGACATTTTCTGGCGTAGGTTACGCGGACGGCCGCCATATTGGTGCCGCCATCTTGAAATTAACTTTCTTATTTTATACGCTACGTGGGTCATGTGATACTTGACCATAGGCTAGAATTTTACCAGAAAACGAATCTGAAGTCAAAATGCATTTATCTTTATGTGGTAAACAGTTATCCACAATTGAAGTTGTGAATTTGACTGCGTTTCTTTTGTGTTGAAAGTTGTGAATCATGCCGTTAACGAGGGACGAACGCATCCAGATCATCAAAATATGGGGCGGGAGGAGTGCCCGCGCAGTGGCTGCCGCTTTCAATGCGCGTCATCCACAACAAGCACCTGTATCGCATGTTCCAGTGGCACGGTTATTGACCAAATTCGAGGAAACGGGAACAGTTGTGGATAGATCCCGTAGTGGACGGCCAAGGACAGCCACGGACGAAGAAACAGTTACTGTCGTGCTGGCCTCCTTCTCGAAGTGGCCGCAGCGAATCACACGTCGTTTAGCAATGCAGTGTGCCGTGAGTCAGAGTTCAGTACACAAGGTGCTCCAAAGGTATAAGATGCAATTGCAGCAACATTTGTAGGAGGACGATCCCGATCGTCGCGCCCAGTTTTGCGAGTGGGCTATTGAGCAATTGATAGTAAATCCGCAGTTCGCTATGCAGATACTTTTCTCGGATGAAGCCCATTACTACGTAAATGGTGAGGTTAACAGGCAAAACATGCGCTATTGGTCCCGTGACAACCCCGCTTGGACAGATCCCTCGAAAATGACCGATATGGGCACCGGTACCGGAAAACTATGGTATGGGCAGGCATATGGGGAACAAAGATCGTCGGTCCGATTTTCATTCCAGGAACGTTAAATGCAGACCGATACCTCACGTTGTTGCAGGGAAACATAATGCCGGCTCTGATGTCCAAGGATGGTACCTTCCCGAGATTCTTCCAACAAGATGGTGCACCTCCCATTATGGTACCCAGGTGCGTCAGTTTTTGGATGAACAATTCCCTGGGACGTGGATTGGTCGACGTGGACCAGTGGAATGGCCTGCCCGATCACCAAACTTAACCCCCCTTGACTTCTACCTGTGGGGGCATGTGAAGGCTATGGTGTATGCTGTGAAAATTCGTGATGTTCGCCATCTGGAACAACGTATCATGGCTGCCTGTGAACAAATATCTCCAGAAACCTTAATACGTGTTTATAGCAATTGGGAGAAGCCTCTGAACACGTGAATTGCCCAGCACGGACAACATGTTAAGTACATTATGTAATACGAAAGTCACACCTGCAATTGTGGATAGCTGTTTACCACATAAAGATAAATGCATTTTGACTTCAGATTCGGTTTTCTGATGAAATTCTAGCCTATGGTCATATATTACATGACTTACGTAGAGTTTGTAATAAAAAGTTAAATTCAAGATGGCGGCACCAAGATGGCAGCCGTCCGCGTACTCTACGCCAGAAAGTGTCCCCCTAACCCTCAAGTTCACCTACCACATCAAATTCGCTGAAAGTACATCCATTTGGATTTTAACAGGGGTGGTAAGGGATTTTTGAGATATCCTCTCTCTCTTTATATATATATATATATATATATATATATATATATATATATATATATATATATATATATATATATATATATATATAATGATCAAAACCTCAGTCATTTTTGAAAAAATCTTCCAGAAGGAAACACACCCAAAAACTAAACTACCCCTTATTTTTTTCAAGTAAATTATTCATACCAGGTTGCCAGATTACTAATGAAATATTTATTTGTGAAATATAAACAAAAATCATCTGAGTAGTTTTTGAGGAAATCATCCGTACTATCCAGTCAAAACTAAGCATGGTAACCCTAACTTAATGAGTATAACAAGGAGAAAACTAAGCTGGATGAAGAAATAGAATGAAAGGAAAGGCAAATACTTCGAGATAATTCTGAGAAAATAATGTTTAACTGCACTATGGTTATTGCAGCATATGTCTAGGTATATACTTGATTTCACTGTTTAGTATTACAAAAACTTGGCTCGGGCCGCTGCCTTGGCTCTGTAATCTACCTTCAGCTCTCTTGGAGTTGATATAGTATGCTGAAGAAGAACCATACTTTGATTATTGATCTTGCATCATTGACTCTACACCCACCTGCAATCCTTAGCAATCACCTGTGCAAGTGCAGGGGTTTTAAGAAGCCCCATCATGGTGAAATTAAAATACCGCTAATTTTACAGTAATTGTGTAATAAATAGATAAAAGACAATCGAAAAGTAGAACAAGAGTTCGCTAGAAAATATTATTTTACATCAGATACCGTCATCACGACTCACTTAGCTGCTTTCGATTTTCAACCATTAGAAAATCTTTATTTATTTTCGCGTTTCTAAATGGCTGCAAACGGAAAGCTACAAGGTGATTCGTGATAACGGTATATCATGTAAAATAATATTATCTTGCGGGCTCGTGTCCCACATTTCAATGATCATTTATGTATTTGAAAATATCATATAATGACTCTAAACTTAGCGGTATTATAATATGGCACTGGTTAGACCTCTTGAGCCCAGGACGCCACTTTGAGCCCACGTAGCACGTTTTGTCTTTCATAACCTTCGTGTTGCATAAGAATACAAAACAAAATACAAACACTTGAAATAACTAAAGTAATTATTTTGATACTTATGGGCACGCAGAAGGAAGCATTCTACAATCACTAAAAATATTTTTTTAATAAATTTCCATAAATTGTTTAAAATCTAATTCTCTCACTTTCTAGATCAGCAACGCATAACCGTTTTGTAGTTTCTAATAAGCAATAAAATTTGAACCTTCGTTAAATACCAGTTCGTAAGAGCACAGCAGATAATAAATTACAGTAGAACACTAAATACGTATTTAAGGATACATTTTCATAACAGTAAACGATAATGTTTCTTACAAATTAGTTAATACTATCAAATTACAAATAAATAACAGTTGAATATTTTGAACTAAAACTGTAACCGGTTCCCATTATCGTTAAGTAAATACAAGTATATTCCATCCATAAATAACCAATTTATCTAAAATTTTGGATGGTTTTACTGCATTCCAAGATATGTGGTGTGTCCTCAGCGACGTCACTAAACATTCGTGATATGCTGCAGTTAATTTTCTTCTGGGTTTCTAATTGCTTTTAATGTTGTCCGATTCCATTAGAAGGTGCTATATCTTGCGTGTTTGCAAGATGATCAGATTTATGACCCGTCTAAGAATGTAATTGCTACTTGCAGTATTCTACTACCACTTCAAAGGAAGCACTTAAGATTGGGAACACGAATTTCAGCTTTCTATTGCCAACCCAAATATAGAATTAGATAATAATGACTTGTAGTTCATGCGTCTTAAGACTATCATAAGAACCCTTTGTAGTTTGTAGTAGATGGAGAGCTGATCAGAATGAAATAAAACTACTTGGGAATGACTACTTTATCTCAAAGCTTCAAAAGCAGCAGCTTTGGCTAAGTGCTTGCAAATATACAGTTACTTTCACACAAGATATAGCTGATGAAAGCCGAAAATAAATCCAAATAAATTTACCCTTATAGAGCGGTATATATATGTATGTATTAAATATGTATGTATGTATGTGTGTATGTATGTGTGTGTTTGTAAGTTAGCGCTGCAACCATGCAACCATTGATTTTAGTCAGTACCAAATACAATTAAGACTTGTTTCATATCAATCACATTCAAATTTTTACGTTTTCTATTTCATTAATTTCCAGAGAAAAGTGAAGTTGAAATAATGTGTTTTCTGTTTACAGCATTCAGGAGCCACATAGTCCAAGCACACGGGGGCTGGCACGCATAAAATTTAGTACTACCCCTGAGTGAAAGAACAACACAAATTGACTTTATGTTTTGTATCAGGTTTATTAATTTAGAAATATCACTCTTTGATCGGTGCTACTTTTCGTCATTTCGGGAGTCAAATAGGACAAAGACTGAAGTACCGGTGTAATATGAGGGAGCACAAAATTACCAGGACCTAAGAAAGAAGAACTCTTAACCTAATCTCAACATTATTCACTGATATTTACACTAGGTGTGGTTTGACTAACAAAAGCTTTTAGAATAAATTATATGATATATGACATTAGAACTGTGAACTGCATTCAGTCTGAATTAAATCGTTATAATCGGATGATATAAATTCAACAATCTTCAAGTTCATAATCAGCTTGGATACATTTCATGCATTTCCAATCTGTCACCCCAACCCTGTGTGGGAAGGGTGTTGTCACAGTCTATGTGTGCGGAGAAGGTGAACAAGAAATCCATAAATAAATCTAAAGCTCAAGTGGATAATAATGTTCCATTGAAGAAAACGCCAGAAATGCTACGCCAGGAAAGAGGACAGGCTCATCCACACAGTGTGAGAAGAATGATAGACATATTTGTCTCAATATTTTCTCAATATTTGTCATATTTGTGAAGGAAAGTTTAGTGAAGACTCCAAAGGGAAAGAATGTATCAAATGTGATATGTGTCAAGACTGGTATCATGTCTTCTGTGTGAACATTCAGTGCCCTGAGTTCTTTGTGATTATTGTAGCAGATGAATGCCTAATTATTTACGTCACACCAATATACAGGACTCTTGAAATGAACTGTTTTACGTGTATGTGCAACTATCCTTTGCTCGTTATTGTAATAATTTACGTTTCATTTCTTCTTTTGTACACGTTTTTGTATCTGCTTTGCATTTTATGCGAAAATGTTAAAAAATAAATGCTGCTCATATTTGCCCTATGGAGGGCTCATATTACCCTTGTACTACGGAAAATATGAGCACTGCACACTTACCTTACTAACCTGTTTATTAATCACGAACGAAAGTACGTATAACCTTGTACTTTTTAGCGTTTGTAGACGAAAGATCAGGCTTTCTTTGGTGCAACTTTTTACTTTCTGCAATACATCGTTTTTGAGATATACCAGTATTTTCATTAACTATGCTCATATTTAACTGACTTCCCATATATATATATATATGGTGACCGGTAATTCGATGCATTCCTTGCAAGGGGATATTCTACAAGTACTTTGGAACATTTTCACCCATATGAACCAGGAGTCACAAATTAATAGTTTCTGAGTAATTTGCACACGTGCGATTTCTTTGAAATTTTCCGGCTAACGAGAGGTGCGCAAAAAACTTTCACCGTGACCCACTTCGACATATCGTAGAGCGATGAAATTTTGCATGTGTAATTTTGCATACCTATGTAGGTAATGTAGTAATGTACAGCTCATAACTCTGCACCGTTCCAGTGTTATAGGTCTAAATATGAAGTAACGTATAGTGCTCCAAATTCCATTACTGCACCTCAGAAAGCAGCGTGGCAACATCACAGAAGTACTTGCCTCGAGGAAATGACCGCATGATTGTTAAAAGGTGGAATATAGATGGTGTGTGATCAAAAGAAAACGCGAACTATGACGGATTACATATCCAGGGTCGTTCATCTGTCTGGCTAACGTTTGAGCGGTGAAAAGGTGTGTTGTTTTCTAGAAGGCGGACACCGCTTGTCAGCATGCCACACTCTATTTCTATTCTTCACAAGGTTTTATTAGTGCTACAGTGCTAAATGTGTTATTTTGTTATGGCTTTCCAAGATTTACATTTTTACCTTTGTAGAAAGCTTATAATATTAGGTTCTCATTGTCGCAATTCGTATGTCAATGATCGTAATTTTGTTTTGAGTTATTAAAGCGATGTATATGATTGCTGTTTCTTTATTTATCCACGTATTTATGCAAGGGAATGAATCAAGGAAGGGTTGCGACCTCCAGCTTCGAGGTTACGTCGGTCTTTTACGTGTGGTCTAGGATTTGGGGAGGAACTGGTCCTGGCTTTCTAGAAGATACCATCCCTGCTTTTGCCTAATGGGAGTGGAGAAAACCAAGGAAAACCTACTCAAATCAATGACAGCGTGCAAACGTATCACCACCAAAGGAAGTCCGTGTTTCACTCTGAGTTACCAAAGTGATAAACATTTTATTTGCGATCAGCATAGGGTAGTACTACTTGCTTTTCAGGCAAAGGGCCTCTCAACTACCAGGATATGCTATGCCTCACTCAGTGGTGCCCCCCCCCTTATGTCTATGACGCACCCCCCAATTTTCTATCCGTAGGTGTTATTCCATGAAAAAATCTTTTCGATTAATTTTACCCCCCCTCATCAAACATATTTATTTAAATATATAGATTTTAACCCCCCCAAATATTTCAATGACGCAGTTTGCGTCATAGCCCCCCCCCTTGTGGGCACCCCTGCCTCACTGTTGCGTGCGTTGCGGGATTCTGTAAAATCCGAGAGCGTGGAATGCTGACGAAAAGTGTTTTCCTCGTGGAAAACAACGCACCCGTTCACTGTTCGAATGTTGGCCAGACAGATGCACTTCTCTTGGTATGAAATCTGTCATAGTTCGCGTTTTCTCTTGCACGCATACTTTCTTTGTTCTAACTCTTCCCAACCATGCAGTCATTTCCTTGGGGCATGTACTTCTGTGATGCCACGCTGCTTTCTGAGGTGCAGTAATGGATTTTTGACCACTATGCTTTACTTCACGTTCGGACCTATAACACAACAACGATGCAGAATTACAAATTGTACGTTATTACATAAACTACATAGGTATGCAGGATTACACATGTAAAATTTCATTGCTCTACGATATGTGGAAGTTGGTCAGGATTCAAGTTTCTCGCACACCTCTCGTTAGCAGGCAAACTTAAAAAAATAACATATGTGCAAATTACTCAGAAACTATTGATTTGCTACCCCCAGTTCATATAGTTGAAAATGTTCCAAAGTACTTGTAGAATATCCCCTTGCAAGGAATGCACAGAATTACTGGTTACTCTCGCTCTCTCTCTCTCTCTCTCTCTCTCTCTCTCTCTATATATATATATATATATATATATATATATATATATATATATATATATATATATATATATAGATATAGATATAGATATATAGATATATATATATAATTCAGCTGTCCTTTCCAGAGTGATCATACTAATAAACACAGTCCGCCTTATGCAAAGTCGTTTTGACATGTGATTAGCGCTTTACTAAAGGCTTTACTGTGATTACTGCAGAAAACATGATAGTCGAACTCTTTAGTCTGGCACTAATCACGCGTCAGAACGACTATGCATAAGGCCCAATATGATCACAGCCAATTTTAAAACCATACTTAAACTAGTCACATTTTTTTCTTTCATTTTTAAATCGCTACTGCAAATTTTGCTTCTGGATAAAAGTCATGTGATTAACATCCTATTATAAATAAGTCTGTTAAATATAGGAACATAGATAGAGCAAACAATTTAAACTTTGGATTCAAAAGTATAGGGGTTATAAAACTTAAATATGTAATAGATTTTAATCAAGAAATATTACTCATAATAGACTAATTAATCAATGTATTAGGTTTAAGCATATGACTTATGGGATTTTTCGACAAGTGAAATACGTTGGTTTATTCATTAAGCAAAGAAATACATATATTTATTCAAAATATTGGCTGTCGTTAGCTACAACCTTCCTCCATCTTTCAGTTAAATTACGAACTCATCGCTGAAAAAAATCCTCATATCTTGAGGCAATACATCCATCAAACCAATTTTTTCACTTCTTCATAATAACTGAAACACTGTTCCGAAGGTCCATGTTGCATCGAACCATACAAATGGTAATCGGAAGGAGCTATGTCTGGTAAACATGGTGGTTGGGTAAAACATTCCAGCCTAGTGCATCCGAAGTTTCTTGGACAGGGTTAACAACATGAGATCGAGAATCGTCATGGAGGAACAAGCAGTACAAAAAAGATAGAGGTTCTCAACTATGCTAAGCATGTATGGATCTTGTTCGGAAGTATTTATGGTGTATTTTTTGTTCTTGAAGTGTGTGATTAGTGTGGTAGCATCACATTGTGATCAACGGTAAACTCTAATTCTTTTTTGGTATTGAAATAATTCAGAGTTAAGTGGATTAGAAGTACAAATTAGAATTAATGTTTCTTGACTTTATATATATAATTACATCATTATATCATGAAAATAATATTTGTGAGGCCCAATTAAGGTGTGCTCCCAATGAAATAATTCAGGCTACAGCATGTCCGTAAACATAAGGTAAACAAAATTGTTCAAATCCAATGCAAACCGTTTTTGAGAAAAACTGCTGTCTTAATTACTTGGTTGGTAGTTTGATTGAGAGTTTAGCGCTGCATTTAGCATTGAGGTTATATAAGACGTAGATCTACAATTTAACTGTTTATCCGAACTACATGAGCTCCCACCGGGAATCGAACAAGGATCACCCGTACTTACGTCCTTGATGTACGTAACATAATAATAATAAGAGCTCACTGAGTTGAGGGACAGGTACTCCAGTTCTGGCTCTGTGATACAATTTGTGAATTAGTTGCTTCAATTTTTCTATGTGTGTGTTATCTACCATACCATACGAGTCGATTATTCCAACTCTATCATGTCGTTGATCCCAAAAACCTAAAGTGTCCATCATCGGCATAACGGAAGAAGATCAACTGTGACTGGAGAATCCTTTCATCACAATATTGATGTATGTCACCGTACTCGAATGTCGAAACATAGTACAGCTTCATCAGCAGAAGTTCTTCAAAAAACAGACAGAATAAATGGTATAGGCCAGAGTGAAAACAGTCGGCCAATTATTCGAATGACTGTTATCGTTTATGTATGCGCTCAATATATAAAAACAAATATTGATCACAGAAGTCGACGCGTCCCGGGTTGGTTCCAGGAAAGGTAAAATCTCTGAAATTGAAGGAACCACTCTTACGTCATCATAAAAGTTTGATTCTCTGGCAGATGTAATTGCTGTGAGGTTTGAGTCGTATTGGGCAGTTGTCCGGCGTGTTGTGCGGATGCCGGCTTTTTCTAGATAAGTGTAGAAGTTCTGTACTAATTAAGTTCTGGAGTATGAAAACAGGTGAGAGGAAGAAAGTGTTTTTTCTTCCAGAGAGACAGTCCAGTTGCAGAAACAGACAATCGGGAGGAAAAGATCGGGGAAGATTTTGTTTTGTTCTGTGACACAAAATAATTTGATATCTTGGAGATGATTATATTCCGTATTCACGGGAAAGTTAATTTGATGTCCAAAGAAATAGTTGTACTAAGAAGGAGTACCTTGATTTTGGAGAGAACAGGAGATCCAAGTGATAGAGTGGAGGAGAGTCTAGGATAAATTGTCTGATAGGTCACGGAGGTAGAGGCGATGGAGGCAAAGGATCTTAAACCGAGCCAGGAGTTTTTCTTCTCTTTTCTCTCGGAGAATCAGTTGAGAAACACGTTCGAGAGAAGTTAATTGAACTGAGAAAGTGAGAATTAGGAAAATTTAATTGATGTGATTTTCATTTTTACATGTTTCATTTTTTGAAAATGTGAATTTTTAAAAACTACACTCATACCTCCTGCTATGGTTTTCGTGGTGTTTGAGTGTATCATAGGGACCTCGTCATCCTCGTTCCACGAGCGCCTAGTCTTAGTTCCCAGACCTCTAGTTCTTTTAACACTTATTGTATGTAACTCGAGATTTTAGTGATATAAGATTGTTGAAATGCATAAGCAACATATGTGTTCTAGGTATACTCGTCATCACTTTTGCTTTGGAAAGCTACCTTCTTTCTCCCATCATTCTGATAAAAAAAACTGCATTCCAGACTTACCCAGCCAAGCTTGTGAAATGTTATATAATTGTTCAGGAATATTTTCCAACCTAAGCAACTATTCACATGGAATGCCATACCTTACAGTCACCTTTTCATCTCATTTCTCATGTTTCAAAGTTAAAACAAATTTTGGGTTTTGACTTGTCAGGCTATTCGAGTCGTGAAGTCCATGTTTGTTCAAGTCGTGAATACTTCTTAAACCTTCAAGTGTGTAATTTTGGAGTTAAATCGCTCTTGAAAAGTGGAGTTTTTTTCGTAAAATTTGTTTTAAAATAGTAATAAAAATCAAAGACATAGAAAGCTTCGTATACTTTTATTGTATCTGTTGCACAACATTATTACTAATCCTCATAGCTATATATATACGGCATCCACACTTAGATCCTAGAACCAAATTCAAAGCGTATTCATCATCTACATCATCTACACTACCACTGTATATTGCGGACGACGTACATCGACGCCATCCACACTTAAACGATTAAATCACCCGACCCTAATTTTACAACGAACATTCAGAATAAGGATTGCTACGTTAAGTGCCTAATTACAGATAAGCTTATAAACTGGGCTAAACTCAAAATCCTTCATCAATTGAATTTTATTTGAATTTAGCATCCCTTTCAGCACCAAGTACACAAAAGACGTTGACCTACAGCTTAACATAGGATCCGAACCCTATGAGCTTTCACCGAGAATTGAACACGGGTCTCCGTCACCAAAGGCGCGTTCATTAATCATTACATTACGGCAAGTACAGTAAACCCCATCATTGACTTCTCATCAGTTATCGCTCCAATCGAATCCAAAAAAAACTCAACTATCGTCAACATATTCTTTAGCCCCTTCTGTTGGTCATCATCTACTTGTCTTCCCGTTAGTCACCAATAATAAGATAATACCCTTATTAAAAATAGTACCCCTAAAAGAGACGCACTGTTCCTTGGCCATTGCGCTCATAGGACGCTAGAGCCTTGGATTTTTTTATTATACTGAGATGAAACATGTCTGTACTAAGGTTTCGTTGTTGTGTTACTGTATCTGGAACCTTGATCTCAGGAACGATAGGTGTGTTTAACACTTTTTAGGAAAATTTGATGTTACTTGTGTAATGAAATAAATCACTCGCTGAAGGTTTCAGCATCTTCTCTGAGGCATTTGTTCTTTCGCCTTTCTTGTACAGCGACTTACGTTACCATGTATACTGAATGACGAAAAGACAAAACATAACAACCATGCTCTTTAGTATGAAGGGAATTATTGTGACGTAAACCTTAAAAAATAAGTTTAAAATAAATAATAGCAATTAAAATTCCCATGCCTAAAGAGAAATTTAAAAGAAATCGGATTCGTACTACATGGAAACAAGGAAAGAGCAATCACGTAAAACTATTGAGCATACACGAAAACACAGAATAAAACTTACTAAAACTTGCTCAAAACTACTGAGTAGGCACTAGTGATTAATGACAGTAGCACATAATAAAACATAATAAGAGTTTCTGAATAAAACTACTAAGTAGGCATGGTAGTACAAAATAAAACTTCTAAGTTTCTTATAAAACTATTGAGTATATACGGTAGCAAAGAATAAAACTTACTAAAAGTTTGTCAATAAAACTACTGAGTAGGCATTATTGATTAGGCACGGTAGCACAGAATAATATTTACTAAAATTTTCCTAATAAAAATACTAAGTAGGCACTTTAACACAGAACAAAACTTGCTAAAAGTTTCTCAATAAAACTACTGACTAGGCACTGATAGCACAGAATAATACTTACTAAAATTTTCCTAATAAAAATACTAAGAAGGCACTTTAACACAGAACAAAACTTGCTAAAAGTTTCTCAATAAAACTACTGACTAGGTACGGTAGCACAGAATAATACTTACTAAAATTTTCCTAATAAAAATACTAAGTAGGCACTTTAACACAGAATAAAACTTGCTAAAAGTTTCTCCATAAAACTACTGACTAGGTACGGTAGCACAGAATAATACTTACTAAAATTTTCCTAATAAAAATACTAAGTAGGCACTTTAACACAGAATAAAACTTGCTAAAAGTTTCTCAATAAAACTACTGACTAGGTACGGTAGAACATAATAAAACTTACTAATAAGTTTCTCAATAAAACTACTGGTTAGGCACGGCAGCACAGAATAAAACTTACCGGTACTAAGTTTCTCAATATAACTACTTAGAAGTATTACTCATGTTAGTAGAAAACGTCCCCATACTTGAAAAAATGTGCTTTCAATACTGATTGGAGGACACTGAACACAATGGAAACATTTTAAAACACATATTTATCCATGGAATTGCCAGAAAAATAATCTCTCGATTGAGATACATATAAAATGCAAATATCCTAACTTTGAAGTCACTTTTCTCTTGAATTCATGGACGGATATGCTTAGAAATAGTTCTGTTGGATTTCATGTTCTCAAATTGGTGTAAACAAATTTATCCGCGCGTGGGAGCGTTGTATCATTGAGTGATAATTCTTTAAACTAATAATAATAATAATAATAATAATAATAATAATAATAATAATAATAATAATAATAATAAACCTCTTTAATACTCGGAGAACATATCAATGTGTAGTGAGTTTAAGATGGGATTTTTATTCCGCTTATTATTTTAAGGACAGTTGGAATTTTAATTGAGAGCTAATAACAGGAAATAAAGTTAGTTGTCCTCCCTACTAGATTGGTGTTGTTTTGCTTTTTAAAAATTTTCAATGTTTTGCTCTAAATATATGCGTCATCTACACTGCCTACTCATGGAAACTTTTATATTTGAGTTCTCTGAGGAAGCATTTTATTTTCCTCTTTTTCAACGTTTCTATGTATACATATAATATATCTGCATAATGCTTTGATGGTTTCATCTTCGTGATAAATATTCTCTCCCGAACAGAGGCTGGCATGCAGCGTTAATATGTACCATCCATAGATATCCGTTGAATGAGGGAGTGTCTTAGCGCTGAAACTCATCCTGCGAAGAGTTAACTGCAGAAATGCCGTTGTCCAATTTTTCTTTCCTTTTTTTTTTATGCCAAAGCCTCGAACTCCCTTAGTATTCACAAGCAAAAATTGTGTTGTTTTATTCTTTTTCCACCATTATTGTTATATTTCGTATCTCAACGCATCGAGAAATTTTCTGAAAACAGCTGAATGTAACGAGGCAAACTACGGTCTCTCAAAAACTTCACCAGGGTTGCCAGAGCACGAAGAGCTGTTTCTCTACACAATTATCGATGACGCTACAGAACTAGATGAGACAAGATAGTTGTTAGTTATGTCCATCCGGGAGACACACAAAATGTTAGCTAATGAATTCATTGATGGACGTGCCCATCTACTACATTCCAACATACAGAACGGCGGATCAGTGGTAGAGGGCTTACCTCTGGTTCGTGGGGTCCCTGGTTCGTTCCTCAGAAAAAAATAATTTGTAGTGGTTGTGTCCGTGAATTTTCTCGGTGTACTCTCATTTTCTCCTACATTGTTGTTCCACTAATTCCTCCATCATTTAATCACTTGCCTTAATCATCCGTCTCCATTAGCCTAAAATGACATCTGTAGGATGTTAAACAAACATTTCATTTCATTTACATTTCCAAGATACGAACAATCAAAAATTAGATTCCTATGTATTTCTATGGGAGTAATTATGGATATCATTCTTGGTTGATATACTACCCTCACCGCTGTTGATAATAGCGGGTTAGTATAATATTCAGGATGCATAACATTAATTTGACAGTGAAATATAACAATAATTGAGAAATCTAAAGAATTAATTATTTCTAAACATTCATTTATATTATTTAAGTTTTTGAGTGGAGATTAGAGAGGAAAATACAAAACTTCAAATTTCAATCTTCACGTTGTGTACACTACGGTAAACCAAACTTCTTAATCACCACGTACCACTTCTCACGTACCATTAATGTAATTCATTTTTTTTAAACATGCACCTATAGTTTCAATAAATTTGGATTAGATCTCGACAAGGCAATTGATATGGAATTTTACGTTTTCTTGAGTTTGATACTCAACGATCACACAACAATTCAATCGGTGAGTAGAAAAAGAAGAATATTCCAAAAAATAACTAAAACAAACTGAAAGAGCCATTTTGTTCTCTATCCGTAAATACATAGAATGAACGTAAAAAGAGAATGTTACTATCTTAATCCATTGTCAAATATTGTTTTGAAATTTTCGCTGCGTAGAAGAAAAAGAACATTCCTGGAAGATTCTCCTTTTTCCACGCAACATCAGTAATTCCCTGATCGGCCACTAGATGCTGCGCCAGTCACAAGTAGGCTTTCACATCAGTCGCAGAAGGTTGTGTACTGTGAAGTAGTCGTGTTAACACCGGAGTGCTATGTGTTATGAACATGGCAAAATAATATTCTAGTGTCTTGAAGTATTCTGTAAACTTGTGTCTTAACCAAGGGCGCCGATTTCTCTGTAAATTTGGGGGGCCCATTCAGATGCAGAAGGCATATATATGAGGATTTTAAGACAAATTGCATTCAAATTATGCCAAATATTGTATATTCATAAATACAATGCGGGGGCCCACATGAGCTTTTGGGGAGCCGGGCCCTAACGGCCCTCCAGGATCTGCGCCCTTGGTCTCAACAATGTCTTCGTCAGAGGACAATATGTATGAATCTAAAAGGAAAAAAGGGTAAGCATAATAAACACCAGCATATCAAAGAAATTAGAAAACAAGCTAGACAACGGGGAGAAAAGTTTGTGACAAGTAAGGGACATTTAGTGGAAGCAAGATTAACAGATAATGATTGTAACTGTCGCAAAAAAAATGTACGGAAAAGTTTACTGAACAAAAACAATGTATAATAAATGTTCTTTCCTGCGAACGTCCTAAGAACGAACGTGATACGTATCTTGTAGGCTTAATTGAACGCCATGATGTTGTACGTCATTGTCCTTTGACAACTGAATTTAACCGTAATACTTCATCTTTTAAATATTTTTCAATGAAATATAATACTAGAATAGAGGTGTATCGCAAAGCGTACATGGCGCTTCATGCCATTAAATCTAACAAAAAAACTGTTGAACGTTTAACTAAGCTAGTAGAAACAAATCAGGAGAGGTAAACACACTAAACGGAGAAATACGTTAAATGCCATAGTTTTGAATAAATTAGATGAGCTTATTGCCTCTTTCCCCACAAAGGTTTCACATTACACCTCTCAGCCCATTACTTATTTACAATCTGACTTAATAGGGAAAACGATGCATGAACTGTTTTTAGAAAAATACACAGAGTTAAAACCAGTTTTTTAATATGAGCATTATTTACGTTATTTGCGGGAAAATTATGGTTACCGATTTAGACGTCCACAAGTGAATGTGTGTCCCACATGTGAAGATTTAAACACGAAAATAAAATCTATAACTCTTAATGATATAGCAAAAAGAGTTGCAGTAGCAGAATTACTTGTCCATAAAAGGCGAGCAAGCAAATGTTACTGCAAATTTAAGGAAGTCAGTGACCTCTGTAAAAGTAGAAATGACGTCATGGCCATACCATTTGACTACATGCAGAATCTTCCCCTATCGTTCATTTCTGTTCAGGAAATATTTTATTTACAGCAACTTTGGTCTTATGTTTTTAATATCCACAATATGGGAAGACAGAAATCAGTATTCTTTACATAAAGTGAAGGAGAGGCGAAGAAGTCCCTAATGAAGTATCTTCATTCATTTACAGTTTCATTAATAACATCTCAGATGAAGTTAAGGACTGCATATATTTAGCGATGCTTGTTGGGTCCAGAATCTGAACCACATCCTCAGCAGATTACTTTTGGGTCTAACCATGAATGATAGATTTAAAGCGGTTAATCATTATTTTCCAATCCGGGGTCACACCTTTCTGCCCTGTGATCGAAACTTTTCAGTTATTAACAAGGCAATAAAAAGGTGTGATCGCGTTTATACACCAAAACAATATGAAGACATCATTAAAACAGCCAAAAAGACGTTTCCACAGTTTGAGGTAAGGAGTGTCAAAAATGATAATATCATTAACTTTAAGGATTAGTGGCCTTACTATTTCAAGAAGACTACAACAGACATTGAGAAAAAAGGTGAGAAGTATTCTATTAGTCAATATAGACATCTTGTGTACAATAGTTAAATTAAAGGCTGTATAAAAGCCTATCAGTACATTGATGGCATACAAAACGTAACTTATAAACTGAGCTAAAGAGGAGCCAGCAATATGTTGTTTCCACAAGACCTTGCTTACAGGGCCAAAGTACCAGTGAATAAAAAGAAGCTGAGTGACATTGAAAAATGTTAACTATTACGTGCTGGAGGAGTATCAAGATTTCTATAACCGGAGGAGTATCAAGATTGTAGATATCACGCACTTGCCAGTTTCTGAAGATTTTAGTAGTGACATTGTTGATGAGTAGACACAAAGGTATTTTGTTTAAACAAACTTTATTCTAAATGCATTTACTATGCATTTTCTACTTATTGTGTTGCATCTAAACTGATGTTATAAATACCTTTTTATTTATTTATTTATTTATTTATGTTTTAGAAAATGTCACTAATATTGACTTGAAACTTGTAATTTAAATACGTTTTCACTAAATGTACCATGTATTAATGAGTTGACGGTTTTCAATTATGTGTTTAGAAATAACATTGACTTTTCTGTATATTTTGTACACATTTTTGGCACATTTATCTCTTCCTTGGAAAAAGAAGAATATTCCGCAAATAAACTTCCTGTGTAGCCGGAAATATAAAATATTTAAATGTTTTTTTTTTTTTTTTTGTGGCAAATAATAATCATTAGCATATTCTACAAGTTTATAATGCAAAATAATCACATCAGAGTAACAGATTTCTCAATAAATAGTTTTTTGTAGTTTCCCGAGAGATGTTGAGGAATGTTCTCCTCTTTCTACTCACCGATTCAATTGTCCTTTTAGTAAAATGTTTTCATAGCATGTTCTCTTGCAGTTCACGATTGTAGTTCATTCAAGATATACCGCTGCGATGGTAGTACAAGGTCCACCAATAGAACGTTACAATGGTTCATTAACCAACTCTATGGTTTACACAGTCAGACTATCAGATAAAATTAAATTTTCGAGGAGCATTCTCTATACTTCTAGTCACCGTTTTGATTTTCGACTGGTACTTCAGCTTCAATACTGCAAGCGCGAATATTTTGGGTTCCTTTTTAGCAATAGCTTATGTCTCCTGTAGCATTTGTGCTGAAACTGAAATGTTAATAGGATCTAATCGATCAATCTTCTGCAATATTAGAAAACTAACAGAACACCCGCAAAGGGAAAAATAGTTTCATTTTGGACATAATGGGTTGAATTGTGATTTAAACTGCATTAGAAATGTCACAGTTTATCTCAGCGACCGAGAAAACTATGGATTCGGCAATAATGTTGGTAATTTTCGATCATTTTTATGTATCACTCCTCTCCTAAGTTGCACCGTTAAAGTAAAATAATAAAAACCATCCCAGGCTCGAAACTCATCGATGTGGCAAATATAATCGATATCGGTCCCGTAGTTCAAGAGTTATTAAATCACAAACAGTGAATTTCATATACAGGATGTCTCACCTAACTTTGCGACCTGAAATACTTTCAAAATGACAAAAAATTTGACAAATCTAGTTACGCAAGAACGTACCCATGCCAGGGGCGTAAAAAGGCACCAGAGGCCAACACCAAAGTTTTAAATTGAAACTTCCTATTTTTGCTGGAGATTCGAATTTTGCGTTCGAAAATACGCAAGTTTTACTTGAAGTACTGTTCGTTATCCGCCTAGATGGCGCTGTAATTACAAAAAAATTATCAACGTACGCTACCTGGGATTGATAATAAACTAAACATATCGAGAAATATACGTGCAATTAAAAAGCACGAAATCCGTGACCAATATTTTAAAAAGTCTTTGCATAAAATAAAATTGCTTTTATTTACATTTCAATGCGACCATGGTAGGTCGTTGGATATGGAAAGGAAAGTTTTTGTGTTTTGCAACAAGAAACATTTTCTGTAGAATTGTGAAGATCAAGTTGACCAATATGTTGTTAAATATCACGTGACACGGACAGACTAACTAACATTATGGAATGGTGTAATAAAAATAAATTTAAAATGAATGTAAATAAATGTAACTTCCTACGTTTTACACGTAAGAGTAGTTATGTAGACTATACTTATTCGATTGATGGGACAAAATTAAGCTCTCCCAAGTATATCAAAGATCTTGGAATTTTCTTTGACCAAAATTTAACGTTTAAGCATCATATGGAAACAGTAACGAGCGAGGCTTATAGAATCCTTGGTTTTATCATGAGGCTAGGTAAAGAGTTTCGTAATGATTTAACTTTAATGAAATTGTACTTCATTTACGTTCGGTCAAAATTAGAATATGCTACTGTTATGTGGACACCAAATATGCAAAAATACTGTGATATGATTGAGGGAGTACAGAAAAAAATTCCTAAGACTTCTAACGTACAGGAAAACTGGGCTTTACCCGAAATATGAATCTTACAGAGAGTTACTGGAAAATTATCAACTACCCACCTTATACGAAAGAAGAAGATATAATGATCTAATATTTTTATATAAATTAATACATGATAAGATTGACTCTATTGAGCTGCGTTCGTTGCTTTGTTTCCAAGTCCCATCAACCAGAACGAGGATAGGAAACACATCTACATTTTATCAAAGAAAGGCAAGAACAAATATCCTTTGGAAATCTCCTATATGGAGGATAAGCACCTTCCACAATGAGGTCGAAAAAGACTTCAATATTGATATATTTAGCATGTCGGAAAGTGTGTACAAAAGAACAATTAAACAGGCATGTTTTGAAAACGGCATATAAAGAGCACATACGCTAAAGACAATATGAATGTGTATGTTTAAATTGTCTATTTTGTAATGTGTATTTCTTTTAATTATTTGTATATCTCACTGTTTTGTATTATTATGTATTTCGTTGTCAAAGACAACACAATAATTGGGCCTAGAGCCTGTTGTGTTGTGCTTGAACTAAAATAAGATTAAGTAAAATCGTTATTTCACACTAGTACGTAAAAGCACAAAACGTCGCATTAGAACCAGAGGAACATAACTCCATTTTCATAGGTTTAAATGCGAGAGGACAAAAATATTATTTTCTTAGAAAGATGTGTTTCAAATAAAATGGTAATTGAGCTACATTACAACAGATGCTCGACAAGGAGAACAGATGGCGTTACGTTCTATTTATACCAAGTGGGGCTTTCAAAATTATGTCCAAACATGAAGAAAACGAAAACCGCATTTTTGGAGTTAGGTTCCTCTGGTTCTCATGCGATGATATACATATCAATAGCTAGAAGAGTCATTTTCGTAGGTTTAGAGGTGAGACGACAAAAATATTATTTTCTTAGAAAGATGTGTTTTTTATAAGATGGTAATTGAGCTACATTACAACAGATGCTCGACAAGGAGAACAGATGGCGTTACGTTCCATTTATACCAAGTGGGGCTTTCAAAATTATGTCCAAACATGAAGAAAACGAAAATCGCATTTTTGGAGTTACGTTTCTTTGGTTCTCATGCGACGAAATGACAAAGAAGATTTCACAGGAGAACAAATTTACAAAACTCGGATAAACTTAATTGATATACATAGAAACTTAATTGATATACAGGGCTATTTTAAATAATCTTCCCGATTTCAAAAGTTAATAACTCACGTTTGTTTAGTCACAATGGCATGCATCTTATGTTAAATGCGAGAAAACTCAAAATTATTATTTTTTTTTATAAACACATGCGAGTTATATTTCTTGTCATAGTTGCCCAAGATGAGTGCCGTTTGTAATTTAACATACATCAGTTTGGTAGTCTAATTCTTGGCACAATTTTTTTACATCTCAGAGTCAAAAGATCCATCTGTTTCTTAAATGCGCTTTCAAAGTTCAGTTAAATTGTTAGGGAGGGGTGACTGATACATTTGGATTTAACGTAACTCTAACGTCGTTGAAAATTCCTTTGCACAAGAAAGTAGAAAATAAAGAACGTTGTCCTGTCTTCGTTTCTTTCTATCTAGATTTACTATTACCCTTGTTACGGAATGCGTAACTACACATCAGCTTTACCAGCCATGTAGTGTCTTCCCATTTTTTTTTTTTTCGAAGAACTTGATTATCATGAGTCCCCTTGCCTCTCAAGACTTGGTTGTCTAAAACTGGCAAACGAACAAAGTGTAACTGATGTTCCACAACATGTGCTCAAACTGCGCAGCTTTCTTTGTCTGACAGTGAGCAATTCGATGGTAAAACATAAATACTAGATTCTTGATGACGTTCAGTTCAATAAGTGCGACTTCATCAATAACCCTTTGACGAAGATTATCTTAAGTTGTTGGCATTGTTTGATATACTCGGATTTTTAGATAAACCCAGAAAAAAGTAGTCTAGTGGCAATAAATCAGGGGAACAGAGAACGAAGGGCCAACCAATCACACCTTTTCCACCAATCCGTTATTTAGTAAATTCCGTGTTAAGAAATTGTCACATATTTACAATGTTGTGCGGTCCTGCACATCTTGCTGAAACCATCTGTGGGCAAAATTGTCATCTGTAGTGTCTCTCATTGCTGGAACTACTTGATTTCGAAGCATCTCCTCACACATTTCAGAAGTCAAATTGTTATTAATAAAAAAGGGACCAATTATTGTATATTTAGCACTGCCACGCAGATACTCAACTTTTGAGGATGTAGAGTGTGTTTGAAAGAACAATGATATTGGTGTCAAATCAAAACCTGCAATAATGTCTATTAATGTAACCGGTTAGGTGGAACGTGCCTTCATCAGAGAACACAATGCTGGTAAGAAAAGTACGATCATCATTGATTTGTTTCATCATATCTTCACAAAATTCTACACAGCGATCAAAGACATCTTCATTCAGCTGGTGTATCAGATGATTTTGTATGGGCGGAACTTCATTTTCTTCAACATTCTTTTC
This sequence comes from Thermobia domestica, assembly GCF_964235325.1. Classification (NCBI taxonomy): domain Eukaryota; kingdom Metazoa; phylum Arthropoda; class Insecta; order Zygentoma; family Lepismatidae; genus Thermobia; species Thermobia domestica. The sequence goes on along the minus strand of NC_137465.1, from coordinate 132,679,575 downwards.
CCAGACATGTGACTAATGTCATGTTGTTCAGTAGCTTTATGAATGCTAAGTTGAGTATTTTCAGAGAATGACTGCAACATCAAGCTGTTTCTGGCCGATTTCGGTCGACCAGGAATGTTACAATCCTTTATAGTTACCGTTTCTTCGAAACGTCTTACGATGCACTTGACAGTAGATCTCGAAATGGGATTATGTGGAACGCGAATTTTTTTTCGTTAAACATTACTCTTACTTCAGCACATGACCTTTGGTGATTGCCCCATCCTCGTATCATCGAGAGCGTTAGAACTTTACTTTGAGAGCTCTAATACAAACAGGTTAAAATACAGTTGAATTACAGCTTGAGTGTTCAGAGGTTCTCTGTAATAATGCTTACTGCTACCAATATCTAATGCATCTATATTGCTGGAAAATGAAGTGAAATGAAATCTTTGAGTTTTACGTCCCACGGTTATGCCGGTTAGGCTAAAGGAGACGGTGATTATGAATAATGAATGAAATGGTGGAATGAAGAAAGTGGGAGGAAACGGGAGAACCCAGAGAAAACCCACGCACACGGTGTTTGTCCACCACAAAGTTCATTTGGCGCGGGCTGTCTACGTTGCTGGACCGTAATTTGCAATCAACCATAAGTATTTACAGAACATGACATAGGGGTGACACATACGTGTTTTCTGGACAAATGTTATTTGTTCCACTAAATTTATAAGAGCACACTTGCTCTCTTACGTGTACCAATCAACTTTACATGTTCATATTTACTTTCACTTCTCAGATTGAATTACATGTAATTTCAAATCAAATCGTAATTATGCACATCTACATAACCATAACAATAAAATGATGATGTCCTTTCAAATTTTAATAGATCCACTGATCAACCTTACGTGTTCACTTTCACTTTTATCTCTCAGATAAAATCACATGCTCTATATTGAAATCAAATCGTCATTTAACATGTCTACATAAACATGGCAAAAATGAATAACTTAATTCTCTTTTGACACTATGTCAAATTATTAATTGAAACTTCATGTTCCAATGGAGAGATAGAGTTAATCAACTTTCATAGTGTCCACAAGCTCACAGAAAAAATCTCAGTTCTTGAAAAATATTATTACAAACGTGTTTTAACTTAGCTCCAACATCACATAGCATGTCCTGATGTGACGTACAATGATATTATTATTATTATTGCGATTTATGTCCTATCTAGGTGGACAATAACATAATACTTAAACAAAAAGTTGCGTATTTTCGGTCGCAGTATCCGAACCTACATTAATGTAGAGGATTTCTATTTGGAATTTTGGAAAAATAAAGGTAACTTCATTTTATGTTAGTTGAATAGATCTTGGAAAATGATTGGACACATAAATAAAATGCAAGTGTATTTCTCGAGGTATTTAGTTTATCATCAGTCTTAGGTGACGTACGTACATATGATGATGTTCATTTTTTTTTTTTTTTTTTTTTTTGCAATTACAGCGCCATTTAGTAGGATAAAGAAAAGTGTTTCAAAGTAAAAGTGGCTTATTTTTGATCTGAGAATCAGAATGTGCAATAAAAATAGAGGGTTTCCGTTTGAAATTTTCAAGTTGGCTCTTGGGGCCCTATGATGGGCCCCTGGGGGCACTTGCTGTTTATATAATTTTATACACCACTCACATGTGTATATTCTTACGTAACTAGATTTGGCACATTTTTTGTTATTTCGGAAATATTTCAGGTCGCAAAGTTACGGGATGTACGTACGATGATATTCATTTTTTTTTTGCGATTACAGCGCTATCTATTACAATAACGAAAAAAGTCCTTCAAGTAAAAGTTGCTTAGTTTTGATCGCAGAATCAGAATCTGCAATAAAAATAGGGAATCTTAATTTGAGATTTTCAAGTTGGCCCCTGGGCTCTGTGTGGGTTCCCTGGGGGCACTTTTTGTTTACAGAAGCTTTTAGGCCCCTGGTGTGGGTACATTCTTGCGTGGGTAAATAGATTTTCATTTTTTTGTCATTTCGAAAATATTTCAGATCGCAAAGTTAGGTGAGATCCTGTATATATATGAGACAGAGAGAGAGATATTATAAAAGATTCGTGACTTAGAAAGGAGATGAGAAGCATTTCGCAACAAAATTATCTTGAAATCACATACGTATACGTTTAGTCGGTACAATACACAAGACATAGTTTGAAGTACAAATACGCCTACTCATACACAGTAAAAAAATGGTTGTATTAATTCAACTCAATTTTAACACAAGGCAGTGGTTCCAGCGTGACTACCACTATGCGGTGTTAGTTCAACACATCTCCCGCGGTGTTGGCGTTTAACACAGGGGCTGTGATACGTCTTTAACACACAACCGGTGTTGAGCCGTGCTGTAAGCGTTAATGAGCCACAAAATTACTCCCTCAAAATATGTTAAATCGCCTATATGCGTAATGTGTTTATATTATGCTGAGTCTGAAAAAACACTTTAAGCAAATAAAAAAATACTACAGTGGCGGGCAAATGGCGCGAACCACACACCTTTCGATTACTAACCGCGTGCTCTTCAGACTTAGCCACGGATGAAAACGTCGATTGTAGAGGGATAAATTGTTTAGGTCTTTTGAATTTGGCTAATCAGAGTGCTCCTTTAAGCCGCGTATATTCGACGATAACCGTTCGGGCTAAGATAAAATCTGCTCGCCATGTAATTTTATAACAAAATGACGACTGTCTATTTACTTTATTTTATAGTTCTTCCATATTCACTTTCAAATGATCGGCGACAGTTGGCATCTAATAAAGTTGATGCGTTTGTTGCTTCTAGTACACAATCACTTAGAAAATGAAGCAATAAATGCATCAAATGTGGGAGATGAAATTTTGCGTATACCTGGGTTTGTTTAAGTATTTATTTCTACTGTGTTTGCCTGTAGTTTCAATTCAAAAGCCTTTATAATTAGATGCCCAATATATTTGGCAGTCACGCAGAAAACACCACCGAAGATTCTACACTTCTGTTAATTTAACACACAGGTTGTGTGTCATTTCAACTACCGGCATTTGACGCACAATTCCAAATGGAGAGTGAGTTGTTCTAACCACTTGTTTGTGTTATATTTTAACACAATCGAGTTAACACATAGGCATGTCGTTGAAATAACACAACGATTTTTTACAGTGTAGTTTCGCTAAAGTTTGAAACGTTAATTTTACAATAAAGAGTAGTAATTCTAAGATAAAAAAAATAACGTCTTAGAATTTTTCATTTTCTTTCTGTCGTGAGCAAATATTGTAAAATGGATGAAACTGTGTATTATGATGAAATTTTTGTTTCTTTCGTTCACGCTTAGGTTATCAAATTAAAATTTTCTTATTATCACATTTAAAGTTTTCTTTATAAATTAGTTTTAAAATGATACTTACAATATACATTTAAAAGCACTAGTCAAAACTGGAATTGAAACTTGATACGTTTCTTGCCAGAAGTGTCATGTTACGTAACTGCCCGAATGTCACAATTACGCGTGAAGTAAAGTAGGCTTCAACCAATGGGACAACCGATTTCCATTTTGACATACCTCGCACTTATTTGTTTCGTACAGTTTACGGTAATATTGATCAAGGGTGAAGAGAATGTCTTGGCGCTCAGGGCATGTATAATAGTTTTAAAGATGGTTCAATGTTAATCCAGCAATCACAGGATACAGAAATTCAAGGTCATCCTTGCTCTTCTCGTGTAAAAGATATTCTTTTTGATTAAGCAAAATAAAAGCGCTCATGCCTTTTTCCATGACTAAGGTAGAGTTTGTCTTACTTGAACCCAGATTGCTCGGAAACATGGCCTTTGCACACCGTAGGCTAAAACAGCGATTACTGACATGCTTGACACTACCCTATTCCGTAAACGTCGCCAACATCTAGTGGCCCACTTGCCGGTAAATGTCGATCGTCGCTATTGCGACGCGTCGAGGGACTGCCGCTAGTGTGCCACTGGCGGCAGGGCATCGTCGAGTCGAAAGAGATATCTAGAGTCGGAGTATTGAAGTTACCACCGCGTAGCAGCGAGGACTTCATTTTGATCCGCGCTTCTTCGATTCAGCGCGGAAAATCGCGAAGGGACCAACACGAACTATCGCCAGTTATGTGCATGCTGTTATTGTTATACATTATTTTTCCTGACGAATTATTCCTAAAGTTAGGTACGGGGGTCAAGAATAACCCCTGCCTCTACATCATGAAGGAAAAGTCTTGAGATGAGTGCGTATAATTGTATGAATGTAGATTACAACCGTAGCTGATCATTTGAAAGTGAATATGGGAGAACCATGAAATAAAGTAAATAGACGCGCGTCATTACATGACGAACGGACTTTATCTGATCTCAAATGGTTATCGTCGATATACATGGTTGCAGGAGCACTTTGATTAGCCAAATTAAAAATACCTCAAGGATTTATGAACCTACAAGCTAGTTTCTCTTCATCGCCTCCGTGGCCAAGTCGAAAGAGCACGCGCCTAGTAATTCAAATGTTGCTGGTTTGCGCGTACCCTGGGGCACGTTTTTTTTTTTTACTTTTTTAAATGTGTTTTTTAGACTCTTCTTAATGTAACAAATTACGCATATAGGCGATTTAACATATTTTGGGGGAGTAATTTTCTTGTTCATTGGCGTTTCGTCGCGTCTCTGCTGCTGGTGGTATAATTTTCAAAATGGAAGTGGGGCCACCACGGATCGTCGCTGCGGGGCCACCAATTTTTAGCGAGATATCTCTAGTTGCCTATCGGTGGTCCTCCAACGCCTACGGCATGGGGTAGTGTCGCCAACAGGAATCTTCAGAAATTAACTAAATAGCTTACAGAACAAAACTAAAATAGCTAAATTCTTTTAAAATTATGGCTAAAATTAGGATTAACAGAATTTAACTATAAAACCAGCAGAGCTTGCCATAATGTCAGTGTATGTACCTAAAGGATAGTATAATTTTTGTACTGACACTCAGAAATCAAACACCTTACCCTTAATTCAATTTAAAATACTTACTGAACACTTTGCTTACAACATTGATCAAACATAAAAAACAAACCTTGAATTATTTTCTCCGTTTCTAATTTTTGAGATAGTGTTGGCTTACAGGATCGGTATGCGAAAAGAGCACATCCATAGTCGAGAAATACTCTAGAAACATTAATATGAAATTTAACCATGCTAGATTAAAAGTAGTTGTTCGAAGACGAAATATTGGAAATTACGATATATTGTTACACAGTGTCATGTAAGGGAGAATGATACAACAAGAGATGGCTCATCAGGGAAGTCACTCTAATAAAAATGAGAGTTTTATCTTATGAAACTAATGGAATAAAGATTATTTAATGTAATCCTGGTTTCCTCGAAGCGACCATTTTTGTTTGCAAATGTTTCTGGATAGGCCTATTTGCGTTTGCTTGGCCACAACATCTTTAGCTGTGGTCTGCGCGTGGAAAAAGAGCGATGATTATACCCTCCCAATAACGATTCATTTTTGACTAGCACCAGCACGGTTCTTCATCATCTGCAAACTGAGAGAACATACTGATAAGAACCCAACTTTCTGCATTACACACACATACCTTAGATCAGGGGTAAAAGTGGATCTGAAAAGATGGGGGGACGGTTCGTAGCGGCATGACGCCACGCCGTTCCCCCTGCCAGTCTTTGCCCATTGTAATATTTTTAGGAACTGGGGGGACATATATTATCGAGGAGGGGACGCCGTACCCCCGTGTTCCCCCTCACTTTTACCCCTGCCTTAGATCTGAAACACTACTCCCAGAACAATATTTCCGAGTTCTCTCTATATGAATACATCGTAGCACCTACCTCTCTAATATAAATCAATGTAAACTTCAGTCATTGTACGTTCTCTACATTACAGACTTCCAAAACTCATATATAGATTTATAAGGTTGCTTAGAATGTGCATCTCTTGATTGTAAATTCTGAATCTGCATACAATCAAGCATTACAAAATCACTTTAGTGAAAACGTTTTATGTTTTTTATTGTAGTAGTTTCACTTATTACACCTGCTTTCAAGAACTATGTTCAATGGTAATAACTATAATAAAATTATTAGAAATTTCCGTATGAACTGAGCTTTTGAAGTATTTGGATTTTTGAATAAATTAATATAAACATTAAGTTCCAAAATATAAAGTAGTTAATGACATTATAGGTATTTTTCGAAAATCCCATAGGTCATGGAAAATATATCTAATATAAAAATGCACAATATGTAAAAATTTAAGTACCCTTGAGAGAATTATCTGTACAGAACTGAAAAACAAAGAAGATATTCATTTCCTTAATTGATTTTACGTCCTTCCTCCCCTAATTAAGTAATATCAGCTTCTCCGTTTACAATACTTTCTACCTTAATTTTCACTTCTACAGGATATTTTGTACCGTGCAAATGTTCATTAACCCGCAGAAGTGAATATCTGTGTTAATGAAATCATAGTAACTTAATTCCTCATGTAGTGGCCCGTGGTGGCTAGTGGTAGAGCGTTCACCTCTGGTGCATGGAATCCTTGATTCGATCCCAGCGTGCACCAAGTAATCTTTGTGGAGGACAAACATCGTGTGCGTGGGTTTTCTTTGAGTTACCCCGTTTCCTCCAACTTTCTTCGTTTCATCATTTCATTCATTTCTCATCATCACCGTCTCCTTTAGCCTAGCTGGGATAAACGTAGGACGTAAAACTTCATTTCATTCATGAGATTTCATTTCATTTTCAATTCCTGTCTATTATTTCAGTTGTCAATCTACCCTTCCAACCTAAAATTTTAATTTCCAAGTTTCCGAATACCCATTTGAACCATATGGGAAAGAAAATAGCCATGCTGCCTCTAATCTACTTAGTGGCTCTACTAACTAACTAACTAACTATTAAGTAAGCTGGAATACCTTCAGCTACACAACACCCACACACGGGTATATTTGGAATTTCTTTTCGATGACGTGTTTCGTACATATTGTGATGAAGAATAAATCATAAATATTAGTGTTATTCATTTTTCCACGCCTCGGTAAGTAGATCTTCTCTTTGACTAGAAACAAGAAAACACTTTCTTCTTCTTTCCTTAATACGATGATATTACCACAAAGAGAATATTTCTTTTGTGCTTCCATCACAACACAACCCATCCACTGTCTTCTTCTTCTTCTTCTTTCCTCTGATATTTCTTCCTTTATTCCATATCTCTCCTTTCCTCTTTCCACTTACATTCTTTTCAATCCCAACAATCATACTTACATTCTGCGCTCCCATTTTCCTACGCTCAACGATGCCATTTCGAAACAGAAAATGGGAAGAAGACAGGAATTTCAGTTTTCTGGTCGTTACCGTAGCCTCTCGTCCTCTTCCATTAGAGTAACTTTACCTTTTTTCTTCCTTCCTTACTTTCTTTCTTTTTACATTTTTTTTACTTTGCCACCTCCTTTCTATTCTATCGTCTGTTTCTTCCTTCTTTTCTTCTTTCGCATATTCCCTGCTTCCCTCAAACTTTCTTTCATCTTCTACACTCTTTGGTCGATGGCTACAGGACGCTTACTAGTGTCATTGTGCGCGAAGAAGAGCATCACCAAAGATCCGAAGGGAAGGTAGGGAAAATATGAGATTTATTTTTCCTTCCAGCTCTGTAGAAGATCGTTATGGGTTTTGAGGCTTTGTACTGGATTGTGGATTCATCTACGGCACTACACATAATTCGGTCGAGCTAGGTAAAACTTTAACATATTCAGATAATCAATTGATTTCTTTCAATAGCCAAAGGAACTAAGAAACATATCTCGAATGTAAAACTTTTACGAAAATTTACTTCAATATTAAGATTTAAATGATTAACTATAATATTATTCGTTACGAGACATCTTACAGTTTAACGTACGATTCGTATCACTTTAGTTTGCGTTGGAAATTGAACCCGTATCTTTCAACATAATATCGAATACGCTATCAATTTTGTCACTGCTAATCTACATACTGATAATTGATATTTTTGGTAAACTTCAACTCTTCAGGCAATAAATAAATATAAACGTTTGAAATGTAATTACTATTTCTTTAATGATAAAAATGCTAGAAAATTTACAGAAAATTATGAAACAGTGTTGTCAAAATCTGAAAATTCAATTTCCCTATCAGACATGATTTTTTTAATCTTTTGCCTGGAAATTTGATTTTCCATACAACACACACAAACTATATTCACTTTCAAAAGCTTGGACGTTCGTTAAGATTCTGATTTACAAAGGGTGTTCAAAAAGTTTTGCACAGTGGTCTATTTTTTTTTTAATTTGTTGCAGGAGGAGAATGAAATTTTTTGTGAACATACTTGGATCATTTAGTTATACACTGAGCTTACTCAATGTAGCCTCCATCGGATGTGACGCATCTGGTCCAACGATTTTTTCATGATGTAAATGCACTTTGGTAAAATTCTGGGGATTGACTTTTACACCATCGCTTGACACAGGAAATAAGGTCTTTCTCACTGTCAAATGTTTTACCGAGGAGGTGGGCCTTCAGACGTGTTTTGCTGTCAGGTTCGGACAAAAACAACCATGTTTCATCCTGGGTAATGACGCCGTCAAAACACTGTTTCCACTCTTCAGTAAAGGTCGTTATGAGACCCTCGCACACATCCTTCCTCATCTTTTTCATTTCTCTTGTCAATAATCTAGGCACCCAACGTGCACAGATCTTTCTGTACCCTAGTGACTGTACCACTGATACTACACTACCCAATGACAAACCAATCATTTCAGCAAGCTGTTGTGTCGTCATACATCTGTCATTTTGGATGATTTGATTAACGGTCTCCTTATTTACATCACTCACTACCGTCGATGGTCTACCGCATCGTGGATTGTCCAGTAGAGAGAAATCACCTTCTTTATACCTCTGCAACCACCACAGGATACTGCTGCGATCCAATGTGTCCTCCCCATAAACAGGGAGCAACTTTCTGTGAATCGATGTGGTAGAGTCATCGCCGGTCTTGAAGAGGAACTCCATCACCGAATGTTGTCGCAATCTGACATCTACTTCACGGTCCATTATGGCTCATCTGTAAACAAAGGAAAATACTTTTATATACCAACTTACAGCTAAATGTTTCAAGTATGTTCACAAAAAATTTGATTCTACTCCTGCAAAAAATAAAAAATAGAGACCACTGTGCAAAACTTTTTGAATACCCTTTGTATTAGACAAGAAAAAAACACTGCTAAATTTGTTCCTGAATTTTATCTTAATGGCATCAATAAAAATATTACTCACTTTTGATTCGTTAATCAACCAAAATTTCTTCAGACACCCCTTTTTCATGATGATGTCATTTCCTTAAAAGTATTTGGATTTTTCCAGTTTCATGGAATATATATTGTGGAATGAATTGTTAGAGTCATATACTGTAACTTTCAGTTATAAGTAGTTAAAATGTCCTAGTCATAAGTACCTCAATTTCTGCCGTGCTAAGCGAAAAGGCCTTAACTCCATTTCACATACTTTCGAGAAAATAAGCAAAACGTGTTTTGGCTTAGGCTGTACGTTCAAATTTGTTGTATTTCAGTAAAACTTTATTAAATATATTTTCACGAAATAAATTTGTGTGGTAATACAGTTAAATATTTTTGCTTATGAATTGCCACTTAAGGTCTTTTTGCTTACTTTCAGTTACAGTTTTGAACATAAGGTAAACACTCAGGACGTCATTACCCCCTACCTATTGGTCAAACCACGTCAATTTCACTTTAGATAGATACAGAATTGTATTACGAACATTCCCATACAAATATCTCGATTTTCGAAAAATGTGGAGTTAAGGTCTTTTCGCTTAGGACGGCAGAATTGATGACACACTTATTTGTAACTTTAATTTAGGCTGGATTCCATTCTGGTTTCGACATAAAAGTAGAAGATTACTTATCTAGATACGAAACAAAATTGAATTGACGTAGGAGCCAATCGGTAAAAAATAGAAAACTGGTCAAAGGTGAAAAGCATTCACCTTAAGTGGAAACGTAGCAACATAGAAATCGCGTAGCTCTGAAATGCATAAAGTTTAGAAGAAATGAGTTGCACATTTCCTTCTAGAGTGACGGTATATTTTTGGTAGTGTTAAACAAAAATTAATGCTTATTTTCAAAATTTTGAAGTTCAGTATTTTGATCTATTTATTATAAGCTGGAGCATTGATTTACTGGTCGTAAGTCTCAAATTGAAATTGCTACTGTCATAAATCGCGTAAATCTTGGGATCTTGTTGTAAATTAAGACTGTTTACATTTCAGTACAAACTTCCAAGTATTGTGTGTTGTTATGTGTGTGTGCGTGTGTGTCTGTGTATATGTGTGTGGTGTTTGTCATCAGTTGCAGAAGATTCGACTATTTGAGTTGGGAAAGAAAATAAGTGCGCGTACGAAATACTTGTACAGAGTACTTAGTCACTGAATTTTTAAATGATGTTGGTTATGTTGATGAGAGTATAAAAGACACCTAGCAATACGCGTATGTCTGCATGTGTAGGTTTAGATAGATGAACCCATTAGTTTTAGATAGATGAAATTTGATATTTAGACTCTTCGTTTAAAATTAGTGTGTACTTGTTTAGCGTTTCTTGATGTTTGAGGTAGAAGGAAATGAAAAAAAAAAAAGTTCGAGGCCGAGTAGAACTCGCGACTTTCCATTATCTTTTAATCGTTCAGCCCGGCAGAAGTTTACTCATAATGCATGAAATATGTCACGGACACCTGCATATGTTAAGGTTCATTAGACCTTATTCTCTCCTTGCAATATGTTTATTATAAAATGATAACTACCTTATATGTCTCATGATCAGAAACACGCACTCATAAAGGATGAGCAATTTTAAATGAATTTTGAAGTAACCAACTATCTTGAACTGGGTTCATTTTGATTAAAATGTATATTCTAAAAGGAGGAGATCAAAATTTATGCCAAAAGTAGACTATCTTAGGAACACCAAAAGTTAGGGAGGAAATATGGTACATAAACTCTGTATTAAAAATAAGTTGATGCGTGTTCCAGTATTTCTGAAAATTCCGGGTTTTAAGGGGGAAACGGGTGGAATTTCCGTAATAAAGAGTGCTCCAAAAGTAATTATAGATAATTTAAAAAGCTAATATTTTTAAAAAGAAATTTAATCTACAAAAAATGTCGAGACAGAAATATAGCATGCATAATATATGGGATTTTCTTCATTACATCTTAGAGATAAAATTCTTCAATTGGCTGCCAGTTTCACCCCCCACATTTTTGCTTTTATTCTCCTGTGTTGAAGAACGTGACCTCTGTTTAAGGCAGGTCAATTACATGTCACTGTTGCCGAATACGAGTAGTCAGACTGCCTATAGTCATCACTGAGGACGCGTTTGTTATATTAATACGCCTGCGATAGCTTCTTTGGGTCGCACTAATTGACCGTTGGTTTTCAAAGAAAAGTTTCAGAATTGCGACTCTTTATTCAAATACTAAGACCCTTCAGTCTCTTCATATCTGAAACAAACAAACAAACAAAAAGAAACAAAACTTCCAAGCTTCTAGTTTTCAAATCCAAAACAAAAACAAGAAATATTAATTATTTTAAAAGTTGTTAAATGTTAAAACCACCTAGTTCCTTTGGGACATCCTCTATATTCTCAATGTATGAAAATGACCACAAATTGTCTTTCCCACGATAGTTAACATTTGACTCGGACCGCGATTTTGTAATGTCAGTTTCATTAAAGTGCGTAAACGAAGGAGAAATTATAAAAGTATTGTACGCCAGAAATATAGAATCTCATGAACATCTGATCTTTGAGAGACGATTAAAAATAAATGATCACATGCTTCAACATTTTCGCAAATTTCTGTTCTAGTAGGACTGTTTTGAAATATCTTAATTTTCCTTTCTGTACTCGTAAAGTGACCAAAGTCAGCACTTTAAAATGAACTGTGTGTGCGCCCGGATTATAATCCTAGAGAGCAATATGAAGTACGGAGTTAACTTTTCCTTTTAGATTCACACCTCAAATTTTCACACTGTTCTAATAGTACGTTTAAACACAAAGCAAGAATAATAACTATTCCTTTAGTCTTAAACAGTAGGAGTGAAATTGGACTGTCGCTAAATTTGTACTCGTGGTTGGTCAGTTTGTTTGAAATTTACCGTCCCATTCAGCACCGACGTTATATGAGACATTGAAACACACCTTGACGTGGGTTCTGAACCACATAAGGTCACACTACAATCGAACTGGGGTTTCCCGTGCAGAAGATGTCTACGCTAATCATATAGTTACGACAGACTTCGACTTGTACTCTTCTCTGACATACGTGCCATATAAAATCTGACGCGCGTATCGGAGGCTATATTTCGACATCTAAATTTATTGTTGCGTTAATGAATGTGTTAGATAATATGTTATATGAACCAACAAATATTAACACTTCTTTTCCTTTGGTTACTTTTGGAAAGTGAGAATCTTATTTTTAGTATTTTGAAGTTCAGTGTTTGTTTTAGCACTGATACTGTACGAGGGTTCTTTCCTGTTCTGCCTAATTCTTGTTCTGCCTTATGGCCCTCTAGCACTTTATAATATAGTTTTTATCTAATCTAATATTCAGACAGAACAGGAATTCCTGTTCTGCCTAGTTCTCGCAAAAGGGATATTTAAATTTCAGGAAAATTTATTAGTACCTATTTTCCCTTGAGTTTCAAATGCCATTCCAGAACCCTTTAAATTAAATTTTCTGAAATGGGAATATACATACTGTAATTCATTATGAAAAAACAAGTCATGCAGTCATGTTCAAAAATTTTACTTCCCACAAGCTCTATTTTTAACATAAACCTCCCGTGGAAGAACACCCTCAAAACTGTTCATTGTAACATAAGTTTTGCAGTAAATACAATCTTAATGAGTCGTATAGTATGGTGCAGTACCTATAGTGTACTATGAGTGTAAGATCAAAAATCTAGACTATGCTTTATTCCAAATGCTTCTCTATTATGGTATACCAACTCATATTCAGTAAGATTTTTCTCATGGCTTATGTCTCTCATTTTATTTATTTTATGACCATTAACTAGAAAACTATAGCATAACAAAGCTTTTTCTTATATATGACTATCAACAAAAAGGTAAATTCTATTTGAAATGCAACTAAATTTGCATGTACTTTATTATGGAAAGCCACTTAAAAAGTAATGGGCCTACTATTTATAAAATAGCTCCGATTAAATAATATAATATAAATAATTCAATTTTCGTAGCTTTTGGCAGGTAGTACAACTGAAACTGAGGCTTATAATGCCTCCTTATTTGAAATAAGCAACTTAGGTTTCAATATAAAAAAATGACTGGCCAATTACGATCAAGAATTAGTTGATATCTGGTTTCGGCCAATCAGAAGCAAGTATTTGTTGCTGTTTAGAGCTACTTCGGCGAGTAAACTGAATGTCAAAGAAGTCTTGCATGTAATAGGCCAGATATTCCTTCACATTTTAAATTAGAACTGTTCTATAAATTACGTATAATTCTCTAATGGCTTTCCACTATGATATATACACCATATTTACTCTGAATTTCAAACATAATTTCCTGTTTTTGGTGTTAGTATCGCAAGGAAATTATAGTCCTTTATAGGTACTGCATCATAGTGTACGACTCCTTAGAATTACTTTTACTTGGAAGATAACTTTACAACTAATAGTTTAGCGGGTGGTTTTCCTCGAGACAAACACATTTCTTAAAGTTCGATATTTTAAAACTCCTTGAAAAATAACCTTCCACAAAAATACCATCCTTGTTACAAGAAAGTACATCCAACTTGTGTAATTCAGGATTAATCGAATAGAATCGAATCGAACCCAACAGTTCCACACGGCCCCAAATAACGTGTCTATCTAAAGAACTTTTGGACACAACTATCAATAGCCGCATCTGAAGTCCTTGTACAGGGAATTTTTTTCCATGGGCGCAAATCACGCTCAACCGTACACTAAGAAAGGCGCATCAGGAGTAAACGAAAAAAAAAATTGCAAACCAAAAAAAAAAATAGAAAAAGAAAAAAGAGATTGATATTCAAAATATACAGTCAATAGATTTCTAATACAGGAATAGACTCTGAAGAAAGTATGTCATCCATCACGTAATCATGTCAATCATACCCAGTAATTTGGAGTGGGATACGGCTGTTTCAGTGTAGGGCGTTTCGAAGTAAGGCATTTCGATATAAGGACGTTTAGGTGTGAAGCTGGTTTGGTGTAAAGTTTCTGTGTATTCGAGTATAAATCACAAAATTCCAAACACTTTAAAAAAAAACAATCAAGTTTTATTTTATATTTTCTATGTGAACTAATTCTTTCCTTTTCTCATTACGAGCATATAATTAATGCTCTCAAATATCTTTTATGCCGAAACATCCCTTACAATCAAACGTCCTCACAACAAAACGTTCTAGATTCCATTTGGAATATATTGTAATAGAATCGATATGCATAGGAAAAGAAAAAAAAAAGAAATTCAACATATATCGGTAGACTACTAATGTAATAAACAACACATGACGTATGTCGAGATCAACACATATTCATTTAGGGATGTAGTGAGCAAGTTGTTCTACCAGGTATAAGGGGACCTGACTCAATATGTTACTAACGAAGAAAGAAAATAGAAATGAAATGAAATTTTTGAGTTTTACGTCCCACGATTATGCCGACTAGGTTAAAGGAGACGGTGATAATGAGATATGAAAGAAATGGCGGAGTGAAGAAAGTGGGAGGAAACCCACGCACATGGTGTTTATCCACCACAAAGTTCACTTGGCGGCGGCTGGGATTGAACACGAAGAAAGAAGAAGGTTATATTTCAACTCTGAGTAACTTAATTAGTTACTGGAAAACTGTTAAGACAACAAACTTGCATCAAAGAAAACAAAAGATACAAATATGCCTACAAGTTTCATTTCAATATCGTGAACAGACATTCCGCCAATCAGAGATAAGGTTTTGTTTACATTTTCCATTTTTGTACAATCACAAACAAGCTTATGTTTACATCTTTCAAATGGAGATTCTTTTACTGTTGAGAAGTATGTTTTCTCTCGACGGTAAAATATTACATATTATAACACTTACATTCCACACAACTGAAGAGTTTTTGTATACAGCACCTTACTGTACTTATAGTAATAATTGTTATTTAGTCTACGGACAGAGATCCGTAAATTAACCATACAATAAAAGAATGGTTGTCCGTAATAGCTTATGCAACCTAATCTGTTAGGTTGTATTGTTCAAATTTATATATTTATTTTACTATTATTCTTAATATTTCAACTTCTGTACCAGAAAATGTTGATTGAATTACTTTAATAGCAAAAGTCGTTTTTCTAAATATAAATTTTCCTCTTATTATTTTTTTTTTAGAATTTTCCGTCATGAGAAAGCCTCAATCCACGTTTTCATAAGGGTAGTTATAATAGAACCTTTAACTGTGTTACTGTTCAGTTAGTTGCAATTTGGTTACACGATATCCTCGCAACCAGAAGGATAAAATCTCCTCGCTGAAGTTGTAGACGGCCAACAGATATCGCGTAGATATATACTCGTAGTAAAATAATGGTGGCCTATGATTGCTAATTTAATTTAATTTGAGAGAAGCTGAAACAATATAAGAAAAGCAAGAGGTCCTGAAAGCAACTGGAATTGTAGGGAAAATAATTAGTATTAAATTTCCCGTAAATCTAAATATCCCTTTTTGCGTTTTCAAAAATGCGTTACAAAATGCTGGAGGGTCATCAGGCAGAACAGGAATTAGGCATAACAGGAAGACACCTATATGAGACGTAAATGTAAAGTGGAATTCGAAACCCAGCAATTAATTATGGTTTCAAGAAATGTCCAAGAAATGTCCTCCGCGGAGTCATATATCCCTTCATATTCAATGTGGGTGGGTTACCAATATATTCACAGTACTATATTCACTGATCGTATAATGAAACCCCCCCGGAGGAAATATTCTAAAATCATCATTAACCATAATACATTTAAATTTTAAGTCTCAACGGCAAACGAACTCGGGACTTCGTACACATAAGAGACTTGTGCTAGCCGATGGACCAAACATGTGGACCGCGGTGGCTCAGTGGTAGTGCGTTCACCTGTGGTGCATGGAGTCCTTGGTTCGATCCGTGCTCGCCAAGTGAGCCTTGTGGTGGACAAACACCGTGTGCGTAGGTTTTCCCGGGGTTTTCTCGTTTCCTCCCACTTTCTTTATGCCACCATTACATTCATTTCTCATCATCACCGTCTCCTTTTGCCTTGCCGGCATATAAGTGGGATGTAAAACTAAAAAATTTCATTTCATTTTAGACCAAACGTGAAAGCTAGTGCTTATTGTTGTTTGATCTACTTTCATTTGGAATGTTGCTAATTTTAGCTCTCTGTGTGTGCATATGATGTTTATACATATCTATATCTATATTTATTTATGTATCTATCTTTATATATATATATATATATATATATATATATATATATATATATATATTCCATATGTACGTATGTGGATCTGAAGTTCGCTGATACGACTTTGCATTTGGTAGAGTCTGGAAAAAAAAATTTTTGTATTTCCAGTGAAATATACCATCTCATATAGCTATTTTAATAGATCAACCATATCTTTCTTTGTCTGTCAAAAATTTTGCAAACCGTATACTATATATTTATCATCTTTTATTTTTCTAATTTTACTCTTTTTAATCTGAAAATCATTTTTTTTAAAAAAAACTATTTTATCTATCCGTTGCAGAAAGACCAATGTTTTCAAAACTAACAATGAAACTAAAATGTTTTCTTCTAATTTCCGAAACGATATAGCATTTTGCGTTTTATTACCTAGAATATCCAGCAACTGAAAAAAAAAATAAATAAAAACTACATCGCTGTTAGGAGATGTTTCTCTCTTCCTTAAAAAAAAGTTTCATAATATTGACAAATACGTGTAATATGCATATGAAAAATGTCACTTCGTCATATATTTTGCTGTCAGTATTGTTCTAACTCTGACATATGACGATGCACAAAATTGTGCATTCTAATTTATGGAAACAGTTATAAATTTCTCGAATTTCATCAATGAATGAATCGAAAAAAAAATTGTATTCTAACATCTTCATGTTGATATTAAAGAGTTATATATATATATATACAGGGTGGTTCAGTAATGTTGGACAGCCCTGAATAAATCGAAAACCAGAAGAGATATTAGCAAGAGTGTGATGGATCCAGATACTTGTGGAAGGGGGACGTCTTTTGAGGTACCACGCAATGTTACCAGGTCAACAGTGTTGCCAGCTCAGTACAAAGTTGTATTTTTTTAAATGGAACATATAGAAGTTTATGCCATCAAAAGAATTAGTACAGAATGTGAATACCAACAAGTGAAACCGCACCTGTCAGTGTCTCCAAATAAGGAAGTTATAAAGCTTCAAAGATCAAGAAATTAAAGTGTCCGTAGAGCAAAACTAGCAAAAAGGCAAGAAAAATGATACTACGGAATGAAAAGGAGTAACCGAAAGAGTAAACCAAAGAACGCACAGCATCCAGTAAGTAACAGGGTTGCCACAGTAAAGGGGGAAAAAATTGAAAATTTTGCAGTTGCTATAGGAGGAAAAGTGCCCATATGACATAATGCTGGAAACACCATAGAAAGTCTATGTAAGATTCAGGAATCCTAATAGCGTTTGTTCGAAAGCGATATCTCTAACCGTTTTCGAGATACACCAAAGGTGTGCGGGGTTTGCAACACTGCATAATTGATTTGACGATTGGACACGTGTAGTTCTTACATTTTGTTGGGCGTATCATTTTCATTACTCGTTCCTGTAGTTTGGAGGGCGAGGGAATTATTATGCAGTGTTGCCAACCCCGCACACCTTTGGTGTATCTCGAAAACGGTTAGAGATATCGCTTTCGAACAAACGCTATTAGGATTCCTGAATCTTACATAGACTTTCTATGGTGTTTCCAGCATTATGTCATATGGGCACTTTTTCTCCTATAGCAACTGCAAAATTTTCAATTTTTTCCCCCTTTACTGTGGCAACCCTGTTACTCACTGGATGCTGTGCGTTCTTTGGTTTACTCTTTCGGTTACTCCTTTTCATTCCGTAGTATCATTTTTCTTGCCTTTTTGCTAGTTTTGCTCTACGGACACTTTAATTTCTTGATCTTTGAAGCTTTATAACTTCCTTATTTGGCAACACTGACAGGTGCGGTTTCGCTTGTTGGTATTCACATTCTGTACTAATTCTTTTGATGGCATAAACTTCTATATGTTCCATTTAAAAAAATACAACTTTGTACTGAGCTGGCAACACTGTTGACCTGGTAACATTGTGTGGTACCTCAAAAGACGCCCCCCTTCCACAAGTATCTGGATCCACCACACTCTTGCTAATATCTCTTCTGGTTTTCGATTTATTCAGGGCTGTCCAACATTACTGAACCACCCTGTATATATATATATATATATATATATATATATATATATATATATATATATATATATATATACAAGGGTATCCATAGTTTAAATAACTTTATGTAAACGATGTTATAAATTATATTCATTATTATAGCATATTCTATTATTGTTCTTTAGAAATTTTAATTCAGCACAATTTGATATATTGTTAAAAGTGACACTTGCGTCATTTATGTTATCTTTTGCTTCAGAGAGAAATTTGAATTAATAAATTAGTACTTGTAAAACCTTTATATAAAGAACTCCTGATTACTGGTACAGTATCTACAACTGTTTAAAGTTACACTTTCAGAGTCATATTCTTGTATTACTTATGTAGGTAGAGACAATGCCTATCATTGTGCAACATGTTGCATTTGTCACTTGAAAGGTACAGGGTGTTCCACAGAAAATGTATCCACGCTTCATGCAAAGACTTGTCTTAACAAAAATCCATCTGGAAAGTAGTTCGTAATTGAAAACGGATATGGATAACTATTGAATAAGATAAACCAGACTGACATCATTGATGACGAGTGTTAGGTAATTCAATTTTCAAACAACTTTGAATTCTAATTTACATATATATATATATATATATATATATATATATATATATATATATATATATATATATATATATATATATATATATATATATATACTGTTATTCCATGCCACAATGTATTGCCGATCGGAACGAAGCAATTATATTCGCAAGCATAGTGGATTTAAGTGTGTGACGGGCCGGCGGTATGAGCTTGCGTAGACTGGCACTCACATAAGAGAGTGTACTAATTGACCAAAATACTTCTGAATTGGTCAACAAAGTTTCTGCAAATCACCAATTATAACTCGAGCGGCAAAGTTAGAAACTGGAACAGGAACTCAACTAAAAACCAATCTGAAGTTCTTAGTTTTATAGGGTAACGTTAGCCTCAGTCAAGACTAAACTAGTTAGAAAAGGATAGTGTTCGTTAACCCGATAAAAGCTTGATAGCTAACAAACTTTGGGATATCACTGAGAAAAACTCAAGGATTTGTTCTTTGGATTACGCCTGTATTGATGTAGTTCAGATGCAACCGTTTTGTGTTTTTCTACCTAAAACAAAAAGTGTAATAAATAAAAAGTGTAGCAATGAGAGATAGGGTGTGTTTTGATCAGCAAATAATGAAACTCAATCGCGAGGGCAGAAATCAGCCAAAATTATTTTCCCTTCTGAAGTTGAAATCGCGATGTGTTAAACAGTGAATAAGGTGCTTTGACTGTATTAATTTTAAAATAGAATGTTTAAAGATTCACTTGATATGCCTTTGGCATGCTTACCTTTTCTCTACTACCTGATATATACTTTTAAAAAAATGTACTAAGTTGAAAGATAGCTGGAATTTGCTATACTACTATAATCCAAAGAGTGAAAAGTTAAACTACTAAGTTACACAATATTAGTTCCTCTAACGACTAAATTTATTAGAACAAGTTCAAAGAGGACGCTATAAAAACAAGGTATTTATTTTGTAGTGATAAAAGCCAATACACGATTATAAAAGAGCAAAAAATATTATATAACTAGATTCTAGAAACACTGAAACGTGATTGTGAAAAGAAAGAAGAAAGAGTAAGGCATGAGGAGGGGAAATATGACACTTAGTTAATAGACAAAAACATGACTATAAATTTAAAATTCGATTGTAAAGTATTTATATAGAGAACATCCATGACACATACAAACACAATATCTAACGAATAAATGTAAGAAATATATACGGATATAAGTTAACGACCAGTAACGCAGTTTTAATCACAAAGCTTATGAGCATATATTCAATTATAAACAGGCATAATTTCTTACAAAAGTATTAATGATTTTTTTCCAAAATAATGGAGAAAGAACTGCAATGTAAAGGGAAACCATATATTATGAAATGGTGAGGTAATTAATGTTATCTTTATTTATTGTAATTTTACGTTTATTGCATGCACAACGCCTCGTTTAATGAGTAGTGTTTGAAAAGCCGCGACTGCTACGTACGCTTCTCGCTTCCTTTTCAACTGAGTTCTCGTCTCTCAGAGTTTCATTGTGGAGGTATGTACATACATGTTTGTGGATTATATTTCTATTTGGATATTTTGCACGTATAGCCAAGCCCCTCTTCTATATAACTTTACGACCAAATTTCGCGGTGCAGTCACCCTCCAGTTAATATAACCTCAAATGACTACACACTCACACTCTTTGATATACATGCACGCTGCTTTCATAGTTTAGAACCGCATGATTAAAAAAATAAAAATAAAAAATAAAAGGAGATGCTTGCAACACGTGGAACGTAAAACACATACTGGACGCTTGTGTATGAACACATGTATTATTATTTACACAGGTGTCCAGTTTCATGATTAATTTGTGCTTTCTTTTGTAGCTGTTTGTGTAATAATTTCTTTTAAAGATAACAGTATGTTCTTGTATACATATGTGTGTTGATAGGTGCAAATTTACTATTCAATTCTTTGTTTTCTACAAGCACCTTCATTTTAATTTTTCTCATGTTTTATTGTTATTTTCTATACATTAATGAAAAATGCGAGTTTCCTTTCACTGTGAAGCTGTGGCAGAATTCCAAACTACGGAAACTCAATTTGAAACCAGAAGTAGTTAGATCCTTCATTTTCTTTCCAAGTAGGATAAGATAAGGTCGGATATAGCAACTTTTTTTTTGAACGCCGAATCTATATAAGAAAGAGTTTACATTTATTTATTTATTTTCGCAAAATAG
This sequence comes from Thermobia domestica, assembly GCF_964235325.1. Taxonomy (NCBI): domain Eukaryota; kingdom Metazoa; phylum Arthropoda; class Insecta; order Zygentoma; family Lepismatidae; genus Thermobia; species Thermobia domestica. The sequence continues at coordinate 132,658,228 of NC_137465.1, read as the reverse complement.
GAATCAATATTGGAAAACCAGAAAATAGGAAAACCAGAAGTTGTACTAGCTTCTGCTGTTACTTCTGTTTCCAACAGAAAAATAAGAGATGGAATGGAACCCATTTTTTGGATTAGGAGTCCATATAAAAAAAAATGTTTGTCTCCTAATATTAGCTTTTTTGGTACATGCAGATACTTACACTGGAAGAGATTTCTACAACTTCCGATTTTAATAGAGAGTGAATAGGGGTAGAGATTGAGATATGTTTAATGCATTAGCTTTCACTGACATACATACATATACATACATATAGCCCATGTAACGTAGTGAAAAATAAAGTGGGTCACTGGTGGCACAAGGAGCGTTTGTGGGTTAAGTTTGAAATGCAAGGACTCGTCCACGGAAGGGGTCACCGGGTCCGGAACCTCCCAAAACTTCCTAACTCAGCAGAAATTTGGACATTTTCTCAATAATATTATATTTGTTTAACGGGAAATGGTTGACGTAGCATGAATATGTGATATTACGTTTCTTCTATACTATTTCTCTTATAAAAATAATCTAGTTTCGCATACGTTGTTCGCTCTGTATCCGGCAATGTCCGATTCAGTGCTGCTACCCGGCATATCATGCTGGAACTATGGATTTGTTGGCAGGAGCAGTATTATGCCTGACCTTCTAGGTGCGTGAGTGTTGGTAGTGAGTGCTATCAAATGGCACGGAAAATCAGCTGGTATTGGGAAGGTTACGTAATGGCCCTTTTCCACGCTAAGTGTTCGAACGTTCGCATACTGAAACATTGTCTTGAGAATGGATTAACATTCATGGTAACATTCAGGGAAAGCTATTGTAGCTATTGTACACAACAGGCTCCCCTTGTAAACATTCACCTACTGAAACCACCAGAAGGGTTACAAGCAAAGTGACACCCGTAGTGCTAAGAGGGATTCGTCGATTGGCGTGCCAGGAAAATTCCCAGATGCAACGTGATAAAGCCCACAGATTTTACCTTCAACTGTGAACAAAACAATCTGCAAGTGCCTCAGGTTGAAGTGTGTGGGGAAGGCCCGTGAACACCACCTGCTACCGTGTCAAGTTAAAAAGTACCTGGCGTGTTCCAAATGGAAGAAAGTTGTCACAATGGATGAATCTTATGTCCATCTCACTTCTGGTTTTCATATTCGGGCGATCACATACCGTGACATTGCGTCAAGGGGCGCAGTAACTATGTTCGTCAGTGCAGAGAAAGTTTCCCTCGTGGCTTTATGTTTGTTATGGGATTCGGATATGAGTTTAAGTTGCTGCGCAAGGCAGACCAAGACGTAAAGATGAATGTAAGATACTTCCAAGAATCCATTCTGACAGCTACCTATCGGAGAAACATCCCTCAATTGTATGGAATGGACGCAAATCAAGTGACATTGCCAGAATATCATTGCGTTTTTATCAGAAAATGGTAGGCGAATTAAGAATTAGTGTCAGTTCGGTTGAAGACATTTCTATGAAAAGCCCAGATGCCAGTTCAATGAATTTTTGTGTATTTGGACTGTTGAAGTGGCGTCTTCAAGATCGCCGCCCGAGCACCCTGGATGGTCTATGGAAAGAGTTCACTTAGAAGTAAAAAAGGATTCCCATGCTATCCTGCGCCGGAGCTTGCTGTAATGAAAACTGTGATGCCGTATGATAGTCCACAATGCTGAGAGTCCAATAGAACATGATCGGTGATGGTGGTGCGGTATGTCTTGAGGAAAGTACCCATCAAAAATGGTCGGATATAAATCGAATAACCGCAAAATAATACCCATTCAATACTACATAAAGTAGTGGCTTGTAGTATTGGAGCCCCTAAACTTCTAATTGAATAACCTTATCACACACATGGATCACAGTAGTATATAGTAATAGTATACGAGAAAATTAAATATAATAAAACTGAAGAGAATCATAACCGAAATCTGGTTTCACAAAACACATAGATGCCTTGTTATTTTGTTAATGACATTCCCGTCAATGTGTTTATTATATTGATTGATTAATTGTATTAGAGGTTGTGAAGTACGGAAACATTCAGAGTCATTTCAGTTTTTTTTAAGAGTATGAGAGATTTTTCACAGATGTAAGTAAAGTTTCAGATTTTTCATTTGTGCATTCCTACACTATTAATTAAAATGTTCTCTATGTGTTTGTTTCAAACTGAGAAGGGGTTACGCCTTGCCCTCTTAAATGAATTTATGGGGAATGAATTTACCTTACGACTCAGAGGACAATAGTTGGTTAATTAGAGTTTAGCATCTCATTTAGCAGCACAGCTTGACTATTCAGAAGTGGACTCAAACTCAACCTGAGATCTGAATCACATAAACTCCTACCGAGTATTGAACTCTGGTCTCTCGACGATCGAGAGATTAATAATACAACATTGAGGATGCTTAATATACCCTGTTTCAGCTATGGCATTTTACATTTACAATTCTTATGAAACTGTTTCCTAATCTAATTTGAAAAGAAAAGAGTAAATAATGGGTTATTCAAAGAAATGTTCTCAGTCTCCAGACAGGGCAGGAGAGTAAAAAAGTGTAAGACTTACTCCATTATTTGAACATAAGATTATCAAATTCTTTACCCAAACTAATCGACTATTTCGTACGCTACTTGAGATTTATTTTGTGTAAAGCAGTTTTCTGCTCCACACTAGTTTTTGTTCCACAGTCAGATACTATTAAATCTGCAGCGAACAATTTAAAATTACATATATTGTAATCTATAAACGTATTTTTTGCAAAAAAAAACAAAAAAACAAAAAAAAAACACTTTCTTTTACGTCACATGAAATGATATCGGTTGCTATGATCGTTAATAATAATAGTAATAAAGAATAATAGAATAGCAATAACAATTACCTGAATAAAAAATATTTGATGAAAATTAACTGAACTAATGGTTACCACTTCATAGTGCCTTAGTGGCTCATCTACATTTACATGAAATCATTTTAACTAACTAACAATTTTGTGTAAGCTCAAGGAACTGATTAGTATAGGTGAATGGTTAATGTATTGGATTTCTAAGCAGAAGATCCGATTTGGAGTCCCGGCAGATCCGATTTTTTTAAATATGCTTCAATTTCAATTTTAATCCATGCTGTGTGATAAGCCAGATCTTCACCTGTGGAGAAGAAAAGAGAAGTTGGAATGAGGATATCTAGGAGCAATTGAAATAGGACCATGCATCGAGATAAAGAATTACTGGCTTACTTCCTTCAATTGTTCCTGGTTAGACATGTTGAGCCTTATGCAGAGTCGTTCTGACGCGTGATTAGTGCCGTACTAAAGTGTTCGACTAACATATGCTTTCTGCAGTATTCAGACCTTTAGTATGAGGCTAATCAGACGTCAAAACGACTCTGCATTAGGCGAATTGAGTTTATTTCAATAATTTTCTAACTCATGTGTGATCATTGTTTTTCTTTTTCTTTTTACTTCTCATATGTAGTATGTAGTGAAATATTACATTATACACACAACGAGTTATAAACTCTTTTATATGTGGCACTTCTATCTGGACAAGAGGCTTCAAACAATGAAGATCAATCTTAGAGTGGACATTTTTTGTTCATCAATTGCATACTAAAAACCTGTTTTAGTGTTCCACAGCCTTACCAACTACTTAAAAGGTTACGTGTAAGTAAGGTTGTATTTGTGCAGTCTTTGTGATAGCAGTAAATGTACTCAGAAGCGTACCCAGAAATTTTTGTTTAAGTGAGGGTCTAATACCACAAGCCACTACATCTATGTAGCATTCAACGGATGTTATTCTGTACCCAGAAAAACAATAAGTAATTGTAAATTAGTTCCATCTATATTTTCAGAAAAAAGTATAAAACTAGATTGTTTTTATATGAGAAAGAGCTGGAAGATAAAAATTTCATACTACATCAATCATTGTCCTGTTAAACAAGCATAGTTCGACGCGACGCGGAAAATTTTCGCACCACTGGGGAAAGAAAATGTTGTCGCTTATGATTAAAATGAAAATTCTTGATCATTTACGCCTTGATAAAATGTTTGCATCCATGTCGCGTTCTTTAAAAATTAACAAACCAACTGGATGAAGTATTAAAAAAAAATCTGAATACCAAATAAGGAATCCTGTATCCTCGAGTTTGCTATCAGCAGAAACTGTGATTCATCAACTAAGAATATGTATAAGTGTGATGCCCCGTCAGATATATATATGATTACAATGTTTAAATCTTATTCCTGTGCGGAATGGGGACATATTCTGGTGAACTACAAGATATTCGGTTTTGTATAATCTGTGACTGGTCTTGTGTGAACATGTGTATTAGTGTGAGTAGATCTTCCGGTGCCAAATCGTGGGTAAATAGGGAATGGAATCTACCAAGAAGGCGTGGGCGAACTTACAGTGGAAAAGAGACACTCCTTCGTAAAATGTAGTGCAACTGAATCTATAAACATCGTGATATAGCTGTAAAATTTAATAATTAACCACCCATTCCTTGTATACGAATTCTTCTATTCTTCTTCTTGTATACGAACAAAATGCATAATTAATAAATTAGTGATATCTTATTCACTCGATGTATGATTGAGCAGTTTTGGTAGTAGCGGAAGAATACAATACAATGACTTGTACGTACATTTCACTCTTACTGGTGTTGTGCTGACAGGATGGAGTAACATGTTACCCAGGGGCAGATCCCGGGGGAGGGGGTTGATCGGGGCGATTGCCCTTCCCAGAAGAGGAAACTTTCTTATTAAAACCCATCCCAGAGTTTGGAGCTCCTAAAAGTAGCTCTAAGTAGCAATTTACAACCCACCGTCCCCCCCCCCCAGAAGTCTGTCCTGGATCCGCCCCTGATGTTACCGTGGTGCAAAAATGATATTGAGAGTGTGGGATTATAAAAAAACAAATTCCAAAATAACATTCTAAATTGTTTGCAACGTTGTGGTACACAGTGAAAAATTTTAGCAAATATGTGAAATATAAATTAACAGTGCGCACTTTCGCGTCTGAGACCGTAATCATGCGTATCTGATCGTGTCGTTCGCGTTAAAAGTATTTTATTGGGCTGAAAGGACACAACAATAAAGCAAAATTTATCTCTTACGTCATAATATGTATGAGTAAAAATAAATTTTGTTGTAAAAGTTTATGTAAATATAAAGGGCAACACAATTAACATCCATAACGGCCCCAAAAATAGATGCTGGAAATGAAAATTATTGTTGTTTAATACAGTGTTTCTCTTCTCTCTATGCATGATTAGTTGTATGTTCCATGTGTATTAATGTTGTAGTGTTTGTGCTTTAATGTGAGTGCTCCAACGAAAAATTAAACCGATATTTCGTACAGATACTCACATGATGATTCATTGTATATTCGCGCTATTGAGGAAACTGGTCCCGAAATGGTCTGTGGTCTTCGTTCAAATCTTAACACGGTAATATCAAATAAAGTTCCGAACATTTTATGAGACGTAATCTGGAATAAAACGCGGGACTGATTTCTGATCACTAGGAACTGAAACTTTATTACCGATTCCGAACCAACAGTTCCATATGTAAAACTAAAAATACCTATTATTACGCAAATCTGGATGCCTGGAAATGTAATCGAACCCCACCCGTTACAAATGAAAGCCACATTAATCTGAAGAGAGTGTCTGTAAGTGATGTAATAATTCGTGAGAAAGCTAAACGTCTTTACGCGTGTTTCAGAGAACCTACCAGTGAACATCTGACTTGAGGATTTCAAATACGAAAAGGTTTGTTTATAAAATTCAAAGTGAGATAACCATTCCACATCATCAAAATTTTGGGGAGAAGTTACATCTGTAGACGCTACAACAGTAGCAGCATACTCAAATGAATTTTTAAAGTTAGTTCCTGAAGGCAGGTGCGTACAACCATGTTTGATGCAGACGGAACAGATTCATTTTTTTAAAAAAATCAAAATAAAACCTTCAAATCTAAAACTGGATGATCTGCACCTTGATTTAAGGCAACAAAAGACATAGCTTAGTTGCTGTTTAGTTCTAATGTATCAGTAATTTTTAAATTAGGCTGTTTATGTTTTATAGAGCAGTAAATCCTCGTGTTTAAAAAAATGAAGAACTACTTCCCCAGTGTTTTGGCACTCGAATAACAGAGCCTGAGTTATTTTTACTATTTTCAAGGATTGGTTTCAAAATTGTTTTTTTTCCCGAAGTTGAAATTCCTTCAAAGATAAATAATTCAGATTTCAAGGCGATTCTAGTTTGGGATAATGCACCAGATTATCCCCGTAAACTTGAAGAAGCGCCGCCTAATATCAAGGTGGTATTTTTAAAGCAAACTCTACGTCCTTATCAAAGAATCATTCAGTCCATAAAGCTCTATTACATACGAACTCCTTCTAAAATCATTCTCGACATTATGGAAAGTAACTTGTACAGCAATATTATGAATTAATGGGAAAGATTTGACACAGCAAAGTGTACTTGTATAAAAGATCAATTACAATAGTTGAAGCAATCGACATTGATGGCATACTAGAAAAATCTATGTGACATGTTGACTTTGAATAATAATAATGATTCCATACGAAAGTCCAAACATTGTTGGGATGAGATGGTTTTAAACAGTGCGAACCGAACGACATTCAAGAGTTGTTTGAATTGCTTAACATCGATTTTAGTGAAGAAGAACAAGAAAATACAACCAGTTAAAAGATTGATCTTAAAAACTGGAGTGAAAGATTGCAAAAGGCTGCTGATCTCTGTGACTTTTACATTAACAAAAATGACTGATCTATAGACAGATGCCTTCTTTTCAAAACAAAAATTTATTAATCCACTGCCGAATTCCAGTCTGAATTGCAAACATTTTTAAAAGCATTTTTATTTTAATAACAAATATTAAAAAATAAACATTACTGATCATCACTTTCTACGCAAAAACTGTTGTGTACTTAAGAGGAGACTAAATTGCACGCCAAAACAATACGTCTCCCACTTACCCGCAATTTTCCATCCCAAAACTTTAGCGTTCGCATTGCAATCGATTTTTTAATTACATATAAGATTTATTAATGGTATGATATTTTCTCAATTAATATTAAAACCGAAAATGGCAGTAGATTTTTACCTCACTTCCGGTTTTAGTAGAGAGATTAGAGTTTATTATATATATATATATATATATATATATATATATATATATATATATATATATATATATATATATATATATATAGGTCATTTAATTGATTGCTGGAAACTGCTTCTCAGTATATGTTACCGTTTTCATTCTATAGAGATAAACGTTAAAACTATAAGTGATTGATTTATGTCACTTCCGACTGGGATAAAGGGTTAAGAGAGAAGATGGTGCCTATTCGTAAAATACTAAATCGATTCCAAAAGAATTGCTTCTCGCTATCTTTTTTAAATCATTTTTAATCATCGCTATCTTTTTTTTTTAAATCATTTTTGCTCTGTGTAGATCACTATTAAAACTAAAGTTGTAGTAGTTTTCTATTCGCTTTTAGTTTCAGTAGAGAGTTATGAATGAAAATGAAATAATCGAGTACTGGAAATAATCAATTCTTGGATGCATAATCGACTGCTGGATACAACTTTTCGGTATATGTTACCGTTTCTTCTCTATAATGAATAACGTTAAAACCAGAAATGGTTGATTTCTATACTTCTGATGAATCAGAAACTTCGATCAATGAACTTTTGATCCTTTATACCCTGGTCCCAACTGATGGTGATTCATCAAGTAGTAGATACTTTTAAAAGTTTGTCCTTTCCAGACGGACAAACGGAAATAGAGAAAAAATATATAAAGGATTTTTTTTAGTCAACTTCTTAAAAATCAATAAAGGTCTTTTTTTTAAAAAAAAAAGGGGTGGAAGTACTAGTTAGGCGAGAAGAATGCAGCGTGAGAATTTCAATTCATTAGCATTTTTTTAATATACCAATACAAACCCGAAATTCACCTTTACAATAATTCACCAAAACATTTTTCTTTAACAGAACAAGAGCTTTAACTAATTAACTTCATGCGGTCAATTGGAGATAACTTATCTGTAGCGATTCACCTGTAAATGGAACGTCAATTACTGTCTTCTATGGTTAATTGGTGGAGCGCATTCTAAGCCATTAAGTGTGATTCGTCGAACGAAGTAATTGGCTGACGGTGTAAGTTGGACAATTACTGAATACCGTGTTTGCATGTTTGAGCTTTCTCAGTGAAACATTCTCCGACTTGTAAACCAATTTGTAAAGCTATATGTTTATAGACCTTTAATGGTACAGTCTTTAAGTGCAGAAGAATGTATTTCAAGTTTTCTTTTTACCTCAAAAAGTTATCGCTGTATCCAGGGCCGGATCCAGGATTCTCTGAGGGGGTGCACCAATAACTGCTAGTACATTTGAATTAAATTTGAGTTTCTTAAATTCCTTTAGGCATCTGTGATGTCAATAAGGAATTCCTTTGGAAATGCTAAATAACTGCTCATGATGAATTCTTTTCCTTCAACCTTTAGAAAATTAACTTAAACTATTGATTTGCAAAACTCGCTGCTAGTTTCTCAGTTTAGGTAGTGTATATTTACAATGAAGGAGAGTTAGGGCGGAGCGAAAAATCACTTTCTTATATATCGAAAACGCAATAGTGCGGAAAAGTTATCAATTGATGTTGATAAAATACTGTAAAAAATTCGTCGCTGAAATCGAATATCTTCGAGTGGCGAATCGCCAAAAAAATTTTGTGTCTTTATAGGGTATGCAAACCCGCCGTACACATCAATCTTTTGCGTCTCTACGGTAAATGAACAAAAGTATAACCTACATTTCTTAAGTCAAGTAATACATAAAATTTAAGAAATGTTTTCTGCATGATTTAGGCACATTTTGGATCACACACTAGTCAATTTGATCAAAATAACAATCTACTTAACACAAAATATATGTTTTTTCTGCATCTCTCTGCTTGTTTCAGTGAAAAAACCCAGGACGCACGACGAGCCCATCCATGTTCACCCTACCATCCATACACGTATGTTCAAAATTAGATCTTTGGTTATTTGCAGAGCATAGTTTGCTTTTGTTTCTACTTTTGTGTTTACAAATCGGTATTTTTAGTTTAAGTCTGATAAATCCATCTCTGCCACAAACTGCTGCAGATGTTTCTGTTACAAGTTTCACGCAGCGTTCTGTACTCGTAATGAGACAGGCATATTTTAAAGCTCTTTTTATGACTGGATGTTCACGGTTATTATTGTAAATTTCAAGTTCTTTATTGGAAAACTAGACAACGCTGGAGGATGCCTCACTTCAACTGATTCCCAATATTAAGGTCTGTGTAATCGTTTGCATTGAAATTGAGCTTTGGTAGCATAGATTTTTTTACATGTGACTCATTGTCTTCTTTAGCTGCTCTTTCTCGTTTGGTCTTCCTACTGATACTATTGTCATAATATCTGCTCTTCTCATTCTTAGATTTCCCATTACGTTGACTATCTTTCTCTATGCCTCTTTTCTGACGTAAAGTCTTTCACCGTCAACCATAGAAAGCAATATATTCTCCGGGTGTGCGAAATAATAGTTATGTTGGATTACACACTTCTTGAACCAATTACCGCTCCTTTTGTGGTATGTACCTTGAAGAAGTTCTCATTAACCATAAGTGTTTAGCTCCATCTTTACAGGTAGCGTATCTTGTTGCTGAAAACCAGCTACCTCCAGTCTCTTTCCTGCATAAAGTTTGATTGTTAAGCCCATCAAAGTACAAGCCTCTAAGATCCTTTCCTTTGGCCATTAGCACTTCCTTTTGTCCTATATTTTCCCTTTCTCGCCAGACTTTTGGGAAGTCTATCATCTAGCCAGCATTTTGTGGATCAATTATTCCAAACGATTGCAATGTAGCTGTTGCTATCAAAGCAGTTGCACGATCAGATGTTCGAAATCTGTCTGCCAGCATACCGAAAAGTCTAAGGATATGTTCTCTAGTATTCTGTTGTTTTGCAAAGTAATCATCAACATCTGACTCACCGCCATCAGAAGATGATGTCTGGAGTTCATTTGAAGTACTCGTTTGTGATGTATAAGAAGACTGTTGGCGGGTGGTCTCTCGTGATTTACTTTTAGTGCGTATGATTAGTTTTAAAGTCTCGTCGTAGTCAACTCATTCTATTCTGTCTACTCGTGTTGTTCTCTGTTCTTGCAGAAATGTCCACTCCTTCCTAGGTATTTTCTTTCTTAATTCACATGAGCACATGGAAAGTTCATGACATTTACAGGAACATATATCAAAAGACTTCGTGTAAATATATCCTTGTTTAAATATATCCATTTTTTTCTGGAAACTAGCAGAAGCTTTCATTTTCTTCTCAGACTTAACAAACTTCTTATATACTTTCCGTGCAAAGCAAATAGAAACTGAACTACACGTTCTAACTACAAAGTAGGAATAGAAGGTTTTCCCTAAACAGATTTCACACATTGATCAATGTCTCTCGCCAACTTCTTTACAGATCGATCATACCCTTTCTCACACTTTTCCAGCTCTACCCATTGAAAATAATGCTTCATTGCATCTAATTTTGTGGGCAACTACACACCTGAAAGTTCATCTGAATGTCCAAGCACGGGATGAGTCGTTCTTAATCTTGTTCTTATCTTCGGTATGGTTAGAGTTTCAATATTGATATAAAATACATATCTCACACACATTACATAAAGTTTAATTTACAGTACAAAAACAGTTTATACACATATCAAATACGCAAAACGAAGTAAACACTAAAACGCAATGTTAACACCGCAAAATTACCTTGAAAAGATCATCTTCCACACTCGAACAAAGTTATCGAATAGTAACGTTTTTTTTTTCTTTTTTAATACTGCTACTATCAATTGGACTAGTCCAAATTAAATTCTTATTCAGGGGAGGAAGTTAAACTGTATAAAGCAGTACGAGAAATTTTAAAAGGAAAAAGAGTGTTCAAGGAAAAAATATAATGAACAATGAACACATTTATCGGCATATTAATTTAATGCTAAAACCTTATAAGAAACTACAAGCACAGTATATGATATGCAATATTTTGATTTGCTAAAATGGGCTATTTTCTGGTTCCAAATATGCCTAAATCATCTAGAAATTATTTCTTCAATTTTATAGACTGCTTACGTTAAGAAATATAGGTAATAATTTGTTCATTTATTGTAGAAACACAAAAAAAGTTATGTGTACGGCGGGTTTGCATACCCTACAAAGGCACAAAATCTTTTTTGGCGATTCGCCACCGGAAGATATTTGATTTCAGAAATGAAATTTTTACAGTATTTTATCAATATCAATTGACAACTTTTACGCACTATTGCGTCTTCGATATATAAAAAAGTGATTTTTCGCTCCGCCCTAGTGCACGTGTACTTTTGCACTCCCTAAATCCGGCCCTGGCTGTATCACTTATATTATTATTACCTGTTTGTTATTATTATTATTATTATTATTATTATTATTATTATTATTATTATTATTATTATTATTATTATTATTATTATTATTATTACTATTTGTTTCCCCTAGCTTTCACCGCGCTGTACACTATAGAAGTTATTTCCGCTTGGTAGTTCGTGGACCTCCGGGAGTCTGTGGAATAAATTTAGGAGAGTCCGTAGTATTATTTACGTCTCATAGTATTTTAGCATCTCAATTTTGCAAGAAGATGTAAAATAATGACATAAAATTTGCAATCTGTCTCTATAAGTAGAAAGAACTTTAAGTTTGAGGCCTGCACTATCGCCAGATTAGTCACCTATCACTCACCTAAAATTAATTCTAGAAATTCCTTTTCCTGTCCTAAACTCTGTTGATGAATATTTACATCTGTTAACATCTGAGCCAATTCGGTAAACTTAATAGCCATATATAATATCAAAGTTTAAACACTTTTGATGGTTGTCTTAATATAGTATTGCTGCTCCTTATTTGTAGCCTGATCATGATTTTACATCTTGTTGTAATGAAATATAGTTAAAGACTGGTTCTTTAAAAAAGACAAAGTGATCCATAACAGGAAACACCAAAACAAAGATCAAATTTGTACTTGATTTGGAATTAATTGTGGTATAAATGATTTTAGTGGCAAATTATGCATTACAGTGTAGAGAGTAACATATCCAGAATTCGCATTCCAAGTGTTTGGGGAAAAGCCGTCATCTTGATTTTCTGACAGGATTTTTTTTTTTTTTTTTTTGTCATACGGGGACTTCATTAAAAAAAATTAGCGGTTCTAATCATTGTATCATAACTTGTCATATCTCATTTGAAAGCTTAGGAACCGTACATTTACAATATGTAGATAATGCTAGGTTATCAAGTGTAGAAGAAAAGAACGACAAAAGTTAAAAAAATTGAAAATCGAAACCAAATTTTTAACTAAAGTACAGTTAGCTCTAGAAACACTATCATTATAGCTAAAACACTTTCAAATCGATTGAAAATAACTTGCTGTATACTCTCTCAAACATATATGAGTATTAAAATAACTGGTGAACGATAAATCCTTAAGTGGGAAAATTTCGTTAAAAAGAAGTGTTGTTTGATTTTTTTTTTAAATTTTATTCTATGTGCAAAATGGATTTTCATAACAGCTCGTTCACAATTCTTCGACTAATTGCAACATAAGTGGAACAAGTTCTTTTGATGCCGGAGACAGAGGCTTTTTTGTTCATGACATAAACAAAATGATATGTACGTTTGTGTAGTTGTACCTTTTGAATGCATGTGTTTTTGTTTATTTTGTCTATTGGTCAGTTTCTTTAAGCATTTAAGTGTGGAAGACATAGTCGCCAGTCGCGAGATATACATAGTCGCCAATATAGAACTGTAGAGCAGATGTTACATATCTACGATTTAATTTGTTTCTATTTTGGAATAAATTTACAAGCACGACAAAAACGGAGAAAAATGTAGTCCGTATGCATCATGTGTAGGCTACTGACCTATATCTGTGTGTCCGTTTAAGAGAAGAGGAGTTGGAACTCAGCAGTTAATGAGATTCTACCTGGTACAAAAAATATTAGTAAAACTTGTGTCCATGTTCAAATGGAACAACGTTCGAGATTTTCCCGCAAATTGTTGAAACGTTTCACAGATTAGCCAGCCTTTCTGCAGCGTGCGACTTTCTGCATATGACATAAGACTTTAAATACGATCCAGAAAAAAAAAAAAAAAAACGAGAGAGTGCAGAGTAACAAACGCAAGAATCATCGCATCTGAAGCAAGCAAGAATGTCAAATTCCAACGTAAAAATGTTAAAAGATTCCAAGATATTTTGTATGAATTAGGTTTATTTTTTCACAACGAAATACATGAAAGACTAAGCAAACGCATTGCCTGAGTCCGACCTGATATTGTAATAACATGGGTCCTGCATCACGATAATGCGACATCCCACACTGCATTCGTTATTATGGAGTTTCGGACTACATTAGTCGTAGCAACGCTTCCTCAACCACAGTGGTATCCCCAGGGCCGGCGCGAGGGGGGTCGAGCCGTGCCACCGCCCAGGGCGGCACGTCTAGTGGGCGGCAAAATTTGGAAAAGAGAAGAATAGTATCAAAATATAATGGTTAGTAATAGTCCCACATGAAAATATAAACTTTTGTTCACCTGAGAATGTAATTAAACTTAATTCACTCAGGAAATTCGAAGCATTCCCCCTCATTTTCAATGATCAAACTACTAGATTTCCCTTGCAGCGGCGTAGATAAGATTTTCAAATAGGGTGGATAAGATTATCAAGTGTCTTATATATATATATATATATATATATATATATATATATATATATATATATATATATATATATATATATATATATATATATATTCTAACGCTCCACTCCAAGTATGCAAAAGGTACACTCTGTTACCACAGTCCTAGCTCTGAAGTGGGCTGAAAAATAGTACCAAATTGAAACAAAAAGGACTGAATTTTATACCAGTGTAATACATGGCATATATACACGAAACTGAAAAAGATAAAGTTCTAGAACACCCACCAACACCTCCTTCCAACAGTCCAAGTTGACGCGTTGATATAGAACTACAAACGCAGAAATGTTCGGGTATCTTTATATTCGTCAATATGACGTCACTAGTAAACAACTTAGCCCGGTAAGCCAGCAATTATGTCAATGTATTTTTTTGTGCTATTGTCGTTTTGTTGTAGAATCTTTGTAACGACACATAAATTATAGACTTACTTGAGCACACGCTGATCATCTTAAGAATATTTAACATTTGATTTAACGCGCGCGTGTGTGTGCATTTTGTATATAAAAATTTCAAAATATTATTTCCACCACACTACTTTTTCTCGTCTCCTTCATGCGCGGATCGGATGTGCCCATCTTGCGTCATTTGTTTCCCGGTACAGTTCCAATTACGAATTTTCCACACAAAGTTCGTAGCGTTATGCCGTGCAACGTCGCAGAATGAATATTCAATAGCATTTTTAAGAGTTCAACACACAGTATGAGTAACGTGAGATGTAGGAAAAGTCTTACTGACACTTTTAATGTGACAAGTATTTGTTAAATGGTGCTGAATTGGGTAGAATTGTACCAACTTTTTCACAAAAGGAGCTGAAAATACCTGCGTGGTACCAACGGGCCGATGAATGACAAAAAGGGCTGAATTTGGTACAATTGTACCAAGTGTGGCAACACTGATCCCACTTGAGACAGGCGGCTCTAGCCTACAACACCTAGAGACATTTAGGTTCTAGCAGCGAGTTTTTAACCAATTTACAAATTCTTCATATCTTATCAACAATATATATTTTAGAGAACACGTTATATATAATAATTTTTATATTTAAACAATATAAGTTTGACAGCGTCATGGCCGAACACATTAAAAGAACCATGGGAGAACAAAATAAATACCACCATTACTAAGGAAAAGATGTTCAAAATGAAATTATTCCAATTCTTAGTGAGTGAATTGAAAGTAAAATACTGTCTTTGTTGAGAGCTGCAACATATTAGAGTATAATACTAAACTGTACACCAGATATTTCTGGTACAGAGCAAATGACAACAATCGTTTTGTACAAATTACATACAGTAATGAGTAATGAAGAGTGCTTTGTAAAAATTTCGCGAACACTTTCTTGGTTTCGTACCAGTAACAGATACCACTGGTCTAGGACTGACAGAAGTAATAATTAAACAGCCAAGGGAAATGAACTTCCTATCGAAGACAAGAAGGGTCAAAGATATGACAATGGTTCCAAAATGAAAAGCAAACATTCAGGTATTCAGAAGAGAATATTAGAAATAAATTCCAAAGTCTTTTATGTTCCTTTACTAAACTTTGTCGTTAAGGATGCAACCAGAGCACCTCAGTCCACCGTTTCATTTTTTGTATAGTTAAAAGAAAGTTTATGACTCCTTTTCTGCGTCAGTTCAACGTTGGGCCATATTAAAGGAACATATTAGCAGCCTCATTTTAAAACTATTCAGCACCACACGGTGAGAGAGCCGAATTGATTCTCTAACTCCACTTAGATATCAAATAGGAGAGGTTTGTGATGCCTTACTTCAAATAAGTAATGACAATAGAACAAACAGAATGGTCGCCTGCGATTCTCTATGTATAGCAAACCAGCTGCGTGGCTTTACTTTCTTTGCTCACTCGTTATCTGGTATGACTTTTCACTCCACATAAACATAGCAAGCAAAAGTCTCCAAAGCATTGATTCTCATGTTTCGGATGCAGTCGGGTTTCTTCAAAATATATCTAAATACTTTGAGAGGAGCAGAAATTATGCAAAGTTTCAACCTTACTTAGTTGATGCGATGGAGTTGGCATCAGTATTAGATATGGATTATCCACGGATAGGTAATACAGTGCATGCTCGAAGTCGAAAGAAGAGGAGACAGTTTCAGTACGAGGCAGAGGATGAAGCTATTGAAGATCCGCAAAACAAGATACAAGATCGATTTTTATTACAAAGTTCTAGACTTCATTGTGTTAGCTTTAAGAAAAAGGTTTGGGCAACTTAAACATCACAGCAAGTATTTCGATTTTATTTACGATATAAGTAATCTGAAAGATATTCCATCTAAACTTTTCTCTGAGAAGTGCCTGCCTTTTAATACGTGAAGAATCGAAAGATATTAACCCCAGTGATTTGAAAGAGGAACTGAAAATTTTATCGGCTATGATTAAGCCTAGAAGTTCAACAAAAGAGACTAAAATTAATTAAGGAATATGACTTTGCTCCCAATGTCAGTGTTGCACTTATGATTTTGTTTACCTTACCAGTAACAGTGACAAGTAGAGAAAGAAGTTTTTAACTCTCTGCTCTAAGCTTATTAAAAACTGTCTACGTTCTTCCATATCTGAAACACGCTTAGGTGGTCTAGTGATGATATCAATGGAATTGGCTGAAACATTGGACTACGCTGTGATGAAGGAATTTGCTCATATGAAAGCAAGAAAAGTTTTTTTTTTTTAAATTAAGATATGTAAAATTTGTGTATTTCTATTGTATTTTAGTACGCTATAAGGCTTAGGCTAATTAATTACTTTTGCCGTAATATCTGATTCACTATATTATCTTCATGCTCCATATTATTTGGAAACACCTTTTCATATAAAATACGCTTAAAAATTAAAATTTTTAGTCGGACTAAAGCATATAGGATCTATATGTTTTTAATTTTCTGTATGCTCTGCTGTATATCACGTACAGCGAAATCGATCATACTGAATATTGTGTCATGTATGGAGTCATTTAAATATTACATTAGCATTCGAGAGAGGTAGTTCAATTTTTTGTTTACTTTTCCTTTTCATACATATGGTATCTTACTTTTCTTAATACCTGAATGTCCTCTGTCAAAATAAGGTTTGCGGATTAAAGAGGCGGCATTTTAAAGTACCGCCCAGGGCGGCAAAACTGCTAGCGCCGGCCCTGGGTATTCCGGATCTTTCACCTTGCAATTATATCGTACAGTATTTTCCTTGGGAAAGAGAGACTTGAAATAACACCACTTCGTGACTGTAGAGAACATTCAAGGAGCCGAAAAACGCAATCTGAACAACATTCCAGTAGAGGAGTTTTCAGTAGGAAAATATATATGTATAATTTTCGGTCAGCCTCTGTATTAGTTTCATGAGAGGTAAGAAGACGAAAAGTAATTGTTAACACGTTATTTTCGGAAATGCAATATAATGTTATGATGAAGTACGTGCCAGAAGATAAAGTGCAATATATAGAAAGGAGAGAAAGGCTACTATTGAGCGATAATATTAAAATAGTTACTTGTTTGTCAAAGCATATTCATATATTGTTCAATTATTCAGTCATCTATAATAATGGACGTAATAAAATAACAGTAGCTTCTATTATATCGCTCAAACACCTACATTAATGCTACTGACAGATTCAAAGACGTTTTGCAAAACGCTGTGTTTTACAAATAACGTGTCATATGAAACAGAGTTGTCAGGTGTGAAATTAATAGTCTTTTTAAAGTCACATTTAATCACGTTGTTCTCTCTGATACTTGAACTAAATTAAAATATTCTTTTTATAAAATATTTTAATTGATTTTAACTAATTTCCAATTTCCTTTCCAATCATTTGAGAAGTCATGGATTATTAACTAGGAAATACATGATTCAGCTAGAAGCCTTTTTTCCATTTTAATGGTTTCTGGCAAAGTGGGCATTACTTTTGAATAACAAACAGTAATTTCATACATATGAACTCAGAGAACCGAGCGCAGTCAACACTGCGCAGATGTCATATAATTTCTAAGAAATCTTTCTGTGCTTTATATGAAATACTACAATGGACATTAAAAACGCAATAACATGCGAAAATTGAGAACCTTTATTGCTCTGGGTGATATGAGACAGCGTCAGGACAGCCTACCCGAGAGGTGAAAGATCAATAGTACATGTCTCCATTATGGGCATCCAGAAAGTCTGCAACACTACTGTGGACTAAAGGGATGAGATCTTGGATATTTGTTTCGGTGTGGTAAGCCATGTATTTGCGATAAGTAGCCAACGATCAACATCTGTAGCTGAGAGATATCTCTAATGTGAGAAGCTTTGTGCAATTCAAGCCTGATGTATTCAAGAGACAAGAGACCAGGTGAACGCGCCATCCAAGGTAGTAGTAAAAAATAGTAATTATCGAAAAAGTGTAGGAAGTTGGATGCCATATGCGGTCCCACGTTATCCTGTTAAAAAGAACCTCCATGCAGGACTGGCCGTAAAGACAACACAATCATGTCTAACTCGTCATCACATCATCCATTTACCATCGGCTTGTCAAAGAATAATCAATGTGCAGTAGCGGGAAAAGAGTGCAATGGCACAACACATCGGCTTGGCGATGCAGAATGTATGTGTCACCAGAATCTTGCTGCGGCATTGCCAGATACAGGTGTGATCATCATGATGCTGGAGAAAGAAACAATATTCATCCGGCAAGGGCATGTAGTTATGTTCGATTCATCATTCTCCGTGGTGACTATTGAGGATAGCAAGTGAAAGAGTGACTTAGCATCTGTTTTCCTTATTGCAATTCCACATTAGTTTTTGAATAATGTAGCGAGTTGAAAGAAAAAAAAAAAGATTAACAACATTAAGTTGATTTTAAATTCATTTAATTCAGAAGTTTGGTTTTAAAATCAGGTTGAAATTGAATTCGTATTTGAACTACAGGATTGCATTTGTTGCATGATTGGATTCTTTAAACAATAGATACCGACTAAATTTAATTCGAGGAGTCCAGGGGCTTACCTTTAGGTAGTTACTGACGAGACGTGGCGATAACTTGGTGAAAGTGGCTTGAACAAGGTTCTTAACAATCCCATTGTAAATTGACTTGTTATCTACATTTGGACAGCTTGGATGTCAAGCATTGTCAATCAAAAATTGAAATTTTTCAGGAGAGAACTTCGAACTTCAGCATTTCATGTAAATCACAATAAGAGAAAGTCATTCACTTCCACCGTTAAAAATACATTTCATAATTATGCTTTTTAGTTGCAAACAGGAAATAAATATGATTTTTTCATGACATATTGAACTTCAAAGTTCTGGAAATTTCCTACTTTGAAGTTAAGTCACGTAGCATTAAAGTGGTCCATTTGGAAGTTGGTTAAATAAGCAAATTTCATTCTTCGCTATCTGAATCTCATGCTTTTGGTGATTGCACGTTGTGCAGATTTGGTGATGGTAATCTTAATGACGAGAAAATGAACTTTTAAAATATTTAGGTAAATAGATTTAATATGTTTATAGTCAATTAGTTTTCAGGCAGAAGCTTGAAGATGGTCACTTACTTACTTGAGACATTAGAGTGAAAAAGCCAAAACCAAGGTAATTACAGAACCTGAAGGTTCAAAAAAGTGTAAATTGTTTAATAGAGAAAAGGTCGGTAAGAGACCAGGAAGTCATTCGCTTTCCGATTCTGATCCTGGCTCGGATAGCAAACGAAAACATGGATAGAAACAACAAAGTAGGTAGTGTCGTAAAAAAATCTTTCTGCCGTGTGTAAGTTGCATTTTGCTTTTTATGTATACCAAAGACGCACTATTAAAACCAACACTGGACGTTTGGTCAGCCATGTAATTGCACAGAAAATTGACTTCCATTTTCACTTCTTCTCGATCTCTTTGTAACGTTATTTGTTTCATTAACTGGATTCTAAAATTTTGTGAAAATAAAGTTCCATGTTTTACAGGAAATAAAAAAAAACACGTAGAAACACTTGTTCTTTACTTTAAGTTTTACCCAACATCTTTATGAATTAAGGACAGGCAGAGATACTAGTCTCTTCTATATTTTTGGCTCCCTCAATTATTAATACAGTATTAAAAGTTAAAGTTAACCTATTTTTCCACATTATTTAAACATTTCATTACCTCGTCTTCAACAAAACTGGAGTAGAGAACAACAGATTGAGGCGTAAGTTTGAGAGGAAAATATCACACAAATACATGGTTGTTTTATTTTCTTGTGTGTTTTACATAGGTATATATATTTGTCACATTCATAATTATTAAAATCATATTTCTATTAATATGTTCGAAATTAAAAATACATTAAATATATGTTTATACAGTAATAATAAACCAAAAATGATTATGCAAAATTTTTACTATACATCATTGGTGTAATATATAGTGTATATTATGTGGAAAATTAATGAAGTATCACTATTACTTCTGACAATATAAGACGATAAAAATTAAAGAAAGAAAATATGCACTATAATAAGTGTCCATGCAAAATACAATATTCATTAATGCAGTACATGTAACATTTAAGCATAGGTGTAGTCTGTTGCTTAATTTATACATTTAATATTGTGATAGTGTGTATATTTCATGTATGCTTTCTATGAATAATGTCTTAATTTTTTTCGCACAATAATGCATGTCTCAAATGTATATGTATGTATATGAGTGTATTCGGTATGCACGACATCGTGATGCAAGCAAACATACTGATAGTTTTTGCAGCATAATCAAGTTCTTTCGAAGCACATTGTTTGGGACAAATCACAATCTTTGAAGTGTAAATAAAGCCTTTGAAAATCATTCTCTTGGATTTTGCACTTGGTAAAAAAATAAAAAAAAAATGGGGAGTGTGAAAAGATTTAAGTTCTATTCGAATAACGTGAATAAAACGACCATTTTCATTGCTTTCACGGTAGAGAAAAAGGGATAGTTTGTGTTTGATAAAGTGTCCTCCGAGATGTAGTTGTCAAATCCTTTGCCTCTTACCACGGGACACTCGTCCTCTCCACAGGGAACCTATTCTTCTGGGCGGCAGAGCTCATGCAAGTGAGAAAGGGTTGCAGACGTGAAGCGGGAATAGGAGGTCGGGAGATAAGCGCCGTAAATCAAAGCCAGTGTGACGGCTCTATCACAAGGAAATCACGCTCTGGATAATTCTCGGAGACGCCATGTAGATTTTTCTTTCTTTTCTTGTACGTCCGTACTACAGACCTCAATCCTTTTCACTTTATGTGACCCCTCTCACAGTACGTCTGCCACTAAGGGCAGTTTGATTGTGTTCTTTCAAACACTTTAATGTGTCAATTCTTCCATCTAATATAACGTTTCTTTGAGAATTTAAAATGATATGTGGAGAGAGACAGCTAGTTTTAACATAATCCACATTTCTCATTTACTTGATTATCTTCTTGTTAAATAATTGGAACA
The DNA here is from genome assembly GCF_964235325.1 of Thermobia domestica. Taxonomy (NCBI): domain Eukaryota; kingdom Metazoa; phylum Arthropoda; class Insecta; order Zygentoma; family Lepismatidae; genus Thermobia; species Thermobia domestica. The sequence goes on along the minus strand of NC_137465.1, from coordinate 132,636,961 downwards.
AAATAAATGAAAAGAATGATTACATACTCATATCAGCAATTGCATTCACATTTCATGATATTATCTGTTTAAGAAAATTGTCGGCTACCAACATTACCAGTACTCAAATTAACTACATTCCTTCGTTACGGAACTAATAATAATAATAATAATAATAATAATAATAATAATAATAATAATAATAATAATATTAATAATAATAATAATAATAATAATAATAAATTAAAAGTTAGTAATTTGTAGTTCTGTGTAGGTTAGGGGTTGCAACAACCTTAATTATGAACAGGTCTTCTCGGGCTAGCAGCCAGGTAAATACTGTTATATCTTGCGACGTTTCGAGGGCTGACATCGTCCTCATCGTCAGGCGAATATGATGGAACATTAGAGTGTATGGAATATATATACTCATGTATGTATGATTGGACTCTTCTGATTAGTGGTTGAAATGGCGGGATATGATTGGTGTCCATGTTTTACTCAGTTGGAATCCTATGTCACTGTTAAGGTTCGTTTTTTCTTGTGTGATTGCAACGGCTTCTTTTATCCTCCTGCCCCAAACTCTTGAGCATTTTGCTATTATTTCGGCATCTGTGAACAAAATCTTATATTGCTGTTTGATACTATGTTCAGCCAATCCGGATTTTTCTGGTTGGTTTAGTCTGATGTAACTGTTGTGTTCTTTGCATCTGGCTTCAATGGTTCGTCCTGTTTGCCCAATATATGACTTACCACATTCACATGGAATGCGGTAAAATCCAGGGGTTTGGAGGCCCAGGTCGTCTTTGGTTGGTCTTATTAAGTTTTGCTGGAGGTTTGTGTATTGCCCTGATGTTGTACCTGGCAAATAGTCAGCTGAGCTTTCCAGAAGTGTTCCCGTTGTATGGGAGGCAGATTGTGTTATTTCGTTCTTCATTCACAATTTCTTCTGGACTTTTGTCCTTGTTGTCAGTGTCCTTCGTTCTGGTCCTTTTCAGGGCAATATTTATATCTCGCATTGAGTATCCATTCTGTAGCATGGCGCTGCGAAGGTGATTAAGTTCCTCTATTAAACAATCCTTGTCGGAGATGGAGAATGCTCTATGTGCTAAAGTGTTAAGAACTCCAAGCCGTTAAACTTTGTGATGGAAATTGTTTGCGTTCAGATATAAATCTGTATGTGTCGGTTTCCTGTATACCCTATGCCCTAGGCTGCCATCCGGTCTTCTGTATATCATGATGTCAAGAAATGGTAGACGTCCTCCTTGTTCAACTTCCATCATGAATTTAATATTCGGATGCTGGTTATTGAGATGCAGCAGGAATTTCTGTAAGGAGTTGCGTCCATGTGACCAGATGGTGAACGTGTCATCAACATATCTATAGAAATGTGTGGGTGCAAGTGGTGCTTTCTTCAGTACTTCGTGTTCAAAGTGCTCCATATAAAAATTGGTTACTGCAGGTGAGAGTGGAGAACCCATGGCAACGCCGTCTGTTTGTTCATAGTAGTGACCACGGTTTAGGAAGAAGGTTGAAGTGAGAACATGTTGAAAGAGATCCAATATCTTCTTGGGAAACACTTCCGGCCTGAGATATTGGATTGGCAGACTATTTGCCAGGTACAATATCAGGACAATACACAAACCTCCAGCAAAAATAAAAAAACTTAATACGACCAACCAAAGACGACCTGGGCCTCCGAACTCCTGGAGTTTACCGCATTCCATGTGAATGTGGTAAGTCATATATTGGACAAACAGGACGAACCATTGAAGCCAGATGCGAAAACCACAACAGTTACATCAGACTAAACGAACCAGAAAAATCCGGATTGGCTGAACATAGTATCAAACAGCAACATAAGATTTTGTTTACAGATGCCGAAATAATAGCAAAATGTTCAAGAGTTTGGGACAGGAGGATAAAAGAAGCCGTTGCAATCACACAAGAAAAAACGAACCTTAACAGAGACACAGGATTCCAACTGAGTAAAACATGGACACCAATCATATCCCGCCATTTCAAGCACCAATCAGAAGCCGCCATTTCACCACCAATCAGAAGAGTCCAATCATACATACATGAGTATATATATTCCATACACTCTATTGCACCATCATATTCGCCTGATGATGAGGACGATGTCAGCCCTCGAAACGTCGCAAGATATAACAGTATTTACCTGGCTGCTAGCCCGAGAAGACCTGTTCACAATACGACGCCAGGAAAGCTTCAATAGAAATCTTAATTAGTTTGTTCTGAAAAGCAATGGTGAGTAGACGGTGTATGTTAAACTTGATGATGGGTGGTTAGCGCACCCATCCCAATGCCATCAGTTTTTTTTTTTTTTAGTTTGCTACGGATACTTCATAATTCAAGTATTTCCCAAGTATGTCGCGTGGCCAAGTCAGTGCGGAAAATGTTGTACCCAGTATCTTACGTAAGGGAGGTCCCATTTTTATCCTCTCTCTTGAAAAAGATATTAATGAAAATATGTGTAGAGACAATGTACATATCCTGCATGCATGAATTGTCCTTGACGAGATTCTGTGTACGCCACTGATTGAGTCTCATTCTCCTCTGATATTCGAGCACAGAACTACAAGCAACTAATTTGTCTACGCAACAGAACTTAATTGTAAAAACACATGTCTTCAATCCATAGACTGAACTATTCTCAAGCTCCTCTACCTGTCATGATGCTTTATTAGTTCAACTTACACTGCTCTCAGAAACAACGGCATGAAGTGTGGAAACTCATAAGTACGTGCAGTCAGAAATTCAATTTTATACTAAACAAACTGGAAATTAACCAATTTCCAGCTTACTCTTGCCCTGAAGGTACATATTATTAATTTTCGGAATTTCAATTCTATCGTAAATCCCGTTAACTTGTAGTTTCAATATAAGCAAAGCACGTTTTTCATTGACGATTCTACCTGAGAATTAGTGAGAAAGGTGAAGGACTTTAATCAACAAATCCGACCTTCATCTTTTTTTTTACTAGAACTTTTCGATTGAGTTTCAGGTACACTCATGTCCAAAATGATTGTCGTATATCTATAAATCTCTTCGTGTAAGAATATAATTTGATAATGATTTTGCAGGGTACTTTTAATACTGATACTATATGTTTATAATCGGGAAATGTATATTGTTAGTAAATTTCATAGGAAAAGAATTATAAATACGAAAATTAGAATGAGTAAAACACAAGAAAGTTTTATTTTGTTTTATTTTTTTATTTAGTGCTGTTTCGACATGAAATTTGCTACATACATTTCTTTGCCGATTATACAGATAATAACATTATGAGAAATACCGGGCGAATTCGTTATCAAATTATATTCCTACATATTTATAGACATGCGACAATAATTTTGGACATGAGTGTACATAAGGGAGTCATTGAATGTTTATTTAACGTTCATGATAGTGAGAACAGAAGCTAGTTAAAATTATTCATAGTATTTTTAAATTATTAAAAAGAATGTGAATTTGGTTTTCAACTCAGATATTGACTCTCCTTATTTAAAATGTTCATTCTCATAATAATAATAATAATAATAATAATAATAATAATAATAATAATAATAATAATAATAATAATAATAATAATAATAATAATAAAATAAAATAAAATAAAAAGATTTGAAGGAAGTTCGAAAACGTACACCGGGCCGAATCTTGTTCCAGGTATTTAAAAGTCAACTTACTGAGAATCTACAAGAATTTATGTATAATGCAAGGTAGTGCGTCGTTTATATAATCCCACATCATTATCTTCTCGTACAACTGTTAACTGTTTCCTCTGCTACACTAGAAACCTGTTTTAATGACGGTGTTGAAGACATTCTTTGCAACCGGCGCTATAACCCTACTGCGATGTGATGAAACTTAATATTTTATGGTAGCAGGAAGAATTTTGTTTGTGCCACATTACCTACAGTAGACTTTTGATTTTTCGACCTAGTGAGAAAAAAAATCCGTAAAATTGCATAATTTTTTGAACGACATACTTTACTCTTAACGAATTCATAAAAAGAGTGATATTGTCAAGGAGAGAAAATCATAAATCAAGGACGTTTTCAAACACTAAAATCTATCAGTTTTGACTCGTTTATCTTAGACCTACCTTTTTTTTCACTGGTGTAATAACACAGTCACACACATAAAAAAAATAAAAGTTGTGTCCACCGGATTTCAGAATATGTATTCGATGATTTTGTTACACAGAATCTAAATTTCAAAACTCCAGGACGATCGACCATGTCAATTGTTTTTATGGGCGAAAAACTTTAGTGTTTTTGAACAAGGAATATATATACGTAAGGCAGCCATAGGAAAAAAACAAAATTTCTGCGCAGCGGACTCAGGATATGAATTCGATGTATTTTGTTACACAGAACCCGCATTTCGAAAAAACCAGGACGATCGACCGTGTCTATTTATTTTACGAGAGTAAAACGTTAGCGATTTTGGATAGAACTTTTATTTCTTATGCGTGGCTGTGTAATTGATCAATGAACATTAAAATACATTTATTTTTTTTAAAAAAAGCTTTGAGGTTTCACGTTAATATTTTGTTTATTTAAAAATTGTATGTATGTACAGTGTACATAATTTTACGGTTTCCTGGAATTAAGTTAGACGTTATAAAATTTACAAAATATTTATTCTTCGACTTCCTATCTCTGAAATAAATTCTTAAACCGTATCTTACAGTACATAACACTTAGAAAATAGTGGCCTAAGAGGCCAGAAAATATGAATAAGAACAGGTTTTGGTATTGATGGGGTTTAAAGTGAGAATGACAGATTTCTGGCTTATCCGGTGTATCCTTCTGCCACACAGGCTAGTTAGTCGGAAGTGTAATGTATTAGTAACATTACACACGGCATATGTTTGTAATGGCCACTTTCCCTGTGGCATTAGTTACCAATTACTTCAGAGTTGTGAACTTCCGCTTTGCATTTACGGCAAGCTGTGAACTCCACATCTTTAAATATTGGTATCAACGTAGGAGCGCTAACTGGGAGATAGGTAACAATATCAGCGTAAATCTATACGTTATACAGAGTTCGTTCGTAAAGTGATGAGAATGGCCGCCGTGAGGCGCTCGAGTTGGCAGCAACACGCTTCCCTTCGAAGTGATTTGTGGTAAGGGATCTAAGGTGAGCAACGCAAAGGGTGATAGCCGTGTCCGAACTCTGACGCAGTGAGGATCATGCATGGCCCAAAAGTTCTTTTCGAGTTTTTTCACGGCAGAGAACGTGAGAAATGTAGCGGAGCTACGCAATTAAAGGAGCGATCTAGACGCCCTTCAACGAGTGGTTCGGACAAAAAAGCGAACAAAGTGAAACCTCTCCTAGACTCTGACCGTCGTTTACCCTATGTCTTCAACGGTCTTCCATCCGTTGGTGAACTCAATGTACTACCTTAAAACCTGGCCACTTGAAAGGGCGTCGTCTTCGTAAGCCTCTTTGATTAAGGCAAGCCTCTCGGGAGCGGTTTTGCCCAGGTGAAAGGAAAATTTAATCTAGTAGCGATGCTCCCTTTCTCACGTTTTCTGCCGTGACAAAACTCAAGAACAGCTTTTGCATCCTTCGTAATCCTCATTGCGTCAGAGCTCGTACGCGACTGCCGTCCGGTACGTTGTTTAGCTTAGAAACCCCACCGGGAAGCGCGCGCCGCTGGCGATTGGAGAGCCGCGTAACGATCAGTCTCATTACTTTATGAACAAACCGTGTAAGCATACGACATATAATATTTTCGGAATTGGGAAAGCTGTACTTATTGTTTTTGTTGTTTGTTTGTTTTTGACAATTCTTTCCACATCTGATTCAATATTTGTTACTTTTAGTCTTAAATCAGGTTGAACATCGAGGTTACTTTTATATTTGTTGTCTTTTTAGGAAACAAAGTATTTGAATTGTTCGTTCACATAGATATGTGCAACAAAATGGAACTAGGTGTTTTAATAATGCCTTTTCACCTTTTTTTATACTCAGAAAATATACTCATTCAAAGCTGATCCAGTATATATCTTTTGAAAAAAATATTTTGAATCAGTCATTACAAGTAACTTCATATTCCCCTCCTCTGCAAAGTTTATAATTGTACCACACCTTACCTGAAAATATTTCTTATCAATGAGTTTTCAGAATTTGATTAAATGAAGTAATCTCTGAATCTAGTAGCTAAATCAATCAGGAGTTTAGTGATGATTTGTTAAACTTTTTGTGGCAACTCTCCATCAGTGGATTCCAGAAATAACTACAATGTTGGGAAGGTGCTGACACTACGACCTACAGTTCGGTTACCCCACAGGTGTATTTTTATAATTGCTACATCAATACTGTCATATTTCACTATGTTATTTGATGAAAGCAATTTGCTTATTTCATGAGATACCGATTCGTCAAGTACACCTTTGCAGATTGCCACATAGGCAAGTAGAATGAATTCATTTTTCGTCTAAAGTGTGAGCCATGTTTCCTTTGGAAATTATTTTTACGTCATAAAAAACCAATGCCAAATTCTCTTGAAGACTTACACAGTAATGCTTTTCTACAGTTTTTTTTTTTTTATGTTTCTCGATCCCCTATGCTATTATCTTGAAAACTTCTAGCGGCTTGTTTCTGTGTTGTGAATATTTATTTTCCAAATGTTGCTTAACATTATTTATTAACAAGAGTATCACAACATAAAACACACACGCATAAGGTATGGCTCCAAAAGAGATCCTCATTTGGCTTCAATAGAACAGACAGTATTACTGTACCTATTTTTTAAAAAAAATATGTATGTGTAAGAGTAGTCGATTTGTTGATACGTGAGGACAATTGGGGATCACTGCACTCCAAATCAACAATGACTGACGATGATTGAGATTTTTTTGTTTCTTGGTATGTTCTTTTAAAAGAACTAATCTATAGCAATGCTTTCATTTTTACCATGACGTTAAAAACAAGTACGTAAAAATGAATGTGATGAAACATCAAAAAGCTGCGAATGTAACAAGTAACTATACTGTATTAAGACAACCGTTACAAGTTTTTAAAGGTAAATATCACAAATGATTTTTAAATTTCCCAAATTGACGTGAATATTGACAGACTTAAATATTCACGAACACAGAATTCAGGATTAGGACACAAGATAAAGAATCAGTTACGTATTAGACCGATGTGTTGATGATAATGCAGTTTATTTTTATTTTTTACCAACGAAGGGTAAGATTAGGGCATTGTTTCCTTCTACTATCGAAGAGCTTATACAGGAAAATATTGATTTTGCAAAATCAAGTACGTTATAAATTATGAGGTGTATTATAATGTCACACGGACCCCTAGGGTTCCGAGGAACACCAAACGGGAAACACCGGCATATGGCCTTAAATCAACACTCTCATGCTTCAATTAAAACGAAAGTGTGACTCATGCAACCTTTCCGAAGTTTGTTGAGATTGATTTATTAGTCAGTAGAAATATAAATCTGATTGTCCTTTTTGGTTATTCCGTAAAATATTTTAATTATGATTGGACATTCAAGTTAGATTTAAGTGACTGAGCCACTGCAAGTATTCTTCAAAACTATAGTAAAAACTGAAAGTATTTTTTGCTTCAAAGTCAACTATAGTACCAGAGACGTATTTGTTGGCCCCATCGTGAGGACAATTGGGAAGCTAACTGAAAGGAAGAAGTAGTGAACTCCAGTCTAGAGAGCCAGAACACCGATTACTCTCACACACATCATCCCAAAAGGCATGATTCCGACAAGCAGTCTGGTAGGTGCTGGTCTCTCTTGCTCCAAAAATTTCTATTTTGCTCAACCTCGTTTAGAAATATTATATCCTGCTTACTCAGATGTATATAAGCATTTTTTTTAATTAATTCACTTATGAATGAAGAATGGATGGGTATTTGAAGATAAATTAAATTACCTTTTTAAGCATATAGAAATTGCTACCTTCAGGTAATAAAGGTGTACATTGCAGAACCAGATAATTGTTATAATTACTGAAATTCCACTATTATTATAGACGTTTCCAATTTTCATCAGAATCTCTCCTCTATGACAATAGAAAAAATACTGAATAATTAATCACATGATAATTATGGCAATTTGATTATGATTGCTGCTTCCGTACAAATAGCGTTTCTATACATATATCCGCTTGCGATACTGAGTAGCAGGGGATAATATTTCCCTATGGTATTTGTAAAATTCACGAGTGTACCCAGCACAATCTGAAATAATTGTTAATCTATTGCACCATAAAGAGTACTGCATTTATGTCCGCAACATACGCATGTGACGCTATGAACTGAATGTTTGTTGTTTTGTAAAGGTGCGTTACATATTTGTTCTCCCTGCTCTCGGCTCTCCTTCCACCCTAATTCGACTGGCACTTGCTTTCACATTGCTGTCGTTGTGTTGGACGCACGCACTTTTCTCTCTCTCTCCTCTCTTCACGCACAGAGCATAAAGGGTTGTAGGAGTGCGTGTGGCTGCGTCTGCTCTGGTTAAGAGCATGGAAAATCTGCGTATGGCGTCGACTGTCATCTCCAAGTGGCGCTAGTTCACTAACTCACATCTGATGATGCAGGATATGACTCTACGCTCTTTTCCCTCCCCTTCTCAACCCTACGCATTCTCCGCATCCCAACACTTCCTTCTGTTTCATACGCACTTTTGCGTGAACAAGAATGCGACAAATGATCCTTTAAAGAGGAGATTCGATAGTGAATTTCTACGTCCTTTTACTTCACATAAAACAACCGTTTCTATAGACTGCTTTCTTCACACGTAGTAAGGATAAATAAGCGATGGTTACGAGGCACCGCAGCGACAAAAATAATAAAGTCCTGGGTCAAATTTCAAATCATGAGTTAAAATATAAAAATCTTGCAGTTGAAGATTAATTTATGTAGTCTCAAAATGGTAAAATAATAATAATAATAATAATAATAATAATAATAATAATAATAATAATAATAATAATAATAATAATAATAATAATAATAATAATAATGATATAAAGTTCTACGATAATAGGTTGTTTCCTTACCTGTTTGTCTGCCTGATGCCAATAGATGTCGCTAGCGAGCATGCGAATTGGCGGATTATTTACCTTTTTAAGACTGCACTGTTTTAAATTAATTATTTGTAAACAGGACAAGGGCTGTAATTATGTTTAGATTTGAGCATCAAGATTTATGTATTTTTGCAGCAATAGAGCTACATTCTAACGCAGCGTTTCCCAATCGGTGTGCCGCGGCACACTGATGTGCCGTGAATGGGCTGCTGGTGTGCCGCGGGGAAATCGAAACAAAATAATTAATTCTATAAAAATCAAATTGCAAGACATAAGGGAAAATGTATATTTGTATTTCATATTACTATGAACCTCTACTATGAATCTACAATTTTAAGTTTCATACCGTGTTACTCTTGTGTACAATTTTAATGTTGAAAAAAGTATTTGTTATCTTTTTTGTGACTATTGTTGCTCCTTTATTGTTGCAGACTATTTCGTAACTTAAAATTTTAAAATATCATTCAATACTTTCGACAAAGCAAACATGCATACAAATTACCTACATTTGTGTTTTAAAAGTAAAAGAGATTTGTTTGTCCGTTCGTTATGTGGTGATCTATCTTCTTAGTGAAAGGTTGGACACAGTTTTCGAAAAAGAAAGCGTAGTTTTGCTAACCTGAGTCGAATATTTCATTGAATTGTTTTCTATTTTTTAAATAAGAATAAGAAATAAGCATAATGATTTACCACGGGGGAAAACCAGTGATCGAGTTTTCTTTTCTATGAGGAGATCAGTAATCACAGAAAAATAAAATACCACGGTATTTTATGTTTACAAATAACAATATCTATGAGTGTGCCGCGAGAATTCAAGATACACCCGTAGTGTGCCGCAAGTTGAAAATGGTTGGGAAACACTGTTCTAACGGTTTAGTTGTTTCAATGTAATTATGATTATACATGATGATATTTAACATGAACATGCCTTGCTGTTTGTTTCTTAGACACGAAGGATTTTAACCTGTAGTGTAAGGAGGGCCGAAGGCTCGGACACAATTATTATTATTATTATTATTATTATTATTATTATTATTATTATTATTATTATTATTATTATTATTATTATTATTATTATTATTATTATTATTATTATAGGGTCACTTCGGCTCAGTGATAGTAGAGTGCTCATTTCTGATGCAAGATGTTCCCGTTTCATTCCCAGTTTATGTGAGTTTATGGTGGGTAACATTGCGTCCGTGGGTTTTCTCGGAGTTGTTCCTTTGCTTCCACATTCTCATTACACCAATTTGCTTCATAATCATTCACTTTCATGTGCCATCTCGCTCCTTTAGCCTGCAGGGCTTTAACGTTGGGCGTCAAATTGAAGTTTGATTTCTTTTTTTCATTTCAATAATAATAATAATAATAATAATAATAATAATAATAATAATAATAATAATAATAATAATAATAATAATAATAATAATAATAATAGTGTCACTTTTAGTGCTGCGGACATTAAAAAGCGCAAGATATGTAAAAGATAAAATATCAAATAACAACATTGTGTAACAAAAGAAAGTAATATGAAAATTATAAGATACTTCTTCTCTAAGTAAGTTAAGGCTTTTATCATTAGTTTATAATATCCAAATGTGTTAGGTTCAAACCGATTTTTGAACACAATTTTGAGATCACAATAGGTCAATCATAAAATACACATTTTCAAACCGATTTAGTCAGTTTCATTGTGTGAGGTTACTACGATTACATCCTCAATGAACTGCCTAAATCATTGTTAAATTTAAACTATCTTAAACTCTTTATTACATCTATAATCTAAACTCATTAACTCAACTTCAGAAACATTTTATTTTTCTTGTATATTTGCCAGATAAGCTGTTGGAAAATATTTTTAGACTATTTCACCATCTTGTAAAGGAAAGCCATATTCGTTTTGACTTCAGCAAGCACAAGCCTCTGAAGGCACACGGCCGAACACGTCATTATCTTCCCTATTCCAAACCATTGAAACAGACTTTCTTACATGGACTGTAACAGTACACATCCAGTAGAGCGTATCGCCACACCAACCACAATGGAAGTAAAGGATTATCTTCAGTCCGAATCACCAATCAGGACCTGTCGAAGTCTATCACCACACAGAAACAATCTATGAGACGAGGTCAAAACGACCATCAAGTTATTATCGTTTGAGTTGAGCTACAAGCACTCATTCATCGCATCTGGCAGTTGATGGAACTGGTTGTCCAAACGTCAAGATCATCGTTGGTTTTATTGGCATTCCACCAGGACAATCGTGTAGCAGTAAAACTGGATCTTTTCTCAGTTTTAAGCCAATAACAGCAACATTGCAAAACACCATATTTGAACAAGATAAGTGTTCTTTAGTATCCAAAAGTTAAATCCTTTCTTATTATTTCCCCCGTTTTACTTTGAACCTCATCTAGTCTAAATTTCATGATTTGTAAAGGTTGAATTCGTTTACACATTTGAAGCATAAACGTTATAATTCTGGTTGCGTGGAGACCGTCAGGTTCCATAATCGGCCGGGGTGTGTAACATATGTCAAAGAAGCAATACTTGATTTAATTTGTTTTGCGTATTCCTACATTCATGTCCAGTTAGATTTAAAGAAATTAAAAGCAATGTTGTGTCCAGCGTTATATAGTGAATGATTGAATTTCCGATACATAGAGGCTCATAAATATGTAAATTACCGGTATAGGCCGCTAAAATTAGTACAGTATACATTAGACCGCGGACAACTTTGCATTTGAATCAATTTTACACGAATCCCGAAGGGACACTTCGCGAATGTACCTTGTTAGTGGTAAGTATATAAAATAGAATAAGTATCCTGAATAGACAAATATAAAAGTGACAGAATTGGTATAATATAAATCCTGAATAGTTAAATATAAAAGTAACAGAATCGGTATCCTGAGTGGATAATTATAAAAACTAACTGAATTGATAACCAGAATGTGTAAATGTAAAAGTAACAGAATCATAATTCTGAATATAAAACGTAACAGAATCGGTATCCTTAATGAGAAAATATAAGAAGAAACAGAGTAAGTAATTTTAGTGCGTAAGTATAAATGGAAACTGAATTGGCATTCTGAAATGTAAATATAAAACGTAACACATCCATGTTCATTTGTTTTCTGCTTGATAACAGTTATTTGCCTGAATCAGACGTTTTCTGGCCACTGGATTGGGATCTTCAGCAGCTCCCTTTGCCTGGTCTCCAAGGAGTCCCGATCTGACGACACCAGACAATGGTCTCTGGGGTTTCATAAAGCAACAATTAAGAAACACTCGATATCACACAACACAGGAAATACGAGCAGCTGTGGTACACGCCTTCATCCTCGTGATTCCCGAGTATCTTCGCAAAACATCTGCGAGAATTGGGCGCAGAATTCAGCTGTGTTACGACATGGATGGTGATCATACCGATGTTTATGACACTTAAGATTCTTAAGACTTCAAGGTAATTGTGTACAGACATTCTACTAACACTATATTGTTTGAAAATAAAAGGGAAGGTATGCCCACTTCCGGACCTCTCTGTAGAGCCCAACTAAAAAGATTTAACAGTTTTAAATTTAAGAGCATCTTATTTTCATATCACATATATACAGACTTGGTTAAAAAAAGTAAATATATAATACCATTTTAGAATTCTTCACACTCTCGCAATTACGTTTCTGATTTTAAAAACGATGTCGACGAGATAAACAGATATATGTCTTTGCATCTTGCAATTTTGGTTACGGATAAGAGTATTAACTAGTAGATTTACCTATTGTTGTTTAGCTTCTCCTATGGTGATATATACTCTTAACAGTGACTCAGATATTATTTGTAACGTTGCATATTAAAAATGCAACACAAAGGAGACATCATATGAAGAGTATATAGAGCACGGAAGGACAGTGACATTATTATATACAGGAAGAGGAAAAGGACAGTAAAACGATTATTTATAGTGAACTTCAGTGACGCACGCCAAAGTTTAATACTCTCCATTGTTCTACGATTATTGTAAAGAGAGAGGAATTAGTAAGTTTCCCTATAGCAGAAACAGATTAGACCTTCATGGATCTTTAGCAAATCTTTATTATAAATACTCATTGCACTTCACTTCACTTAATATGTTTGTTAAATCCAAATCCGAACTTTAATGAGAAATAACGTGGGAACTAAAGGCTTCCAAATCATGTTTCTCAGATGAGTACTAAACTTGTAAAACTCTATCACCATCCTGATTTTGGTTAAGATCTCATGAGTTTCGTTGGTAGCATACGATATGTACCTTATTTTTTCTGTTTTATTTGATTTTGAGTTTAGCATCTCTTTCAGCAGCGAGGCTATATGTAAAATGATCCTACAGGTTAACGTGAAATCCGAACCATATGAACTGCCTCCGGGAATCGAACCCGAGCTTCTCACTTCAAAGATGTGTATGCTAACCGCTTAGCAACAAGGGAGTCCTGAACTATCTTTTTGAGATAGATTATTTAGGATTTCAAATGAAGGATGAAAACTAGCTACAATGAACAAGTCTCTTCAGTGGCGTATTTAAGGGGGAAGCTTCCGGGCTTAAGCCTCTCCCCCCGAAATCTTACTTACTATAGTAAAGTAAATGAAATATATTGCAGACTTTTCGCATTTCCAAGCAAAGCCCCCGGAAAGTTAGCAAAGCCCCCAGAAACAAAATCGTAAATACGTCGCTGAGTATATTTGTTCAATTACAATTTAATTTGGATAGATCTACGAAGGGACTGTTCGATCCATTTTGCTTTATTTTTTCTCAGTGCCACTACCTTGCAGTACAGATTGACAATACCATCATATATAAACATTTTGTTAAGAAAAAAATATACTAGTGAGAAGTATAAAAGAATTTATAGCATTCACAACCAAATGGGGCACACACAGCTGAACTAGACTTGGTCAATACATTAGAAGATCACGTTATTATTTATGACACAACTACGCTTTTATTTATGGCAGAAGCTAGCCCAATAGTTTGCCACTATTCTCGAATGTAGCATGGTGCTATATGAGTTTCTAAAACTTCGGTATTCATTCCCCGAGATCATCACGTTAAAAGTGATATCTATTCATTTTCACAAGACGCGCTACTAATAAAAGGTGTATTTCAGACTCGAATCGACAGGTACTTGGTATTGTATTTCTATTCCTTTCACTCTAGAGGATTCCGGTAAGTGATCAGCATTTGGACATATATATATATATTGTTATAATTACATTGAATAAAATGAAACAACCACCTTTTTACAATTATTGCGGAAAGCAATTATAAATTTAGCTACTTGAATAGAACGGATAATTGAATTACTTTATGTGTCAAAATGGACATAGAATAAATTACGTTCCTTATTTAAATGTTTACTTTAGCTAGTGTTGACGTAGATCCATATTACGTAGGTAGCACACGTAAGTATAACAACTTCCAACAAGCACGGCTCTTCCTCTTCTATTATCCAAGTTTTATGAGCATCTGTTACGTTGAAATTATCTTTGCAGCGGAACATTTTTTCCCTATCTTTACAGCACAGTTTTTTTTAAATGTATTTTTTTCTTTCCGTACATTTTCAAGAGGGAAAAAATATACGTATTAAAGAAACGAAATGAAGAAAATTGTGTTCTTGTGTTAGATGCTTTCTTTCTTTTTCTAATTTTTCTCTTTTACTTTTGTAAGTTCCGTGTTGCTTCTTTTTTTCATACTATCGTCTTCTAAATGCTCTTCTAAGTAAGTCGCACCTGACGCAGATGTGTCGTCCTCCAGGGGCAAATAATAACGAGAGGTAACATAGGGCTGTCTCTTAATTTCCGCTGATTACGTCCAAGGGCCACCAGGAGCTATAAACCAGCGCGTTTTAATGTCCCCAGCTACTCGTAAATCCCAGCCGGGGGAAGGGCCTCTCGCGCTTCAATCAAGCCTTCGGACACCATGGAAAGAGATAGTTTCCAGAACAACGGGAAAGTGGGAGGTACGACGCCTATCCCCGCAAACATCCTTACTTTCTCCACTATTGGATTTTTCATCCTCTCTCCCAGATATATATATATATATATATATATATATATATATATATATATATATATATATATATATAAGAGAGAGAGAGAGGCGCTTGTAGTAACTAAGCCTTACTGAAAACAATTGGAGCCAGATGTTACTGTATGTTTACTGTGTGCTGAGATTATTATTTTTGTCTTTTATCTTCTTTTTATCTAGTTTCTCCCATAGAAACCCTACTCTTCCCTCCCTACATCTACCGACCTACTCCCATCAAAAACATCCGAGCATTTATTACCTCCATTTTTAAATTTTGCTTCGTCGTTCATCGTTTAGATTATGTTATTAATGCATCGATTTATGCTGCGTGGTTTAAATCGGAGACCAAGTTTACCAGATGTACACAAAATCTACAGCTTATATATATATACGTGTATATGAACTGATCTCTGATCGTTTTCCATATACACATTAACTGAT
This sequence comes from Thermobia domestica, assembly GCF_964235325.1. Taxonomy (NCBI): domain Eukaryota; kingdom Metazoa; phylum Arthropoda; class Insecta; order Zygentoma; family Lepismatidae; genus Thermobia; species Thermobia domestica. Next base: position 132,621,382 of record NC_137465.1, on the reverse strand, counting down.
AGCACGGGTCATAAGTCTCTCTTTTATGACTTTTTAAATTTAATAAATTGATTAGTTTTTTTTGTAATCTACTAATGACTTTACTTATTTTGGGGGAATTTGAGCATGTTCACGTTTATATATGTTCAAAGTAAAGGTAAATACAAAATTAAATTTTTCTAAATTAGTTTCTATATTAAACTCTAAAATTGTCAATTGGGAAATAAATTAAATTATCGGGTAACAAATTTCGTGATAAGTATAAGCCGTAAGATTATTTCTAACACATGAAGAGTGAATCTAGGACCGTAGGCAGGATTAAGTAATAACTTTCCTTCTTGTGTGTATGCAGTTGGTAAAAGCAAGTGCGCTTAGTACTGCATCATTCTGACATTATTACGAAGCAACTTGAAAGGTCACTGAGTTTATATTAGAAGTGGTTGTCGATGAACTGCACACGTGTGGGCAACCAGAACGTGCAACATCTGTCCAGCCGGAACACTCCATGGAATGTCACAGTTTATTATTACGGTTAGAACATTCTTTTAAGATATAAAAAGACAAACAGAAAAGATGAGGATAAAAAAGACACATTGAATAATAAAGAAGAGAGCAAAGAAAGTAAAATAAAATGAGGGGGCTTTTATTTTTCAAATAAAGACTAAATTTGACCCAATACATTTGTTGTTAAGGTTACACATAATAACGCCATTCAACAGCCATCATAAGGATCTCGTTCAAACAATTATCCACAGTTCTTCGGACTTTCTGTCACTCGCTGGTATGGTGGCTAATTGTGGTCTTCTTTGGTGCATGTGGTGATCCTGTGTTCGATTCCCTGCGAGCGACCATTGCACAGACTACGTCAGTTCGGATTATATCTTAAACTTTAGGTTCATATCTCATACAGCATTTCTAGTTAAAAGAAACGCCGAAACTGTACAAACTAGCAGACAAATATTCTGACTTCATTAATTGAGAAAAATCCTGTCGGTAAGAGCACATAATGATGAAATACATTGAAATTGTGTGTTATCGTCAGATGGATTATCGCATAGCAGAAAAATGTTATGAGTGACAACACAGAGAAACGAATGCGTCATTTCCGTACAAGTAAACCAATAACTCCACGAATTATCTTTGGAACAATTCTTTCACCTTGTTATTTGTCATCCATTTCTAATACTTAACTTAAACCTTGACGCGGAATAAGTTTCTAGGAGTGTTATGTATGATTTGTTTTAATGAAGTTTTGTTAATACCTAAACAGAAACAGTATATCCACTAAACTATCTGTATCCTATGCACGTGTTAAAATCTTTCTGGAACAAACACAGCTAACATACATATAATATATGGATCAAACTTTTCCATGTTAAAATAAATTTATTTCCGATAACTTCTCTATATTTGATAAACCATCTTGGTATCATCAAACAATATGCAGAATCCCACTGCTCTCAACCAGACATTCAGATAACACATAACCAATTACAGCAATTCTTCCATTATACAACTAGTTATAAAATAAACAATAACTAAACGTAATGATTAATTTAATTTAGGGTAGTGTCTACACATTCAAGATCTATGACTAGGTAAGTCATTTCCAACTAGATGCTTTGTAATGTCAGTTTGCTATTAGTATTCTCAGCAAACCACTTACAAAACACAAAAATCCGGACACTTGTAAAACTGATATAATTTGGCAATCCACACCTTGTGTAGTCATTGTATGTCGTCATTCACGTATTGAGTAAATAGCAGCCTTCGAATTTCTACCCTCGGTAGAGTATTGAATATCGAAACAAGCAGTTTACTACCGAGCCGTCATAACGAAAACTCTGAAACTGTTTACAAAATGTCGAAATATTTCCAAACGGGTTTAAGCACGCTTAAAAATTATACTTGTACTACGTAACTACAAGAAAAAGCGGGACTCTTCTTTTAAAACAACAGGGAAAGCGATATCACCGTTCATGGTCTGCTCACCTTAGCCTAGACTCCTAACAATGTAAGACATTATTCGTTAATAACAAGCCAATATCTCTTGGTAGATATGTCAACAAGCGTGCTGCCTCCGATAGATTACACTAGAAAACATGAGTTCTAATACGTTCTAATCATAATGTGTCTTTTTATGAAAAGATTTTGGAAAATATTCTAATTTTATTTGATTTTGAGTTTAGCGTTCCTTTGAGCTGTGAGGCTATATGAGATGTAGATCTTCAGCTTAACTTGGGATCCGAACCACATGAACTTCCATCGGGTATCAAACCCCAGTTTCCTACACCAAAGGCGCGTAGGAAAACCGCTTAGCCACGAGACAGCTCTAGAAGATGCATCTTCATATTTTGTTTACATTTGGAAAGTCAATTGTTAGATTTTCGGTAAGGTAAGGAGAATTTCCTCAAACTTCACTCTGAAATGTGAAAGTCTTTCCAAACCCCTTGAAACCAAGTACACACTGACTTCCTTCCGCAAGCAATTCTCTGCAAACGAAACAAGTCGCAAACAGAGTTTAGAAATTCAATCCGTGTCTCTCTTCTCTTTTACTTTTCCTTTCGCGTTCCTGCAAACAGTAAAGAAAACCTGCAGGCGATATAAAGTATGCAAACGTCTTCCGATCTAATAGCAGGGAAAGGAACCTTCCAGGTAAGCCTCTTCCCCCTCAAAACAGAGGAAAATGTCAGGAATTCAAACAACAAGACAGAGAAAGAAGGAGACTCCAGGGGAATAAGAAAAGCTTCTAAACCAAAGGTTCAAGATTAGCAAGTCATACAATAATACCTCTAATGAGCTAATGTGGAACGTACCTCTCCCTCCCTATCAAAGTTGCCAGGTCTTAATATAAACATAAAATAAGATTTATTTACATTGATTAATTAAAATCAAAAGTTGAAATAACATAATGAATAGTTTTAATTGTAACTATGATAGTATAAATAGACTGATTGTGTGGTATCTGAAGTAAATATATTATAACTCAATGTTTCAAGAAATATTTCCTCGATTTCGAGGTAGATTAAATATGTACTTTCAGTTTAAATTTACGTACGAGTAGTGATTCATTTGGATCTTAGCGTTCTGACAACAACAAGAGTATATGATTCGTGAAATTCCCGTGAGATCCGTATCACATCAGCTCCCACATGAAATGCAAATTGGGTCTCATGTCATATTAGATATGGATCTCCATTCCTTTAGTGAGAAATTGCAATTAAGTAAGCATTCAGTGCTCAAAATGGTAATTAACGCATTGCAAAATTGTGACAGTTTCGCCAACTAACTATTTGATATCATTAGACTAAAGTAGGGTCTGATGAAGTCAAATGGTTAGTTGGCGAAAGTGTCACAAGGTATCAGTTTTATAATGATAAATGGGTTTGTTTTGCTCAACGATTAGTCTATTTTTAATTATAGTATATAATAAGCAAGGCTGGCTTAAAGGATAAGATTTATCAGAGCATCAACATGTACAACGACTTATCAAAATGATAGTCGTAAACCTGGTTCGTTTGCTGAGATAAAAATCCGAAGTGGTAGTATTTCTTTGGCATAAAAATATTAGCTTCAATATTTAAATACCATTAATCTCACCTTTTTAATAAAAATGACAACGTCTATAAACGGTGTTAAACTGGTTTATTATTTGATATAACTTTAATATCCTTTTCTTAAAACTGTTAAGTACACAAACTCACAGACTAGGTAACCATAAAACATGTCCATATCAACAACTATCCCATAATAATCTTACATATATTAAAAACATTCTTCTTTTGTTAATATGAAATAAACATTCTACTAAGTATAGTGCATATGTATGAGTACTTTCTGCCCAAGGTACAGGTAAATATTACACAAACCAAAGTATTTTGTTGTATAAAATGTCGCTCGACAAAGGGACTGAATATAAAAGTCATGAGTAGGCTTGGCTTTTATCTTCAAGAACCACTGGTCCGTTAACATTAGTGTTCTTTACATTGTATATGTCCATCATATTTTGATCGCACCTTGTATATCTATTCATTATATTTCACATATACATATATATACATATACATTCATAACAATTCTTTCATTTCATCAATATTTATCTTTAATTACATTAATTATATTTATTTCATTATTATCCACTATATTATAATTAATATATTTTCTTATTAAAAATATCGTCGCTCATTTAATTAGTCGTCGAAGGGTGCGATTTCAAAAATCGTAAAGGACAAACGTGGGTTATAAATAGTCAGAGCGCATTATATAATAAATAAGTTAGATGTTGCATTTAAAGGTATATATCGTAGCACTAAGATGTTATAATAAAGAAGAATCTCATTCAAGGTAGTCGTTGAATAATTGATTTTATAGAATGGATCTTATTCTTAACATAATCTTTGACAATTAAGTTTTCAACACAAATCAATCTAATATAAATAATCTTTGCTTTTAATCAATTATAAATCGAATTATAATTCCTCATATTAACAAGAAAGAATAAAAATCATTTGAAAATTAATTTTCCAATCTACTTAAAACTCTATTTAAGCACTTCAAGTATTTATAAGAATCGTTTTCATTATTGATATTAACACATAAACTTAAAAATAAAAATTGACAAGAATCTATAACTAACATGAATTTAACCTAATTTCAGTAACGGTAATCAGGTTACATTCGAACTTGCATACGGTTCTAATAAAGTACACTGTACTGCGCTATCATGATTAGGTTCTACATTATGTGGTACATGTCTTTCATCGTGATTCTGACTTTGGTATGAAGTCCCATCTCTTGATCTCCAATTACGTCTATCCACGTAGTTCGCTGTATTTCTGGAATTTCGCCATACATTACGTCGATTTTTAAATCTATTTTGACTATATGGTCTAACATATGAATTGCTACTATTAATTAGGTTAGGCGGATTCCCTACATAACCTTGCCTATTGTACTCATTTTGATTGCTAGAGTATACTCGGCTTAGGTTAGGTTCTGTATTATTCACACTCCGAATATTTAAATTCCGAACAGGCACCAAATGATCTGAATTATTCTTATTTTTACCTATTCCTGATTGTGGATTCATGGCATGGTATTGAGTTTCGTAGCATTGGACAAGCATCAATAAATGGCTGAAACTCATACACTGTGTGGAAAATAAGATCTGTTGCAATTTAAATGGAAGCAAATTTCGAATCGATGCTATTATTCTCGATTCCGATTGCAAAGGATTAACGACCTTTAATTCGTTGTAGACATTTACAACAAACTCTACAACAGATTTGTGCAATCGAGGATTGAAGTGTTGATTTCTAAGGGTGGCATCTCTATTTGCCAGCAAAAAGTCATTTTCATAATTTGCGATCAATGCCGCTTTGAATTCCTCATATGAACTAATGTGATCACGTATTGCTTTAAACCATAAGGAACAAGGTGGGAGTAATACATGGGGTATTAATTTCATATATTGTGATCGATCGATAGACATTATATTGCATTCGTCTTGGAATTTCTCTAAGAAAGAAGTAGCATTCTCATTACACTTACCACTGAATTTGCTCATAGCTCGAATTTCACTCATCTTAACACTTAATTTTACCTTCTTTTTCTCATTCCTTGTTCTTGTTGAGTGATAGTTCCTATCCGTGACATGCTGTGTCGTCACACCATCTATGTTTCGCTCATCAGTACTCTTCGGACAACTTTCTTCTAGTATAATATCTTCATCAGACCCCTGCGAAGGCGAGTTCATCTCTGGTGAGTGGGGAAACTCAAAGCGATCACTACCCAGGTTATTACGGTAAATGTTGTCTTTAGCCTGTAACGTTCTAATCTCTTCCTGAATAGTAGCTAACAACTTTGTATTTACACGTATGTTATTAGAGTTGTTGCTGACCTGGATCTTTTGCTGTTTAATGGAAGATTCTATTACTTCTAAATCTTTTTTTACAGCACAGATTTCTTGATTTTGGTGATTGTGCTTTTCTTGACAATCATCGGATATCCTTTTTAACTTTTCCTCGAACTGTGAGGATATGTCGTTCACCACCTGGACAATTGTCTGTTTCGTTTCATCTGATTTCTGTTCTATCCGTCTACTTAATTCTTCATATTGCTTATTAGATTCGTCGAACTTCTGGTCCATTCGTCTACTTAATTCTTCATTTTGCTTGTTAGCTTGGTCAAACTTCTGTTCCATTTCGTCAAACTTCTGTTCCAATCGTCTGCTTAATTCTTCATTTTGCTTGTTAGCTTCGTCAAACTTCAGTTCTATCTTCTGTTCCATGGTCTTGTTAGCTTCGTCAAACTTCTGTTCCACTCGTCTACTTAATTCTTCATTTTGCTTGTTTATCTCGGTAGACATCTGCCTGAATTGTCGCTGTAAAGCTAACAAGAGTCGATCCTCTGATGACAAACCTGGTGTTACACTAGTTTCACCTTGATCACTAGTATTTGATTCCTGCTGCATTGCTTCGTTGTCCATTTTTCTTATGATTACCTTACCACTTCGCAATATGGTTAAGTTCTTATTCATTAACTATAGTATAAAAGTAAATTCAACCTTACTCTTCTTCTTCGGGAACTGAATTTACAAAGTCCCGGGTGAGGTAAACCAAATTTTTAACAAACGTTCTTATCAAAATGATAGTCGTAAACCTGGTTCGTTTGCTGAGATAAAAATCCGAAGTGGTAGTATTTCTTTGGCATAAAAATATTAGCTTCAATATTTAAATACCATTAATCTCACCTTTTTAATAAAAATGACAACGTCTATAAACGGTGTTAAACTGGTTTATTATTTGATATAACTTTAATATCCTTTTCTTAAAACTGTTAAGTACACAAACTCACAGACTAGGTAACCATAAAACATGTCCATATCAACAACTATCCCATAATAATCTTACATATATTAAAAACATTCTTCTTTTGTTAATATGAAATGAACATTCTACTAAGTATAGTGCATATGTATGAGTACTTTCTGCCCAAGGTACAGGTAAATATTACACAAACCAAAGTATTTTGTTGTACATGAAGATTGACACATTTGACCCAATATGCAACGGTTGCCAGAATCGTCCCTAATTCTGATGTCCTCGGATTAAATGGTAAGCGTTTTCGCTTTAAGGGTGAGAGAAAGAGAGATCCCGTCTCATATTGCTTGCCTGCTGAAAAGAAAAATTCAAGAAAAAAGAAAAGAAACCCAGAATGTGCCAATAATTTAACAACTACTTCATAAGTTGACATAATTGTGTATATAGCTTTAAAAAATGTATATATGATACCTTGGCTTATCAAAAGAACAGAAAAAGTTATGAAAATGAACTTCCTTGGACCATGGGAAATACACTATACAAAAAGAAAAAGAAACAAAAGAGATACGAAGGCACTGAACTAGCAGTGAAAATGACACGAGTTGCTTTCTCTTAGTTTCCAACTACGAACTAAACGACAAAATACATACCTGCAAATGAAACATGAACAGTAAGGATAAACGTACTGGGTGCACAGAGAAAAATCCGTTCTCCGGACAGCGGTATATTGTACAAACATACGGTATCCTCTTGCTTACTATAGAAATCAGTACGGAGCATACGTTATCCGTATGCAATATAGGCACTGCCCTTAGATGTTATATCATGCCGTTGCAGGATGTATGGCATCTAACAGTTTTCCGTATATCACATGCTTATACTTATGTTACCTTCGCCAGCTATATGTTATATACGTCCATTTGTATGAGAGATCCGGACCGCCTATATTGTTTCATATGGAAAGTACGTATAAATGGAACACTTATACGGAAAGTATTATAAAACATGCAGTTTCAGTTATACGTCTGTTGTACGTTAAGTCCAAAAACTACAGGAATTACGCATGTAACCTATCTTTTTAAGTACGCCACCTACAATTTTTTTTCTCAGTGTGTATGGTTCCAAAACAGCGTTCTTATTCCGAAACAAAATTTGCTCAAATGTATTGCAAGTTGTTCAAATTCTGGGGCTTTCGGATTCCCGGTGCAACATTGTACATAATATTAATGTGGTATATATGTACTGTGAAGTTGATGAATAATTAACAATGGTTACATTAATGATAACTCTTAGGTAGATATCCTAATTAACCTTTACCAATATGGAAGTTTGTTCTAAAATTAACGTAGAGTAAATATGAATTTGTATAATAAATTCTAATTTGGGTGTCCTCTGTTCAACAAAATGACACTGGGAATCAAAGATTTTGGTTTCATTTTAGTTTAGCGTCTCTTTCAGCAGTGAGATCATATGAGGAGTGTATCTATAATCTGAGCCACATTAGCTTCTACTGAAAATCGAAGCCTGGTCTCCAGCGCCAAAAGCGTGAACGCTAACCATATAGCCAAGAAGGAGTTCTGGGTTTCAGTAAGTGAATATACCCGATCGGACCTATCATTGTTGTACCAAATGTCACAGCACTGGATATCGACCTTATATAATTTTTATCCTAATATTATAATAATAACAGCGTGTCGCATTGTCCTCACCATTCCATTCCACAGTTGTATATGGGGAACAGAAGCAGAGGGAGGGGTGCTTCGTGTACAGATATATGCAGAACTCTTGAATGAAGATACATAGTATCCATTTAAAATGAAATAATATTGAAATTGAAGAAAAACAATTAATGCATTATTTTGATCTTTCTTTTACACAAAAACTAAAGATTGGATTAGTCAACAATATAGAATGGTAATAAAAAAGTAGAAATAACGATAATGTAAATATTTTCTTAAGAATTCTTTTAGAGTATTAAGTACGTTCCAGATTTAGAGTGCCAGAGTGAATTTATATTATTAATAAATTTCCCTAAAGCTTGCATTTTGTTCTAGTTAGAACGGATTTCACCCAATAGAAAAAGGTCGCAAATGATGTTTAATATGTCACATACCAAATACTGTATGGCATTCTACTGTTTGCATATGATAAAACCGATTGTAAAAATAAAATGAAATCTTGAAGTTTTAGGTTCTACAATTATGTCTGCTAGATTGAAGGGAACATTGATGATGAGAAATGAACAATGGCAGATTGAATAAAGTGGGAGGAAACGGGATAACTCCGAAAAAACATGCACACTGTGTTTGTCCACCACACGAAGCTCAGTTGGCAGAAGCTGGGATCGAACCAAGACCCCATGCATCAGAGTTGACCGCTCTACCACTGACCCACCGCGGCCCGCGGTAAAGCCGATTCTTTTATTATTATTGTCACCTTATAAATAATTATTCATATTGGATATGGAATTCTCATCTATACCATTCACCCCACAATTTATTTCACCCTAGACCCCATGAATTGAAAAGACGGCCTTAAATCAATACTAACAATCTTAGCTAATTAAGCTAACTACGGAGTAGCGTAGTAATTTTATAACGTTTTTGGTACATCTGTATATGTTATGTTTATAATAAAGAATAGGACTATTGTAGTAGTCATCCGGCCACCCTTAGTCCCTACGTATATATATATCACTCTTCACGATAATGTGAGGATCTAAATAAGCAATAAAACTGTTAAAGCAAACTACACCAAAATCAGTTGTGGCAAAACTCACATATGACAATCCACATATATATATTTTTTTTAAAGTATGCGTTTTCAATATTAAAACCGGAAGTGTAACCTGTAACTTTCTGTTGCAAATAAAGGACATAGTCAGGGATAAACATGTTCTTCAGATCCTGAATCCACATCAAAAACAGTTTCTTGCTATCTTTTACAATTATTATTGTAATATAAAGCAATCAACATTGAAAGCAAAAATTCTATTAATTTTTACTTTTTCCAGTTTCAATAATAGAAAAAGAGCTGAAACTATATAAATTATTATAATACTGAATCCATACGAAAAAAGCAATTTGTCTCTAACAATTACAATTTTAAATCCATGGAAAGTATTATTGGAACCGGAATCAGTACTAGATGTCTATCATTTCTGTTGTTGTTGTTGTTGTTGGAATAGAAGAATAAAGTCAAAGATGGGATCTATTTTTGTTCATATCAAATCTATATCAAATAACTGCCTGTCTTATTCTCTTACTATGTTTGCTCTTATACCTGTCGACAGACAGATAAACAGATAGATAGATTGGCATAGCTTCTATAAGATTTCCCATTCATAGAATACTTTGAAAGTCTAATAAAAGTAATAATAATTCACCGCCTGGCAACCCTGAAGGAAACCTGTTATCATAATCAGAAAAAAATTGATTAAACGTATAACAAATCTTTTACTGTCTATATTGAATTCATAATATATTGAGTGAGCAAAGGGGAAAGAGAACCAACTGTTTAATTACGGTGAAATAAGTTATTGTTGTGTGAGAACTTCATTAAACTGAGGTAACAGCGGATGAATTTCCAATTACAAGGAACTGACATCAGCAGCAGGAGCGCTTCGCATGACATTAGAAAATCGACGCACGATCTGCCAGTTGCAATCATCTCCGGTGCGTTGCTTCCAGCATAGATCACTGAACACACTTTTGACAAAACAATACGTTTATGCAAACAAAATAAATATTTAAATAGTTACCTCTCTTCTAAAAAGAGGAAATCCATTTATATTTAATTTAAATATATAAGAGAATGTGGTATTGCACCACTTTGAAAATAAACGAACACTATGAGTACAGTGACGTGACGTCGTTACGGGAGGCTAGCGTGCACCCTTCACCTTCAGTCTTGTGTTCCCAACGAATTGATTTTGGTTTATTCATTAATGATTGGTTCTCCTAAGTATGATAGTAATAGTGTTTCACAATTCATTAGCGGCGTTTAGAGACAATGGCAACTGGCCCAGTACTTTCCCTATTTATGATGCATAGATAAATCTAGTCTCTAATTTTGGAGATCTTGAGGTTGTTTTGAGCGAGCTTGGGAGAGTAACACTTGTAGCTTGTATTTACATCTACAATAAAAGCTCAATTCCAAAACAGCCTAAGTCAGAAAAGTAGGCTTTCCAGGAGACATTTTTTTGAGTATGTCCCCATCATTCTATTTCTGTGGAAAGAAAAAGTAATCTACATGTGAGAAAAGCCTACTTTTCGTAACATAACGCAGAAATTATCATCTATAGCAAGAGTTTTATAAATATTTTTAGGTATGCGTCAGAAATTGCCTTCGGAGAATACATAACTAAGGGCATTTTGGAAAAGAAAGCTGTTTTCTTTTGCCTACAATTAATATGATTTATGAAGTTTTGTCATGAAACCCTGTTCAATATACTGAGATACTGAAATGGAACTTAATAGAACCAATGTCACAAAATTGACAACGATTGACTTAGGCTCTTTTGGAATCTAACTCTTCTAACATCCCACCTACATTTGATCGCTTCCTGAAAATATATAAGAACCCTAATAAATGCAACCTACTTTTTACCTGAAATGTAAAATAAAATACATCGTGTTGTGGTGAAGTAGTAAAGGAAGTTATTATTTCAGAATTAAACGTTCTTCAGGTCTCAAATATATACGTATATTTGTGTAAGATTGGTTGATGCTGCTGTTCCCTTTCTATGGTTAAAAAATCGTCAAAAATTCCAAATTTTTGGGTTTTGACCTATTATATCCTTTTGGTGATGCTTTATTGCATCACATGGTTACGTGTATGAGTATAGGGGTTAATTTTATTTCATTCTACATAAGTGCACTGATGTTCCCATTTTAAATATTCAGTAAGATACATTGGAATACCACTTAAATTTGGGAATTGTCAAATAATAAGTGGTAAATGTTTTCTAGGACTCAAATATAGTTCTGTAAAATTGGATACTCCTGCTTTGTCCCTTCTATGGTTAAACATTGTCAATAATATACTTAAGTAATACTTATTATCACTTTGTCCGTTATTGATCTAGTTTATCCTCTTTCAGAAGGCATTATTGCATAATATGGTTATTATAAATGTATATTGATTCTACTCCTAAATGAATTCCAACATTTAACGTAGCTTCCACTAGGTTTTAGTATTGTAAATCAAGTACTCTTGGCTGAATATTAAACAACTACATAGTTATTCTATACTAAGGTATAGAGCCCAACAATTTAAGCATAATGTATAATTAGTTTCAAACGCAGGTCTACTAGCTATATATTTCATCTAAACACCACGAGCTCAATGGCTTAATACTTTTCTACGACTATATTAACATAAAATTTTGTATGTTCATATAACCGTAATTACGATTTTGATTCTTAAACAACCCACTCTCAAAATTGCACTAGTCCACTGTTATTAAAGGCAATTACAGCAGAAACAATATTAAGTATAGGTTAAAGGTATAAAAAATGAATACTACAACCTATACTTAATATTCTTTCTGAGTGTACAAATTTACTTTGGCGTGGGAGACCTGGGTTCAATTCCCATCGGGAGCTCGTGTAGTTCAGACTCCACATTAATCAGAAGGTCCCGTCTCATGTAGCCTTGCTGCTAGAAGGGACGTTAAGAGTCTTCATCCGGGCGAAATTAAAATACCGCTAATTTTACAGTAATTATGTGATATCTTCAAATAGATAAAAGATAATCGAAATGTGGAACAAGAGCGCCCTAGACAATATTATTTTAAATGAGAAACCTTTATCACGACTCACTTATCTGCTTTCGATTTCGAGCCATTTTGAAAATCGGCATTTATTTTCGCGTTTCTAAACACCTGAAAACGGAAAGCCACTAGGTGACTTGTGATAACGGTACCTCACGCAAAATAACATTGTCTAGGGCGCTCTTGTTCCATATTTCAATTATATTTTATCTATTTGAAGATATCACATAATTAATGTAAAATTAGCGGTATTTTAATTTCGCCGGGATGAAGACTCTTAAACTCAAAGTCAACTCAACTCTACAAATTTAACAAATACTTATTGTCCGCTTATTAGTAATAGTTGTATGAATGAGTACAGTGGTTCATTATTTTGAATTGGACACATGTATATTTGTGTAAGTTCTAAAATTTTGGAACAACACTGCTTCATCCAAGTTATAAATCTCATTGTTTCTCTGTTGTGTAACTTCAAAGGTGATTATATGAACAAAACAAGGATCCTTTATCAACGTTTAAAGATACGCAAGTCATTATCCAGAATACCCTAAAAATGAAAATGGTTTAAATGTGCTTATATCTCATCCTTCGTGGACCTCTTGAGAATCATGAAGAAATCTGATAACTTGTAGATGAAACTAAGCAAAACATACAGTGCGAAAATTTTATATATAACTTTACATAACGAAACGAGAAAAGGTTTTTGAGAATCAAGACAAGACTGAAAAGAATTCTTCGAGAATCGAGATGAAACGAGAGTTCTACAAAATTTACGAGATGTGACGAAGGAAAAAGTTTTCGCGAATTTTCGTTGGTAATGCAGTGAGATTTATTCATTTCGTCGTCAAAATCTAAACAAACAGATCCACTTCTGACTAATGATCTCACTTTCTCTTTCGTTAATGGGGATTGGACATCTCCTGATTATCATGACCTCTCATCTCTTGAAAATTAGATGGGGTTTCGTTTCAGCTCCGAAAGTTGTTTATACTTTATAATCAAAGCATTTGATTTACCCCTAACGCATAGGCAACTTGTACATCTTCGCCGCTATTTTGGGGGCATATCAGTCAGGGATTTGTCGTAGACAAAGTGTTTAAGTTGGCAGGTTACTTTGCTTACTTCGCATACACCAGAGGTTGGCAACCTTCTCTATCTCTCTTTCGTAAACCCTGCATACTTACGCCCACTTCTTTCTGCTTGTTGGTCAAAAATATTTTGGTCTGACCGCTTCTTCGAATTCAAATGCAGCATTGAAAACGAAATGAAATGACATTTCTAAGTTAACTTCCACGTTTATGTTTTGAGACTAAGGGAGACAGTGATGATGATGATGAACGAAATGGTGGAACGAAGAAAGTTGGAAGAAGCGGAAGAATTTCGAAATAAGCCTCCTCACACGTCCAGCACAAAATCTATTTGTCGCTTGCTGGGATCGAACCAGGGATCTCACTATCCAGTGGTGAACGCGCTACTACTGAGATACTCGGGCCACATGTGCAGCATTATATTCTCAAATCTTTAATAATAATAATAATAATAATAATAATAATAATAATAATAATAATAATAATAATAATAATAATAATAATAATAATAATTATTATTATTATTATTATTATTATTATTATTATTATTATTATTATTATTATTATTATTATTATTATTATTATTATTATTATTATTATTATTATTATTTGTTCTTACGTCATTAGATGTAGATTTTGAAGTCCGTGTCTTTCACAGAAAAATATTTTGTACTTACTAACTTGATAAGTCTGTAAGTAATTTCAAATTGCATAATTATTTAATTTTCAGTAACGTTAAAACCTTGACTGAAAATAGGAAAGGCAAAGTGTCAAATATACAGTTTCTATGATAATACGTATTAGTTGACCATTTAGGCCCTACCATTTATTTTTTTAACAATTCCAAAATTTATGTGTAAATGGTGTTCTAATGTACTTTTCCCAAAATTTAAGACTGGAACACAATCCATGTCTTATAAGAGAGAATTACCACTATACTCATATCCTTGTAGTGCAATAAGGTAGCATCAACGACATGTGATAGGTTCAAACCTCAAAATTTTGAATTCTTGTGTAAAGTACATTTTCTGATCATGGAAAGTGACTAGTAACACCAACCAAAATTACAGAAGTATACATATATTAGAGATCTAGAGAATGTTTACAATTTTTTTAACAAATTCAAAATTTAAGTATGGGCCAATATACTCTACCGAAATTTCAGATAAGTGCATGAATGAACTTATCGGTAGAAATATCGCAAATGCATTTAACTCTTTAAGTCTTAAAATAAAAAAAATACAGGTTTGTTACTTTATCATATCTTACACATACACTAAAATGTGCAGAAATGCCACTGGTTTCACTAGCTATAATACTACCTTTCTCTGCTGAATATAATTCTAAAGTAATGATACTTTCTTTACTGCTTCACCAAAACACAATATAGATTCATTTTCCATTTCAAATGAGATATAGTTTACATTTGCTAAAGATCTATATACGTATTTACACGAAGCGATCAAATACAGATGGGTTGAATTGTAGATGTAAATCGAAGTAAAAAGTATTACTCACTCAAGCTCTCTCAAAATAAACTCAAGATCCCCAAAATTAAAGCCTAGATTCACCTGTACATCCCAAAGAGAGAGAGAGAGATGATAACAGAGAAAGTTCTAAGACAATAGCCATTACCGCTAAACGCTGCTAATGAATTATATAATAATAATAATAATAATAATAATAATAATAATAATAATAATAATAATAATAATAATAATAATAATAATAATAATAATAATAATAATAATAATGATAAACAAGAAAGTTCTGTCTCTTTTTGTGGAGGTCTGTGTTCAATTAACCCTCAAACTGTGAGTTGAATGTGAATGGAGATAAGACGAAGGTCAGTTGTCGGTGTGGGTATATTCAACATACTACCTGGTTGTAGCAGTTCACTTACATTGTGAATGTGCGTAAGGACAGAGTGAACATGGGTCCTCCACAGAGTGTCATAAGGGCGTATATGCTGTACGAGTTCAAACTGGGGTCAAACGCCACTGCCGCGGAACAGAAGATAAACCTTTTGTGAGGGTGTCGGGACTACGCGGAGAGTGTAGCGGTGGTTTAACAAGTTTAAGGACGGTGACAAGACGCACCACGTGCCGGAAGACCAACACATATACAAAATGAAGATCTTCAGGCACCAGTTGAGGCGAACAGTGGCCAAACATGTGAGGAACTGTTACTACAATTCAGTGTGAGTGGAAAAAACATTCAGTAGCACCTCCATCAACTTGGAAAGCACTACAAGTTGAGTCGATGGGTCCCACATAATTTGATTCCTGGGCAGAAGGGAACGCGAGCAGACACCTGTGTTACTTTGCTGTTTCGTGTGAAGAAGGAGCCGTTTCTGAACAGGATGTTGACATTTGATGATAAGTGGGTCCTGTGCGAAGCTCCAAGGCGTCGTCATCATTGGTTAGCATCTCATGAACCTATTCCAAAACAGCCGAAACAAGCACTGCACCAGAAGAAAGTCCTGTGTGCTTGGCGGACTGCTCGCTGCATCGTGCATCGAGAATTGCTACTAGGTCGTCAGAGCATCAATGCAGCTTTGTTCTGTCAGCAGTTGAGCCGTGTTCAAGAAAAACTCAGGAGCCAGCAGTTGTGAATCACAAAGGGGTCCTCCCGTTACAGGATAACGCTAGTACCCACGTGGCTAGGATGACCCAGGACAAAATTCTAAGCATCCGCCATACTCCCCGGACATTGCACCGTCCGATTATCACCTGTTTTATTTCCATTCCTTGGAGAATCACCGTAGAGGACGCCAGTTTAAATCCCTAGTATAGGTGCAAACTGCACTTGATACCTTCTTCGCTTTACACCAACCAAATTCTACCGTGAAGGAATTCATGGCCTTCTAGAACGTTGGCAGATTGTCGTTGATGCCGATGGGGACTATTTGTGACCTTTCAGGTACATTGATTAGGTGATATATCAATGTTCGAAGGTGGTGGGTGAAAAAGCGATAGAACTTTCTTGTTTACCTTTATAATATACTTAGGAGAACGAATCATAAACGAATAAATCAAAATCAATTTGAAAGGACATAAGACTTTTAAGAGGGTCGGTGTAAAATGCTTTGAGTGAGACGTCCGATCTATGCTGGAAGCAAAAGATAGTTCACGCAAAACATTGAATATTGTTTTGCATTTACTTACTTTCTGATCCATCGTATTGACCCACAGTTAACTTAAAAGCAGCTCAGTCTAATATCAGTAAAATAATACTCAATATTGATAAGAAACATAAGAATAAAATCTGTCAGAGTTATTTCTGAAAATTGTGATAGTACTTGTTCAAATACAGATTTTGTTTTAAATGTGATTTACGACCATCTCCAGCATCTCTAGAGATGCTTGCTTTATATTATTATCTTAGATTCTTCTTGGCTTACATTTCTCTTCGCCGAAGACCTTTCATCATGTACTCCGTACATTCCGTGTCCTTTTCCTATCTGAGCAACATGTTCTGTCATCACACATGTTTTAATTTTACTATCCGTGAAATATTTGAACATGTGGTCTACTGGGAAAGTTAGAAATTGTGAATTTTCCACATTTACCTACTTACACCTATACTTTAGTCCAAACCAAAGTGATAAAGTGCACAAAGGAAAGGCACGAAGGGGTAAACGTATGTCTAGAGGGAAAGGAATCGAAGGCTTTAAGACGTTCCCCTATTTAGGAAATCTAACATCCTCTGAAGGAAGAAGTGAAAAAGACGTTTAAGTTCCATAATAGCGCAGGCTAAACAAAGATAGGAAAAGAGGACTGCTAACATTTATTGTTGGACGTTCGAAAACTATTTACTAAGACCCTGGTATGGAGCGTGGCTTTTTATGGATCAGAGACGTAGACATTGAGAAGAGCTGAAAACATTTGAAATGTGGTGTCGCGCAGAATGCTGAGCATATCGTGGACCGAAAGGAAAAGGAATGAAGACGTACTGAAGGAAGCTAATGACGGACGTCAGATAATGAAGATAATAGGAAAAAGAAGAAACAACATGCTTGGCCATCTTATTCGGCACTCCGATTGGATTACCGTGTTAATAGTGGGAAAGGGAGAAGGAAAACCAAGAAGACGAAGACCAAGGATAAAATATCTAGACGCAGTTACGAAGAAGAGATCTTATCAAAGTATAAAACAGCTCTCCCAAGGTAGAGAGCAGTTTTAAAGTTTCCATGTTACTCACCAACCTATGATTGAGATGAATACGAAGACTTTAGTCCTTCAATTGATTCTTCGTTTTAAAAAATCAATAACAAGAGTTGTATCTTTAGAGGCGCCTTTGGCAGTAAGAACTCAACGGAAACGGACGACGCAATGCACATCCGAAGCTCCTTTTTGTTAATTATTATGACCACGGGATACGTTTTTCCAATGAAAGTGTACAAAGTTATAAGAGATTTAAAATTTGATTTTGTTTTTGTATGGCATTATATTGAAAAGGTGGTTAGATAAGGGTTTCACATTAAGTATTTATATGGTTTTGAATAGATTAAAAAAAAAAAAATACGAGTAATTTTGTCGGCTACAGTAATTTCGTATATCAGATCGTTCTGGAGATATAAATCATACAGTGACAGAGATTGCTACACTGTTTAAGATGGCACATTTTAAAAAAAAATTAAAATGAATATTTTCTTTTCCTTTGCATTTATAACATTACAGTAAAATCGCTTTGTAATCATAATCCTCCAAAAAGTCTCGCAATTATATAATTGTAAGCATGTCGCAAACTTTACTAATATTTACAAAGTCTCTCGAACGGATTGGAATACAAAACTGCAGTAAATGGGAAATTTGTTCCGTCGTCTATTGCCAACCATGTAGGATGGATATGATATATACAGTTAGCTTATTTTTTTTAAATAAATATATATTTTCAGTTCTTTTGGTTTCGTTCCTATCTATTCGAAATACGTCACCACATCATGATTCTTGTGTTAGACAATACGGTACTTTTGATATGCAGTACACTATTTGTCTTAGTTATATTGTAGTACAATTCTCCAAAATTTGAATGTTTATAACTTAGTTTGCAACCCTGGTGATGTAAGTTTTGGTTTAAGATTATGTATTCCAACTTAGTGCCATTTGGGAAAAAATAACGTTTTATTAGGTCGGCATACTTTTTTTGAGTATTGGGGAGTATACTCCGCAATACCAACCGATTTACACATTTTGATATTCGCTTTGTAGAAAATTTCAGTGCCACATATTTGTATGAAGTTAGAAACAACTCACCCTAAATGTCTATTACAGGCATATTACGATAAGTACACTACTCTACAAAGATAACGTTTTAATAAAATTTTTAGTAACTTTTAATTAAAACATATGTAATTTTACTATCAAACTTTAACACTAAATATAAAAACATTGCAATTGTTTTTCCTAAACGTATTCACGTCTAGACACACTTTATTAGCAATTACTACCACAAAATATCCTTAATGAAAGCCCCTTAATCCTGGAGTAGTTTGATAAAGTAAAAAAGGGAAAAATATATTAAAAGTTTAAAAAATCAATAAAACAAAATAAAACGTAATTAATAGTGTTTAATTTGCCATCAACGATGGAAATTCGAAAACTGTATATCTATTATGAAATTGTTTCAATGCAAATGAATATTGAATTTCTCACCAGAATGTCTTCTCTTCTGTGTCGTGTGTATATTTTACTCTTTTATGTCCAAAATGATAACGGGTTTTCAGTTTACAACTAAGTCATAAAACTCTCGCACAAACATTAAAGAATAGATACAATAATGATAACAAAAGGGCACATCATAAAATCCAGGATTTGTGCACAACAAAACACTCCTAACTTGCTCACACACAACAATACACAACGAAAAAAAAAAAAAAAGCGTTCAGTCTTGTAACGATGGCCATGCTCCAAGTTGTTCCCCTAATGGGTGAAAGATGTCGCCACCGATATTGCCGTATAAAAAGGAAAGAAAGTAATACAGGCGTTTTGCCAATAGTTTTTTCTTTCTTTCTTTTTGTCTCTAGCCGCTCTTCTCAAAAGTTCCAGAAAACAAAATTGCGCTTTGGCAGGTTAAAAGCTGAGAGGCAGGTTGCATACTTTACAGGATTATTGTTTTGTATTAAATCCAGATTTGGAAGAAAATACTGCAATAAAGAAACGACTTTCGAATATTCTTTTTACCCTCTCTGTTTCTTTTATGAGGTGTAATAATTTGAATTAAGGCCTAGGCTAAACATCTATCTTTTTTTTTCTTCTAAATGAAAAATGAATCTAACTATTTCCAAGTTTAGAAATGTTTTTTAAAACAATCTTTTAACTGTGGAGTTTAATAGTGCATTTAGCAACGCAGATTTTAATTTTGCAACTACATTTTTTATAACTTCGTTTATTTTCCCCTTGAAATTTTATTGCATTTTACAGGAAATCTGCTTTCTGAGAAAAAAAAGTAAACACAAAGAAAATCCTCCAGCCTGTTCCAAATATCTATACTATTAACTGTAACAGAAGGAAACGTTTGTGGACCGATACTGACAGCAGGAAAGGATGATGGATAATGATCAGTAGCTGCATACTACATAAGTGTATTTTCCTCTTTGTTTTAAGGATGAAGCAGATCTTTCAAACCTGTTTTGGCTCTGCTTCTGTCCAGTTACCCACGTTGATTGTTTAAAAATTTATAGTACAATAGTCTTCCATAAAATAAATAAATAAATAAATAGTATTCATTTATTAGTCGTATTCTGTAGCAGCGTAATATTGTATAGAACAAAGATGGGCAAACTACAGCCCATGGACCAAATATGTCCCTCTGAAATTTTCTTTGCAAGCCGCGTCATAGTTCCTAATATGACAAGAAGGATAACGGAAAATAAATAATTATGTGTTATTTTCTTCTTCTTTCCTTTCTTTTATGCTAAGCTCAGTGACCAAAATTTATTTACTTAATAATTACCCCTTCGTTCCCGATTATCTAAATTACATTAACTCTTCAATTATCCGTAAGCAGAGGTCATTAACTATACTACTAACAGCCAAATGACAGAAGTAAGGGTTTTCAATTTAAGGGTTATATTTCAACAATTACTCGAGTCTACTGAACTAAGATTTGTCTTACACTGTAATACATTTCCATGTGAAGAAATCTACAGTTCCATTATTATTCATCCAATATAATAACAACAAATAGTGAAATACAGGGTGTTCAGAAAGTAACTATGTAATTTATGACTTGCCGTATTTTATTTTCAATAAACCACTTTAAACAACTGAAATTAACTCGAAGCTAAACTTTAATGTCATGGAAGTTATAAGAGATGTTGGAAGTGATCCCTTTGCACTTGATACGGCGCACCAAACACCAACCTTTTGATCTTGCAGTGGGGATACATTAAATTCATGCGGATTCTCCGTACTTCACACACGACTATTTTGACTATTCACATAGCCGGAGAGGTGAAACCATGCCTCATCCGTGAAAAACGTTTTGTCAAGAATCCCCTCACCATTGTCCTGCAGGAAGAAGAGGAACCAGTTGCAAAAATTTACACGCGGTGGGCTATCGGGGTCTCTCAGTTCATGCACGACAGAAATTTTGTACCGATATATGGACAGTGACTTCCGGAGAATCTTGTGAGCTAAACCCATGAACACGTGGGCCTGCTGAGCTAGTCGTCTAGCCGATTTCTTTGGATTGTGCAGCATCACGTCTTGCACCTCCGCCACCTTCTCTGCAGATGTGGCTGTGGTTGGCCTATGTGGTTGGCCTACCTGTTTTTGGAGCATTATGAACGCTTCCTGTCTTTCGAAACCTGATGAGAGGTTCCGTACAGCATTTCGGTTAGGCATCTTCACTCCTGGGAACTTTGCTACAAATGCAGCTTCTATTGCTAAGGTAAACTTGTCTCCATTGCGGAATACATGCTTCACAAGAAACACTCTTTGTTCAATCGTCAGCATGATAACCTGGATCACAATGATGCCACACAAGACGTTGGTCTTCAGTCAAACCGGACCTGTGAACAAATAAAAATACCTGGTCAAATATGTTTCAAATATGTTAAACAATGGAAAATGTTGTATTACTACTTGACAATCATATCAGTCATCACTTAGCACACCACAACATGGCACTGCATAGTTACTTTCTGAACACCCGGTATATTCCAAATAGTACAATGAAACTTTGAAAGAGTTATATAAGAAACAGACTGATAGATGAGAATTTAACTTAAGTATCAAGAATCAGAGTATCCCAATCCTAACGACATCATGAGAAAGTTTTAAAAATGCAGTCACAATTTCATTCATTACATTCAACTTCTCAAGTTTTAATCATTAATAGAGCTTAATCTTACGATTTTTTAAAGTGCGCCAAAGTTTTTTTTTTAAATTAAGTAGCATCAATTACCACTTCGCTGGGTTCAATTAAAAAAAATAGTAATATGTTCAGTTAATCTGTCAATTTTTACTATTGCTTAAGCGCTCTTGGTCACTTTCGGTCATTTTTATATTTCTCCCCCTTCCTCCTCTTCCATGTTGCGTGCCTGAATTTGGTATTAAACGGAATCAGAAGTGTCAGTCACTATTCATCTCAGCGACCCCGAAAACTATGGACTCGGCAGGCGCTGATATCGATCATTTTCGATTATGTATATATGGCTGAAGAGAACAAGACCGAGAATCTTGGGGAGGTGATTTACGGTTAAAAACATGGAAAAATTCAAATAAACATAGGTCCAACGCGGCGGCATTTTCAAGCAGCAGCCCTGCGACGTTTCTCCGGCCTCCTTCTTTTAAGTGAAATATCTGCCGAACAAATAGAGATATTGACAAACAATTTGACGTCTCACTTCATTTATTTAAACAGAGGAATATACAGATGGTGTTCAGAAAAATGGAAACACTTGTAGTTGGCAACACGTCAGATGTATGGGTTGGCAGTGGTGTCGTGGCGACCGCAGCAACAGACCGCTGCTGGTGGTGTGTTAGGTCGGTCTCCATACTACGTCAGGCGCAGTGGAACAGCAGTGTCCAGTAGCTGCTGCAGACGGAGGTAGTGTAAAATGGGAGACCTCTCAGATTTTCAAAGAGGGCAAATTGTTGGTGCGCGGTTATGTGGAGTGAGTGTGACGGCAGTGGCTACTGTGTTAGGTGTGTCGCGTGGGACAGTGTCGAAGGTGATGACGGCCTACACAACACACGGGAAAACCACATCGGGGAAGCGGGACAGTGGGCGGAAGAAAATCATGAGTGACAGGTCACGCCGGGTATTAAAGCGCATTGTCACGCAGAACCGTCGTGCCACTGCGGAGCAAGTGAAGGAGAGACTCAATCAGCACCTCCCCCACCCTGTTTCGACAATCACAGTCCGCCGCGAATTACATGACATGAACTTACGGGGTCGTGTTGCACGGGCCAAACCGCTCATCAGGGACCATAACGCTTTCGCACGCCGCAAATGGTGCCGCGGCCATGCAACTTGGACCGTTGAGGACTGGAAACGTGTGATAAGGTCGGATGAGTCATCCTTCACCCTATTCCCAACCACGGGCCGTGTTTATGTGGGGAGAACGCCCAAAGAAGCTTATGATCTGCAGTGTCTCCGCCCAACTGTGAAACATGGCGGTGATGCTGTGGGCCGCCATATCATGGTTTTCATTGGGTCCTGTGGTTACACTTAGCGGACGAATCACTGCCAACGATTATGTCGCTATTTTAGGAGACCACTTGCATCCTATTGTCAGGATGTTGTTCCCGGACAATGACGCTATCTTCCAGGATGATAATGCACCCTTTCACACAGCTGGCGTTGTTGCAGCGTGGTTTAAGGAACATCGGGATGAAGTTCAACACCTCCCCTGGCCCGCCCAATCCCCAGATCTCAACATAATTGAACATCTGTGGTCCGTCTTGGAAACACGACTCCGGCGACGATTTCCACCTCCATCCTCTCTTACAGAACTGGCTGATGCCCTGCACGAGGAATGGTGTAAAACTCCACTTGCTACCATTCACGACCTCTATGCCTCCATCTCACGTCGCATCAAGGCTGTTCTGAAGGCGAAAGGTGACCCGACACCATATTAATCTAGTAAGTTGCAATTTCGTTCAGGTGTTTCAATTTTTCTGATCACCATCTGTATCTACAATCTTTCTGATCTCACTGGCATTTTGCATTTTTTATTGCGTTGCTTGGATTCAAAACCTTTTTAAAATTAATACTAACACCATTGCTTAAATAAATAAAATAATCTAGACCTACATATAAAATACAAGTAGAAAGATAAAGATATGTCTCTTTCTTCGGAAGAAACTAGGTGTAAGTCATCCCGAGTTCATGACTGTACATCAAATTAGGACCCAGTATCAAATAACGCTAGAAAATGTCATTTGTATAAGGAGATTTTACATGTACGTTGTTTAAGACTTGTAAGTATTGGTACTCAACGTAAGTTGCGCTACTGTCCTCCAAACGCTCACAGGATAAGCACTGGGGCATGGGGACAACTGTAAGGTATATTCGAAGATAAACATACAGCAATAAAATTTGTATACTATATCTTCTTATATGCAAAACACAAATTTTTAAAGAAAGGAATCGATTTGGCTAAGTTTTAAGACTTTGGGTAGAATTATATATATATATATATATATATATATATATATATATATATATAACTTTATGGTCATTCCTAGATATATTCTGCAGGATATGAATATACTTGCATTTGTATATATTAATAGATTTTCGTCAATTTGATTGCAGTCTCCTCTTTAAGATGCGAGAAGACGATATAATTCAATCTTGGCGTAGTGAAAGTTACTTGGGAATTATTGAATGACTACTTTAGGCAGCTTCAGTGATTGAAACTTTCATCAACAATTATTCTGAAATCTCAATATATCTATATGTGTCACCCTTCTCTAACGAGAGAATCTTTATCTAGTATGGATATATTTCACTTAGTTTGGTCCGAGTGTGAATGTCGATACAAGTCAGTTCAATGTTGTTTCTTAACAACTTCTACTTCTCCTAGGGAGCTGAAGAAGAGAAGTCGAAGACAAAATGGAAGTATTGAGATATTCTGGTCTGTTTAGGAAGGTAGAATTAAGATATTTGAGGATTTCTGTCCGTTGAGAAAGTCGATTGTGATTGTTTCTAAAATATATTACTGTTTTTTTTTATTGTTTACTTATCTTCTGACTGTTCCATTAAATTGTCATCACTGCAAAAATTGAATCGAAATCTCTTCACATTGCAATAAATGGTCGGTAGAATGCAGATTGGTAGAGATATTAAGGACATTAGCTAGCCCTCGTTCACTGGACCGTCTGCTACCTTGCTAGTGACATAAATGTCCTTGATGACTGTGTGTTTAAGTAAACAATCATGTAAATCTTCGTAACAAAACATATCTGGATATATATATATATATATATATATATATATATATACCGGGTGCGTCATTTATAATGTCAAAACTTGATGACCGAGAAACCAAAAGAGAGAGAGAAGCGAAACTTTGTACGAAGCAACTATACAAAGGGGTACATTGGTAGACGTATTATTTGACATCACCGGATGAACAGTGTTGCCAACCCAATATGAAGTTATGATTTTTTTTAAATGGAACGACTTAAATTGTATTTCAGAATTTAATTCAACACTAAAAAGGAAGACGAAAGATATGCCACCTGCAGGTCAGTGTTGCAAACTTCTCGAGAAATAATGTTAAATATGTGTCACATTTAAACGCCTTTTGCACGCACAGGGAGTGAGGTACACACTAGTTTTGCACAATAATTTAAATATTGGCCAGAACGGTTTAAATTGACACCAAGTTTAGATAGGTCCGTTAAACAGTGTTGACATAACAGAAAAGACAAAAGTCGAGTTTGAATATGGTGCAATAACTCGAAAAAGGCCATAAGTACATTACGGTTTAAAATTTATAGGACAATTTGTTATGTCATAAGAAGCATTCTCACGTTTATTTGAAGTCGATAAGTTAAGCACTTACCGAGATATTTGGAATTTTGTAAAAGCTGAGAATTTTGCGCTGTAGAAATTGGTAACGCTGTCTCAAATTCCCACTTTTTCCCTCAACGTTGAGGAATTCGTAAAGAAGTGGTTGAAACTAAATATAAACATTAATAAACACACATACTATGAAAAAGAAACTTTTTTTCAGTACTTCAAATGACTAATTAAGCGTAATTTACTGTATATGAAAAAAAAGTAAGGAAGTAATAGGACTTCATATGACAAGATAATACAAAGACGTAGAAGACATATAGATACCTAGCAGCTACTTACTCACGATGAAAATATTTATCCTCTTATAAGTTCGGGACACCAAAATCAAAACAATCCAATACTCGCACCACTAAACGATACGACAGGTCAAGCTGCTTTACTATGACAAATCTGGATTGAGCTACGAAGGTATGTATCATATGTTTGAAAGATTTGCACATACTGATATGTAGGGTTACCAGACGTATTCTTTTATGAGTACATGTACTGTTTTTCAAGGTATTCACTTTTCTACCCTCTCATTTTGAAGTGAAATATTCTTTTGTACTTTTTTTTTTTTTAAATAATGTGTAACTCCTGACATGCTGAATACTTTTGAGTATTGGATTGTTTTGATATTGGTGTTCCAAACTTATAATAGGATAAATATTTTCATCGGACAAAAGTAGCTACTAGGTACGTACATGTCTTCTACGTCTTTGTATAATCTTGTCACATGAAGTCCTATTACTTCCTTACGTTTTTTTCATATACAGTAAATTATGCTTAATTAGTCATTTGAAGTACTGAAAAAAAGTTTCTTTTTCATAGTATGTGTGTTTATTAATGTTTATATTTTGTTTCAACCACTTCTTTACGAATTCCTCAACGTTGAGGGAAAAAGTTTGAATTTGAGACAGCGTTACCAACTTCTACAGCGCAAAATTCTCAGCTTTTACAAAATTCCGAATATCTCGGTAAGTACTTGACTTATCGACTTCAAATAAACGTGAGAATGCTTCTTATGACATAACAAATTGTCCTATATATTTTAAACCGTAATGTACTTATGGCCTTTTTTGAGTTATTGCACCATATTCAAACTCGACTTTTGTCTTTTCTGTTATGTCAACACTGTTTAACGGACCCATCTAAACTTGGTGTCAATTTAAACCGTTCTGGCCAATATCTAAATTTTTGTGCCAAACTAGTGTGTACCTCACTCCCTGTGTGTGCAAAAAGCGTTTAAATGTGACACATATTTAACATTATTTCTTGAGAAGTTTGCAACACTGACCTGCGGGTGGCATATCTTTCGCCTTCCTTTTTAGTGTTGAATTAAATTCTGAAATACAATTTAGGTCGTTCCATTTAAAAAATCATAACTTTATATTGGGTTGGCAACACTGTTCATCCGGTGATGTCAAATAATACGTCTACCAATGTGCCCCTTTGTATAGTTGCTTCGTACAAAGTTTCGCTTCTCTCTCTCTTTTCGTTTCTCCGTCATCAAGGTTTGACATTATAAATGACGCACCCGGTAATATATATATATATATATATATATATATATATATATATATAATGACAATCCTGAAAATATTGTCAGATGAATATTGACCTTCGTGTACTACTAAAGTCAACTCCTATAGTTAATTTCAATTAAATTTGCATTATGTTAACACCGTGTTCATGAG
Source organism: Thermobia domestica (assembly GCF_964235325.1). Classification (NCBI taxonomy): domain Eukaryota; kingdom Metazoa; phylum Arthropoda; class Insecta; order Zygentoma; family Lepismatidae; genus Thermobia; species Thermobia domestica. The sequence continues at coordinate 132,594,003 of NC_137465.1, read as the reverse complement.
TTAGCTTCTTCTGTTTGGTCAAGAAGATACAGTTTGATGAAAATATAATAGGCCTTGTGTAGTTTGTATTCTTGTCAAGTTCAGAAAATTCCCGGAAATCTTGACAATAAACCAGATGGATGGATTTATGTTTAGAGTCCTTTCAGCAGCTAGGCTATAAAAAATGTTGAGATACAACTGAGTGTGGTATCCGAACCACATGAGCTCTTAGTAGGATATCTTGATATTGTTTATATGTTTTGGAATGTATATGCATCTAACTCCATATTAATGTACACTCATGTCCAAAATTATTGTCGTATGTCTATAAATATGTTGTTGTAGGAATATAATTTGATTACGAAATCGCCCGGTATTTCTTATAATGTTAGTATGTGTATAATCGGCAAAGACATGTATGTGGAAAATTTCATGTCAAAAGAGCAGTAAATAAGAACAATAATACGAAAATAAAACTTTCTTCTCCACTTACCAAGATTTTGTTTTACTCATTCTAATTTTCGTATTTATAATTCTTTTCCTATGAAATTTACCACAAATATAGGCCTACATTTCCCGATTATACACATAGTATCAATATTAGAAGTGCCCTGCAACATCACTATCAAATTATATTCTTACAAGAAGACAGTTATAGATATGCGACAATCATTTTGGACATGAGCGTACATAAACAACAACTCATATCTTGGTGGGTAGGTTTTATCTCCGTTTAAGTGAAATGGTAATTCCTTCGCCTTTAGCAAAATAGGATTGCTAACCAAACTCCATGTAATATTTTTAGAGAAAATAGATCTTGTCTTTAAGTGAAAAGAGTTGTCAATGAGGCCCTCTGCCACCATTACGATGAATAATCCAACGTTCCAGCCTATTTCCGGTATCTTCTTGGTGAGGTCCGATTTGAAGATGGTTAGGGCTTTCGCAGTTTCAACCTCATTGATAATCTTTGAACAGGAATGAGACAGCTGATTGTATACTGATTTGTGATTATAATTCGGAGGTCGATTTATACTTGCAGCCACAATTAAAGACTCCGCTGGTAGTGGGTCTATAGCTGCGCTTGAAACTCGTTTGGGAGCAATTCCTGTGACGTCTCCTATGCTGTAGTTTTCCTTTTCTAAATAACATATTAAGTTCAGACCATCTAGCAGACACGTCTCTTAAATTAACGCTATGTTTATGTTTTAAATAGAATCAACAATAGTCAAACGGAGCAGAACTCTGAACATATATCCTCCTGATAATGATGTCATAGTGCTAGCGACGAATTTCTTTCCTCAACTTTCATAGGATAGCTGGTTTATTGTCTTATGAGCTAAAACACGTGATATTTCTGTTCGTATGGTATATCAAGCGTTAGATCACAAACGAGCTGGTGCTTTGATTGCATTGCATTTTCTCTCAGAGATTGATATCACCGATTCATTTTATGGTAAAATGAAAAGGAGTTTTTTAAAAATACATTTATGGACGCTAATGAGACAGTACTTGATCTTTTGTCATCACTGGGAACAGATACTTTTAATGAAGGAACATTCTAAGTTCTGCAAGCATTTATACGGTCTGTATACTTAAGAATCCCGAAGATAATATCCCTGAAAGAATTGCGGTAGTGGTTTTTCACTAAAAGCAAGTAGATGGATCATGTATGCCTCCAACACAAGATACTCTGCGTCCGGCTATAAAAGAGCACATTTTCAAACACTAATATAGCGTAAAGCACATATTGCGAATCCTGAACTACTTACAGTGACTAACTGGGTTCGGACTGTTAATGAGAAAGAGCAATACAACTCAATAATGTGTGATATTCCTTGTGAGCCTAAGGAACTTCTCGCAGCGATTAACTTGAATCATGGTTATGAAATAGATACCTTAAAGCGGACTATGCAGATATGAAATATATTACTAGGATAATGCGAAGGATAGATAATAAACTATCGTGAAGTAAAAAGGAACTGAGCACTGTCATAGTTCGATTAACGGAAAGCCATTGTTATGTGACTTCTTATTCTGTTCTGTCGTGAACCAGTCCGTCCGTCTTTCGATCTACTGCCGATGGGTTGAACAGCGTAAAATCCCTGTGACGTGAAGGAACGAAAATCAGGAAGTGTTTGTGCGTTTCCTTCGTCCCTCTTTTAAACTATTTCCTGTTTTTCTTACTGCATTTTGAATGTAGTGTCATGGTGTAGTGTAGTGTATATTAAAATATTAAGAAGAATTAATGTTATGAAGATTGAAGTAAGAAGGACAACTTTGGATTCTGGAAGTGTCCCGATGTTTAACGTGTGAATTCACATCTGAAGAAGAGTATCCTTTACTTTTCAGTAAATGAATATAATAAGAAAACACATGACTGGAGTACTTATTCCATGATAATTAAAACATACGTCTAAAATACTGTTATGAACATATACAGAATGAATATGGATCACATAATATAATAAATTGTAGGAATAGGTGTAATGATAATTGGAAAATATTAATTGTTTCTCTTGAGTGAAATATTAAATTTTGTATACTGTTCATTTCTTTTGTTTTACATAACAAAGATTTCGAAAATAAAAATTTATTCGTATTTCATGCTCCTTTTATAAATTTGGTTATTTGGCATCAATAAATAATACAAAAATGATAATTATGTCAAATGAAATATTTTTTCTTAGGAAAAATCCTTTTTTTAAAATTTTAACCAAAACGGCTACATTTAGGTAAAATATACTAATAACATGATGTGTAGCACGCACTTAGACCTTTCTTTTTTAAAAGAGAAAATTAAAATCGAATAATTAGGAGCGAAGTTATAAAGAGTTAAGTGAGCGATGATTCATAATTTCCCCCCACTCCTCCCGCCCCCCCCCCCCAGTCGCGGGTCTGATATGTTCACCATCACTTTTGCCATTCCCTACCTTATAAGGAACAAAATTATACCATCCACAATACTCTACCATTAAATTGTACACGGGATAAAAAAGTAACCATTAGAAAACTGACTACTACTTAGATAATTTCTAACTATATAATGATTGTATCAAAGAATCGGAGAATTTTAAAAGTGATTACAGTAGTTACAATACTGAATACTACATGATCGTGAAATAAATTGTACTAATGTTACTTTATGACATTCGTGCTTTTTTCCTATGTATATAAAGTATTTCAAAGTTAGTAATATTAATATTGACTCCAGTAGTGGCAATAAGTGTCATACGAGACAGTTCATTCTAGGCGCCATATTTTCCAACAGATGATAGATTTTTATACAACTGTTCGACCAGATATTGATTTGGATGTTAATAAGCACTAATATATTTTACCCAGAGCCGGATTTAGGGGGTGCAAAGGTGCACGTGCACCCCCCCCTCGTTGCAAATATATACTATCTAAAATGAGAAGCTAGCAGTGAAAATAGCAACACTTTCCGAAACTTTCTGCCATCATGTTTCCGTTTGGGGCTTAAAGGAAAGCAGATATTTGCAAAAGCAATAGTTGAAGTCGATTTTCAAAAGGTTGAAGGAAAATGATGCACCAAGCAAAACAATATAGCATTTGTCAAATACATAGGAAAACAGAAGTCAGGAGAGGAGAACTTTTTTTTTCTGCATAACACTTGCGACTCTCTTTAATACACTTTCCTCCGTTTCATGTATCAGTGTTGTCATGGGTAAGGAATATTGTTATATGTCACTTTGAAGAGTTTCAGTGTGATTGGTTATTTTGGAAGTTATTGGTGTACTCCCTCAGACAATCCTGGATCCGACGACCCTGATTTTACCTATCTCAAAATCTTATAGCATATCCGAGAAAGCGAGTTCCATCCATTCTTGACTTCAATCAAATAAATTAATGACGTCACAGGCAGATCCATGTAAAATTATTTGAGCGTTAAAAGACATGCCTGCGCCTGCTCTCTTCGAAGGAAGTCAAATAAATTTGTTTTTCAATCTTAAAGAAATAATAAATTAATAGTGACACCCACTTTTCAGGTTCGCATATGAGGCATTTCTGTGCAATAGGGTTCACTTATTTTTTTTTTTTTCATTGTTCTACTATTTCTTTGTAAGTTTGTACCTGGATGTTTCATTATCTTACAGACTAAAATGTTCAGACGTAATGAATATCTACAAGCGTAACAAATGAAATTATAAAATTTACATAATAGCTAGCCGAAATCCATCTTTTACGCCGCAGATTTGCAACTATTGGAATGGAAAACCAGCTCCATAAATCCTATATTTTAAGATAGGAATTTTTCATTTTTCCTCGTTAAATCTTCATTAGATTGCATATTTAACCCATACATTCAGTAATTCATTCATTCCTTTCCACGGCATTTTTCAACTTTTTCCTCTAGTTACTGAAATAATACAAAAAGCACCAACTCAATAATGAGTGACATCATTATTCTTTCTGTTAAGCTGATTGTCCAGAATACGTAGGTTTTGGTTAGGAACTTATCCGGTTGTACTCATATCCAATACCTTAGGTCATGCCTGGAAGGTCACGTACGCCACTTCTACGGCTGAGACCGACCTCTCTCTCTCCCTCGATCAATAAAGGGTTGGGGAAGAGGTAGAGGTGTTAAAAGACCTTTCGCTCTGTGGTAACTGGGCATTCACTAACGGAAGTGTTTCTCCGTTAACAGCTCTCACAATGGATAAATGAAGGTGTGGATTTGGGTGAAGCTAAGAGCGAGAGTGAGAGAGAACAAAAATAGCGTTCAATATCACCAATGTTCCATTTCACACTTAGCGCATTGATTACTCTGAATTACGGAGCAATGGACACAATGGGGGAAACAATGTGTGAAAAAAACTGATTGATGAAAGAGAGAGAGAGAGAGAGAGAGTGAGTGAAGAGCCGGAAGCGAGAATGGAAATGTTTTCTTTGCAGGAGCTTTTGTTCCTATTTAAGTATATCCATTTGTATTCAAATTTAACATAAAGCAAATACATTATTCAAATATTTACAGAATAATGAAAACAGTATCGCAAAAATACTTTGTATATTTTTTTTCATTGAATGCTAGTTTTTAATATACGAGATTCATAGTTGAATTCCCAATGAATCATGCAAGACATTTTAGTGAAATGTAATCGGCTACAGAATCAGGTCGGCGTCTGCTGGTCACTAGGTTACATTGGTACTCGAGAATGCCAAGAATGCCATATTGGCAGATATTGCACTGGTGTACTCGCTCTCTCTCTTGCTCTGATCGCTCTATATCTTTTGTTCGACTCTTACGCGTTCACTGGAAAGGAATTAGAACATAAATGAAAATAAACTTTACTTTATAAAAGCTATTTTGGGTAATTTTCACCGAGATAAAGTTATCCTGAGGTACCCTTATCCCACAATTTCTATTTAATGCGTGATGGTAACTGTCTGTATTTTGAATACTGTATTGTATCACTGAGTATTCGGTAGATTCTTGTAGAATGTCCAAAATACTCAGAGATCAGAGAATATTCATAATCATCTCACAATATTACTCACGTTTTTTTTCTCCCTTCTTTTTTCGGTGACCATATTCTCACGTTCACTTCTGAGATTAAAGTTCTTAATCTTTTCTCAGGATTTTCGCTTCAGCTTTTACCTACTTTGGTTCGTTATGATTACTATACTTAGCAAGTTCCAGTTAATTGTTTTTCTATTTGTTATTCATCTTAGTTTTTCAATATTTATATGCTTTTACTTTATTTTTAATTTTTATAACCCTACAATGCATGATATTTTTTATTTTCTGCGAAAAAAATAGTTATGCAAGAGTAAACAAAAATGAGTAACGGAAGTACCGGTACACTTTACAACGATTCACTCAAGGTAATCGTTAACCTGGTTCGGCTAATAATTTAAGTCAAATTTTTGTGGTAGTAATTATTCACACCTCAAAATATCTTCCGTGATTACATTTACTAGTATTCTCACCTTTTATATTGAAATCACAAAACGATGATACGTATTAAACAATTTTATTCGTTGATTTTCTTTGAACGAATATGCACATAGACTGAATTGCAATCGTACATGTTTGTTAGGTAACTATCAACAACTACATAGCAACTAATTACACAATAATGTATATTTCTTACATATACTAAAAACATTCTTCTTTTGTTATTTTTAAATTAACACTATATCAGGTATAGTGCTTGTGTATGAGCACTTTCTGCCCAAGGTACAGGTAATTATTAAACGATACAAAGTATCTCGTTTTATAAAAATGTCGCCCGACGATGGGACTGAATATAAAAGTTACAAGGAAGCTTGGCTTTTATATTTAAGAACCACTGGTCCGTTTATAAGAACAATATTTCATAATTACGTCTTTTACATTTTGATCGACCCTCGCATATAGATAACATTATTTATTTTCACTCATATAAATATATTTATAATAAATCTTTCATTTCTTTATCATTTATCCTTTATTATATTAATATATATTTTATTATTATTAAAACGTTGTCGCTTATTTATATAACTGGGTACGAATTCAAAATAGTAAGAAGCAATTACATTTTAAAACATAAGTCACCATGATCAAGGGCGCATTATATAGTAATTACTTAAAATGATATTTTACAGTATGCATTGTATTCATTAGGCGTCAGAGTATAGAAGAATCTTATTCCAGTAGCATATAAGATGGTACATGAAGACAGTTGTCGGATAATTAGCTTGATATAATGAACCTTATTCTTAACATAATCTTTGACAACAAATTCTCAACACAAATTCATATAATATAAATAACCTTTGCCTTTAATCAATTGTGGATTAAATTATAATTCTTCACATTAACAAGAGAGAATTAAAATCATTTGAAAATTGTCATTGGTTAATGAGAATTAAAGAAAATTAAATTGAATAAAAATAAAATAAATGTTCATGAAAATCTATAGCTGATATGTGTCTAACCCTTACTCCATCAATTGTAGTCAGCTTAAATTCGGATTTGCATATGATTCTAATAAAGTACATTGTACTGCACAATCGTTATTATGTCCCACACTATTTTGTACATGTATTGCGTCATGACTTTGATTTTGATGAGAAGTGCCATCTCTTGCACTACGGTTATGTCTATCCATAGAATTTATAGCATTCCTAGAATTTCGCCATGTATTTTGTCTGCTTTTGAGTCTACCTCGATTAAGTGATCTGACATAGTTGTTGTCACGATTGGTTAGGTTAGGTTGATTCCCAACATATCTTTGCCTATTTTGCTCGTTCTGATTGCTTGAATTTACTCGGTTTAGGTTGTGTTCCGTATCGTTCACACTACGGATATTTAAATTCCGAACAGGTACAAAATGATCTGAATTATTTTTACTTTTACCTACTCCTGCTTGTTGATTCAGAGCATGGTATTGAGTTTCATAACATTGAACAAGCATTAATAAATGGTTAAAACTCATACACTGTGTAGAAAACAGGATCTGTTGTAACTTGAACGGTAACAAATTTCGAATTGATGCTATGATTCTAGATTCTGATTGCAATGGATTTACGACTTTTAATTCGTTGTATGTATTTACAACAAACTCGACAACGGATTTGTGCAAACGAGGATTGAAATGTTGGTTTCTAATCGTGGCATCTCTATTTGCAAGCAAAAAGCCATTTTCATAATTTGCGATTATCGCTGCTTTAAACTCCTCATACGTACTAACGTGATCTCGTACTGCTTTAAACCATAAAGAACATGGTGGGAGTAATAAATGAGGGATTAATTTCATATATTGTGATCTATCTATACACATTATATTGCACTCGTCCTGAAATTTTTCTAGGAAAGAAGTAGCATTCTCATTACACTTACCACTGAACTTACTCATGGCACGTATTTCACTCATCTTTACGCTTAACTTTACCTTCCTTTTATCATTCCGTGTTCTTCTTGAGTGACAATTCCTATCTATGGTGTGATGTGTAGTTACACCGTCTCTTTTCCGCCCATCTGAACTCCTCGGATGATTTTCTTCCAAAATAATGTCCTCATCAGATACGGGTGAAGGCGAGGTCATCTCTGGCGAACAAGGGAATTCCACACGATCATTAATCGTGTTGTTGGGGTACGTGTTGTCCTTGACCTGTAGTGTCCTAATTTCCTCTTGTAAGATAGCTATCAACTGCGTGTTCGCACGTATCTGATTGGAGTTATCCGCGACCTGGATTTTTTGTTGACGTACAGAAGATTCTATTGCTTCTAAATCCCTTTTTACACCACTGACTTCTTGGATTAGATGGCTGTGACTATCTTGACAATCCTCAGATATTCTTTTTAACTTTTCGTCAAACTGCGAGGTGATGTCATTCATCGCCTGAAGAATAAATTGTTTCGTCTCATCTGACTTCTGCTCCATCGTCTGCTTTATGGCTTCCATATCTTCTTTTCGGCTTTGTTCTTGCCGTTCCATATCTTCTTTTCGGCTTTGTTCTTGCCGTTCCATATCTTCTTTTCGGCTTTGTTCTTGCCGTTGTAAGAGTAGTAATATTCGGTCTTCTAGCGTCATTCCTGGTGCTGCACTTTGTTCACCATTATCACTATCACTGATTTCTTTTTCCATTGTTTCCCCGTTCATATTTCTTGAGATTATTCTACCACTTCTCAGTCTTGTCAAGTTCGTAGTCATTAACTTTTTTGCAGAAGTAAATTCACCCTTACTTAACTTCGGGAATTGAATTTACAAGCTCCCGGGTGAGGTAAACCAAAATTTTTATAACGTGCTTACCAAAGGTAATCGTTAACCTGGTTCGGCTAATAATTTAAGTCAAATTTTTGTGGTAGTAATTATTCACACCTCAAAATATCTTCCGTGATTACATTTACTAGTATTCTCACCTTTTATATTGAAATCACAAAACGATGATACGTATTAAACAATTTTATTCGTTGATTTTCTTTGAACGAATATGCACATAGACTGAATTGCAATCGTACATGTTTGTTAGGTAACTATCAACAACTACATAGCAACTAATTACACAATAATGTATATTTCTTACATATACTAAAAACATTCTTCTTTTGTTATTTTTAAATTAACACTATATCAGGTATAGTGCTTGTGTATGAGCACTTTCTGCCCAAGGTACAGGTAATTATTAAACGATACAAAGTATCTCGTTGTAACTTAATAGTGCCATCTATGCAGAAACTGTGTAATTTTAGCTAGCTTTGAACGTTCCCAATCTGGCTCAACGTGCACAAGCAACTACATACCGTTATGTAGGAAAGCACAGATTATGAATCATATCTGTTCCCGTATGCACTGTAGGGAAAATTGATAAATACCATGCTTACTTAGTTTATTGTATACTAGACTTCCACAAGCTGGGATCTTTGTCCCCAGACACCCTCGTTTGCTTCGCGTATAACTTTCTCATGGCAACTATACATTTATGACAATATTCTCTCCTAATAATTTATATCCATTTCCCCTTTACAATACGAATTTCAATCAAAGTGAAATTACGGATATATCAGCCCAAGTGCTAATTGTGTTTAAAAATTCATTTCAAATGATTCACCATCTTTGCCCTGATGATGAGACTGGCAGCCTCAAAGTCATTTGTATATGTTTAAAAAATAATAGAAATGGCCTTCTCTCATTAAGAGCAGAATTTCCGGAAACGCTGCTGCATATGCCCACTTGTTTTGAGTTATTAAATATCCTAATCCTAAGAAATCTGTATTTGAGAAAAGTAATTACGTCCTCCTCCCCACTCAATTAATTTCCTAATATTTCTGGGTGTATTTTATTGTATTTCAGATAGGTTGTTACTAACAATCAGAAGACATTTTATTTAATGTTTAACTTAATTTGATCGATATCCTATCATATGAATTACATAACTGTAAAACATATATTATATATACTCTTACAAACTATTTTTGAAATAATTGTGATAGAAGAAATAGGCTGTATACATCTCTTTTGTCATTTGTGAATGCTTACAGAGATGTTACGTACGCGGAAAATAAAATCTTTCAGTTTTACGTCCCACGATGATGCCGGCTATGCTAAACGAGACGGTGATGATGAGAAATGAAAAAGTGCAAGAAAACGGGGCAACCCTGACAAAGCTCACACACACGGTGTTTATAAACCACGAAGTCTACTTGCCGAGAGCTGGGATAGAACCAGGGACTCCTTGCACCAGACTTGAAAACTCCACCACCTTTTATTTATTTATTGACAGTTTGACAGAACATGCGTACAATTTAACAAAACTACGAAATATACAACAACATAACTACTGATCAAAAAACCACTTCAAATTATAAGGGAGAAACAAAAACTTCAAATAATTAGCAAAGAAACTATAATAAGAATTAACATTTTGACATTTGATATGCTCACCGTATACATAAACAATTTGTATCGACATTCTGAAGGATATATATGCGTGACGACATAATATATAGTATAAGCACACAAGGAAAGCATCGAATTATGTTTAGGCCTCGGCATGTAGCAAAAATCAGGAGGTCTTAAGAGTGTATCTAAAAATGCTTGAGTCCCACAATGGCATACATATACTAAGATGATACGTAGTAAATTCTAGATTAATAAAACCTTGGAACACGTCGTAAGACGATGTTGACAATCATCTTCTTGTCCAACCACTGAACCACTGCGGCTCCGGATGCAAGTGAGGATAGAAATGTTCCGAATGCAATGTTCTGTATCCGCTCAAACTTCTAAACATGAATATCTACATACGGGCACATATCACTGGCACATCCTACTTTTGTCATAGATCTCAAATTGAGAACTTTATTTCTTAAAGAGAAAGTGACATCTTGAAGGAAATATGATGAAAAGAGTGTCATAGGCCTATATGGGAAGTGGCCGCTAACGAGGTGGTTAGCATTTTGGTACTTAGTGCTCTAGAATCAGAAAGAGAGCGTGTGAAAGAGAAGAAGGGAGATAAATCTTCAGTAACAAACAGGCCTAACACTTCCTTCCTTTTCTGTTTTCATTGAAAAAAGAAAAAGAACAGTGAAACTCATTAAAATAAAGTTGTGCAGAGAAGGAGACCTGTTTTGTGTCTTTTGGTTTGGAATCGCAGAGGCTGTCCACAGTGTTTTGTGTTAAAAGTTAAAGGCATGGGCACACATATATAGAGAAACTAAGAGAAAGCTAGATAAATAGAAGAATCTGCAGCAACAGGACAAAGGAGGAAATGCACAGAAGAAGAAAAATAAAAAAAGGAAAGATAACTCGGAAAACGAGCCACCACTAATTAGGCTAAGAGCATCTTCCTCTATTCCTCAGTAGCCGTCTTTTCATCTCTATAAGTCTCTTTCTCTCTCTCGGTCACACGCACATTTCCTCTCTCTTCTCTCTCTGTGTGTATGCAAGTTCCTCTGGTGGCGTCTTCTTCCACTGCATTTAGCACAACTCTCGTAAAGGAACTGCTTTCACTGAAGACGACAGTTTTGTGTGGACGCTATATATTCTAAAATTCTATGCTATTCACGTCTAAGCAAGCAATACTAGTACTTTTAGTATTATTATATTATGTTTAAGTTGAATATTTCTTTTACTTATCCCCTTAAATGATTACGAAAAATGTGTTCATTCATGTTAGGGTAATATGCTTTTTTATATGAAAGACGCAAAACAACGAAAATTATATCAATATACTAATAACATTCTATGTTGAGTAGAAAGAGAAATTGTCCATTGATTTTTTTTAAAAAAAAACGAAATATCTATAATATACAAAAGATAAAGTGTTGAAGAGCTAACTGGACTGGTCAATGCCTAGGACAAACTATTTAAACTAGAAACTTGAAATTTGGTAACTACAAAGATTTGTGACGCAAAGTACAATTGATGACGGATTTTTGGAAATTTCACCTGAAAGGGTGAAATGGAGGTTTCAATTATTATAATAAATTGTCAATCTCTAGGGACACTTTAAGGCTAGAAATTTGAAATTCGACAGTGGAACTTTTCATTTAAAATATTTGTACACGTGGTTTAGCTTTTAAAAAATACCTAGAAGGGAAGAAAAACGGATTGGAAATTCCAATTCAAAGGAATGAATTGGAGGTTGCAATTATTAAAACAAGATATTCATCAATCGGAATTTCTTATGATTACAGACATGAAATTAGGAAATAGAAGTTTTCATCTAAAATAATTAAACACTTTTCCAGTTTTTTTCTTCATATTTGATTTGGAAGGGAAGAAACAGGGGTGAAAATAGTTTAACAATATACCGTATATACACATTCATTTAGTGTAGTAAAATGAATTTTGGCATTTTGGAGTTTCAATCTAAAATGCTGTTAAATAAGTGTTTCAGTGGTTACTTATTTATTGCTTTGATCTGGAATGAAATAAAAAAAGAGGTTGTGGTTTTGCTAAGATGTAATTTTCTGCGTTACTTTGAATTCAGACGAAATACAGGGTCTATATGAAAAACGTAGATGGAGAAACAAAAATTATTACTCACCGTAACATGTGGGGTATTTGATAGTATTTACTATTACGTATAGACACACAGTACAGATACATAATGGGTAATGAATTATTCTACCATTCACTTCCTTACACCACAAATTAACGTTCATCAGGTTTTTTTTGCATGTAATTTCCTTCTAAATAGCAATTAGATAATTTTGTTTACGAAAATTTGAGTACAAATCCAAATTTCATGACCCGTAACATGGGAACAAAAAAACTTGCATAAAAATATTTCATATGCGTTCTAAGCACGTCAAGTTATATCATGATGCCAAGTTTGATAAAGAGCGGATGTTTCATCGATTAGATGCAACATATACTATCCTTTGTAATTTATTTATAAAAAGTAAATAAAGGAGAAAAACAAATGTTTATAGAATTTATTATTTCTACATTCTGGGGCGCGCTTGCCTTGGTGCTCATGATCCCGGGTTCGATCCTCGGTAGGAGTACAGTAGAACGGAGAAAGTGGTTCGGATTCCACTATAATCAGTAGGTCCACGTCTCCCTTAGCCGTCCAGGCATATTCGTGGGACGTTTAACTCAAACAAACCAAACCCTATATTCTGATTCTTTAATAGTTTTGTCTTCTTAATGATTTTGAATGTATTTGTAATTATTCTCATGTTGCAGGTTTCTTGTTTATTACGAGATATATTTGAATTTTCATCGGTAAGTCAGCTTTCAGGTAAGATTTCGAAAGTGCTAAAAGCTGACGAATTTTGAGGCACAATTGCAAGCAATTGAGACGAAAGAAGAAAATTTTCATTGTTTGGTAAGCCTATGGCAAGAACAATACAAATTTATAACTAAATCTATGTTTGTGAGCCTCCAATATTCTTTCTGCCTAATTAATCTTAACTGATCATACTGCAATTAAGTTGTTCGTACACAAAAGGATACCAACAGATACTATTAATGCAACAATTTTGAGTATTGATTAAATGTCCTAGGAGGTTGTTAAACCTTCAGAGAATAGAGTCTATTACCTATGTACGTGGGGACGTGGTTAAGGTGGAAACATTTCGGTCCTTCATGTTTATGACTATACTGTACATATTTACAATGTGTGCTGTATGCCCAGGATAATAATTTACAGATATTATAGGGAGCTAGCTTGTTTACCAGCGGGGCCTGAGGTGAAGGGGGAAAAATTTCAACAATTTTTCTGCCTGACTCTTGCAATACTCCCTTACCGTCCTTCTATATGTCAGCGTTGCGAGGGTTAAAAAATTGTCACATGAATGTCATTCTGAAGAGTTAGTGTGAGTTGGTTATTTGTTGTGTGCTGTTGTGGTTGCGGTTTTGTTGCTTATTATTTATTTGACAATGGCTTCACAGCATAAGAGAGGGCAAACTATACACAGCGAAGCTAGAGAAGTAATAAGGAAGGCCATAGTGCAGTGCGACGAAGAAGCGAGGGAGAAAAAACTGAAGCATTTGTTATCACAGCCAAGGTCGCCCATGTTGTGGTTTCCAAGGGGGGGGGCAAGTATAAGCAACGTTTCAAATATAGCTTCATATTTTGCTGTAACTAATGTAAAAATTCTATTGGGTTTTCGATCTTCCCAAGTACAATTTCCTCTTAGGGGGGCGAGCGCCCGACCTTGCCCCCCTGATGGGTGCCCTTGATCACAGCCTAATTTGCGTGTGTCCACGTATACAGGGATCTTCGAAAGGGATTGCATAATTGCATACAGTCTTTGAATTAAGTGAGTATTGGCTGAATTTTTTGACAGCGCACTGGCAACCCTGCTCAGGACCGTCGAGTGACCGTTTCTTGGTGACGGGGGTTGGGGAACCTGTCAATCAACTCTGAATTCCTCAGCCTCGCATTAAAGCCAGCTCCCTATAATACATTGATTTAGTACATATTTTGAAGGGAAGAAGTCACTAATATTTTGCATAGGAGTATTTTATGACATCCACATGAATATCACTAGAACGAAAGGGGGTAAAGAATGAAATTGAAGTGCTTAATTTATAAGTTAAAATCCAGACTTCTATAAGAGCTTAATTGTTTGTTTTCTGACGTTTGGCGTCACTTGTCAACTCGAAGCTACATGAGATTTGGACTTACAATTTACGATTAATCCGAACCATCGTATTGCGTTCAATGGCGTACCAAAGGTGCGCACTCTAACAATTAGGTCAGCAAGGAGAGCATCATATGGCCTAGTTATAGTGAATAGTTCATCACCGTATGTTTCATGTAGGTAGCAGAGTTAGTTAGATACTACTATTGCAATAAAATAGTGCGTACAATTTGGGCATAGATATTAAATCCAGATCAAGCAACAGAAACAATTGAACAAAAAACAGAACATATCTTCACATAAGAGTGGAGTATGAGTAAAAGAATAAAGATTGAAAATCACTCATGTAACACACACATATGAAGGAGATGTAATATCACATGTAGAGGGGTGAGACAATATCAAAAGAGAACGAATTCACATACACATGTTCATAAGGAGGGCTGCAAATGGTAGAAATTCACATCTGTTGTACAGAAACAGCTGTAACAAAAAGCTTCCGAGTTATTTCACCCATTTTGATTAAGACAAAATACTCTTACTTGTATATTTCACTATTTTGTACAGTAGCGCAGTGAAATCAGTTCTTAGAATTTTGATTTGAGCAAATTGAATAGGAAGGGTAGATACATATATACATATTAGACGTTAGTTCTGAATGCATAGTCTTACTATGAGTTATATATATATATATATATATGAGTGTGTATGTATTGAGTGTTTTCGTCAGATTGAAATATCGAGAGGGAGGGAGAGAGCACGAAGCATTCGCAGCAGCACCTGGTGTGGAGTTCGATCGAGTAACTGCCAGGATCTGGTGCCACAAGAGAACCTATAAATCTCAGGGCGTCATTCGAAACAGAAATTTACTGCTTGAATGACCTACTGGGAGCAAAAATTGAGAGGCAAGGGGCGTGGAAAGATTTTTCATCTCTTTCTCTTTCTTCATCTTTCGTTCTAGGGGTATTCTGGGCACAGTAAAACATGATCCTTTAGTAATAATAATAATAATAATAATAATAATAGTAATCACTTGAAACATTAAGTCATGTATCTTTATGAACAAGAGCTTTCTTTTTTTAAGTAGTTTCTTCGTGGCCAATTTTTAGCATTATACGATCCTCTTTTGGTTCTAAAAATAAAGCGTTCATGGAGGCTCTTAAGTGCATGCGGTAATGTGTTAGTTTAACGATGGGTGATTAGAGGTGTTGCTTGTTTTGCATGGAACGCGTGTAATCGAATTGTTAGGGACCAAACTCTCATATGCTGTTGTTCTAGCTGGGAAATTTTGTAGTGACCTTAGCGCTCGTGCTTGTACGAACAAGTATCCAATTACAGGGGAATGGAGCGTGTTTGGATATGCTGCAAGATGTCTTAACGACCTTTTGCTTTCATGTAGAGTCTTTATTTTTTATTTCTTTTTGTTTCTTATTTTTTCAGAGAAGGAAAAAAGAAAAAAGCAATTTTAGTAGAAACAACTTTCGTCATAAGAAAGAATTTATGTATGTTTTTCCCCACCGTAAGAATTTTAATTGAAATAACAGTATAGAAACTGTAAGAAATTACATTAGATTCACTGGAATTTACAAATGCTTGATTCATTTCATTTGATTCGTTTTGATTAGGGTTTAATAGACTTTATGAGCACCAAGATACTGTGCGATTTCTTAAAATAGTATCAAAACCACCCGTTGAGCTTTTATCGAAGGGAAATATTCACAACGTGGATCAAAACCGAAATATAATCAAATGTTCTTTTGCCGTGAATGAACAATTTACAAAGTATTTGATCAATAGAAAATTCTATATTTTTTCAGTCTGATATTGGATATTAACTCCTTCTTCCTCTTCCTCTCTCGCAAGCAGTTACAATAACCATTATTCGTCTGTATTGGAACAAATCGATTGAAATTTCGGAAAGCATATAAGACCACGCAGTTGCAGAATATTACAGTGAAACCTGTCAACTTGGCCACCTCTCTAAGTTGGCCACCTGCTTATCATGGCCTAGTTCGTCTTGAACCTGCATTTTCCCATAAGACATTCATTACTTACTACTCTATAAGTTGGCCAACTGTCTATCTTGGAAGTTGGCCACACTGAAACAATGTTTACTCTATGATGATAATAATAAATTTACCTGCGTATCTTGGCCACGCAAAATACAGTTTTGTTATTTTTTTTTAACTCTTTCTTATTCCCATATGAGAGGCAGATGTTCTGTATTTGTGACTGGAGAAAAGAAGCAAGGATTCCCGCGATTTGCTCTTGGAGGTCAATGGCCAGAAGACCACCCTGATAAAGGGGTGGTGAAGGAAGATGTGAATAAGAAAAAGCACGTATAGGATTTCTGGAAATGGTTGTACGTATTTGTTTACCCTGTCTGTTTTGGTAAAACCATTAGCTATATCAGCTCCTCTCATCAGTGGGGAGCTTTAGTAATTCCGGAAAATTCTCAAGGTTAAAACTAACCATCTCAATTGTCAACTATTGGCACCTGTCGGCTTGTCAAAAGATAGCGGAGTTTATGAGATAGGAATTCCCTCAAGATTTTCTCAAAACATCTTTTGCTTCAAGGGAATCACTTTTAGCTCATTTACAAGAGGTAGTTAACTACAATATTAGAATGTGCATATCTGCCACAAAGAATAAAACAAATAGTCTAGAATGAACAACCATTCAGTAACAACTGAAAAGAAGCCATATAAATTGCATATGAATTTCTCAATTTATAACTTAGCCTTTCTTGTTTTCAATCTGAATAACTCAATGTGCTAAAATATCAATTTCAATAAACTGCGTACATACGCTTCTATTTCATGGTTGCTTGTGTTATTGTGTTTTCAATCCGAATAATCCAATGTACCAGACTAGTTTTCAGGAAGAGAAAGATATGCACATATATTAAACAGACTATAGTAATATTTTCTAGTATTGTATATTTTTATGATTATTCTATATAAATTATTTATAAGTAGCTGTTGTACCACTGCTTATTAAAATTTTACAATCAAGTAATACTAGAAATCTTATTCTAAAAATACACAAATCACACTTATTTTCTGTAAGAGGGCCACCTGTGTAAGTTGGCCGCTTTTCGATGGAACCGATGGTGGCCAACATAGACAGGTTTCACTGTACTAAAATAATAATATATTGTTCTTACATATGTACATTGTATGTCTCTGTACGTTACTAGCTTCCACACCGTTATCCCAACTCTTTTTGTATCTAAAGAAATGCAGAAGCTTTCAGGATGTACAGTAACTACAAAAGGTTCATGCTTAATAAAAAAAATTGACATCAACTGGAAACTTCATGGTTGAAGTGTTTTCATTGTTGCAGTAATCTATTTTGACATACAGTGAGATCGAAAAGTAACTGTAAACCTGTCATGCACTAGTGTAACAATACCCAACAACGACTTACCATCAGTTAAGCGTGCCATACGTCCTGTAAAAACCGGGACGATCCCGAGTTTGGACCCGAGTGTCCCGCGTCCACGAAAATTTAACTGGGATAGGGAAATGTCACGTATTGTATCTGTCCCATTTCTGCCATCAATGTCAGCTTATCGAAAAGTAAAAAATCCAAAATTCTGACATTGGCTTGAAATCCTGTAATTGGTGAATGACAATAAGCGGTAACATGTAATAGCCCGGAGCAAGCTATCACACCATCCTCTTTGATTTGATAGCAAGCAAGCCAATAGACTCATAGTGCAGAGTGTACTTGTCGGTTAGCAAACAAGGAGATCTACAATCTTTGATAACACATTACAATTGAAGTGTTCCAGTTTTGTATGGACAAGAATGTCTAAATTGAAGTGCACGTTATCTTCCAATTTGAAGAAGTAGTGCCCGTTTCTGAAACCAACCACGTTAAACTATGAAGTTGTCTGCAAAATTTGCAATGCTAATTTTCATTGAACATGATAGAAACTCGGACACAACCATCACCAAAAAACAAGATGGGTGACTTTCTTTCAAGCAAGACATCAGAAAGATAGCAGAAATTATAAATAATCTTTTTGAGGGCTAGAGGTACAGAACTATGCTTTGGTCTAGGGCTTAGAAATGTGTAAATCCGGTCCTGACAATTATATACGACCCAAGAAGAAACATCAGCTAAGTTTTCATCAGATTAAATTAACAAAAGTAATTTTGGCAAACACAGACACGTAAATAGGCCTAAATATTTGTAGCGTCGGGAAAAATCCATTGCCAAAAATTACACAAATTTTTACAGCGTTCCACGAAAATTAATTAATTAACGACAATTAGCTTTGCTAATTACGATATAGAATACCGTTTTCTTAAATTTCTAAAACAGGAAAAATAGAAAGAACATATGGAAGTCAGATAGCTTATTCAGTTCCTTCGAGCTGCTTTATTTTATTATTTTTTTTTTCAGTTGAAAGATCTGTTTTATTGTGCCTGTTTCTGCTTTCCCTTCGACTTCGTCTGGCGAGAATAGTTAACCTATAATCCATTCCGTCTGGGAAAGATAACATTTTCTTTTTCAAGAAAAGTAACAGATGCTTATTTTTTTATGGTAGTTTTAAATAAAGAGAAGAGACAAGAATATTCCAAATTAAATTTTATTTTGTCCAAAGGTAAAAGGGTTGAGTTGAGTTGATTTTAAGTTTAGCGTATAGCCCTTTCAGCAGTGAGTCTATATGAGACGTAGACCTACTGTTTAACGTGGAATCCTAATCACATGAGTTACCGCCGGGAAGCGAACCCGGATCTCCTACAACAAAGGCGCGTATGCTAACCGCTTAGACACGGAGGAGCTCTCAGAGGCGAAAGGTTATTTTTACTTGTCAGTAATATATCCTGTATGACTAACGCAAAGTCTAATTTCCTTGCAACAGATTCACAAGTGTTCGATTATAAATTTTATTACTCACACTGTTTTTGACAGTTTTCGTCATACAACTTGTCATAGACCATAAGTTACTACTTCCACAGTGCATTTGTGAAGTTTGATCTTTTAACTTTCCAAGTTTTATTTGGTTCATATTGTCTTTAGCTAACAGCGAAATAATTAAAAGTGTCATCCTAAATTCTCAGTTTCTGTAACCAGATGTGATTCTTTGTATACATGATGTCAAATATCTAACCTCTTTCAGAGTCCTGTATAAAAATAATATCTAATGTACAGGAAGCATTTAGGAAACGCCTCTTCGTTCTCCTGTGAAAACTCAGAGTCCAACTTTCGTTTTACAGATAATCAAACTCCAATCAGGAAAAACTAGAACTAACCCCCTTATTCACCCGACACTGCCGTAGTGCCTAGTTCAATTGGTAAGGTTTTAACAAAAACCTATTGCACCCTCGCTCCCAAGGCGGAATTGCTGTGTTGTCGCCGAGGCACGAGCCCTGTGCTCGCTGCTCTCCCGTTCAGGGGGAATTCCGTCGAACTTTCATGACGCGGACATGCTCTCCGTCGTCTAAGGGGGAATTGTTGTGTTTTCTCAGACGCACATGTTCCACGCTCGTTTCCCTTTCACGGGAACTTATACTTGAAGACTTTGTCTCCCGTAGACTGTTCATCTCCTGTCACACCTATTACCCACTAGTGCTACTCTGGTTTGTCGGTACTGACTCTTAATAACATCTTACGGCGTATGAACTGATTGGCGAATACATTAGTCTCACAATTCCATCTGCTAACTTTACTACGAATAGTGCATATGTTATCATCAGGGCCCGGATCTTGTTGAAAAGTCAACTTTTTTCTGTTATGCACAGGACAAAGCAACTTCAAATAAAAACGTTATCCGTCAACTTCAGGTTCTAAAAGTATATTGTTTTAGGGTCAACTTTTGGTCACTTTTTGCCGTTTTGAACTTTCAGGTCATTTTTTAATATTTTAAGGTAACTTTCAGGTCACTTATGGTCATTTTAGTCTTTTTCTTCTACATAAGGAAATTTTAAAATGAACATTGTTTATGGATTTGAAAAATACGAAGTTATTTCTTTTCCTGCTTCCTGACTATTGGGTTGGAAAACTGCATTCCTAAAAAGTTAATGAACACTAAGCTGCAGTTGGTTGATGAGAGTTGGGGGTTGGTAGGTGGTCAAACAGATGGTTTTGGATTATTGACCACAAAGGATGTGATCACGTGAATAATTAAAAATGGATTAGAAGACGTACAAAGATTTTAAACAGGGTTTTTATCTATTATTCTCATGTACACAGTCTACACTTGCGAATTTCTATTCTTTAAGTGTGCTTCATAGTTTCAATTCGGTAGTGATTTGACGCTTTCAGTACGTACAAAGTCGTACAATGCATTGATCAATAGACTGCAACTAACTGAAACAGAACTTTTGAGAACGAGTGGAAAATGGTACTTAAAATCTAATAGATATTCAAAAAATGACAATGTTTAACGGAACAAACGTCTTTAAAAATCGCAAATTTTAAGGTCAATTTTTGTGAAATTTAGGGTCATTTTACAGGAATTTTAGTGTCATTTTATAGGTCACTTTTTAGAAAATTTTAGGTCAACAAGATCCGGGCTCTGGTTATCATAATATCATTCATCAGTGTCAACTACTTCAACTGTGTAGTACTATTTGTGAGTATGCAACTGAATCTAGAACCTATTCGCTGCTATTAAAATTTTTCTACTAATCTCCAAGGAAAGTGCTATTCACGGATCCATTACGATCCATCAGTAACTCTAAACTGCTTTGGCTCCTAAACGCTTCCTAACTCGCATTTACAGTTTGCTTGTGCTAAGACTGAATTACATATTTTTGAGATCTCATATAGGACATATCCTAATGTTGTACAAAGTCTACGGACTTACTCGTGCCAAATAATAAAACTCTTTCTACCTTGAACTACTTGTGTCGCTTACGTCATTTCAAATTCTCACCATACTTCCTTATCTGAATCTCTCATCATTTTCTCGAGACATCTATTAACGCCTCATTCATCGGTGTGCGAGAGCTATAGTCTACTGGGGAAGCAGAACAACCTGCGGAGTTAAGTCCTGTTGGGTGCCATTCTATTGCGTGCTGTATTCTACCATTCGTCTCACCTCTATTCCAATGCATACGGACCAGGAGAAAACCAGCCTGTGCGAAGTTCCAACACTCAGAAGAATTTTAATACTGTACGAAGTCCAGTTACGACTTCATCTTGTACGAAGTCCTGGTAACCGTACTTCTACCCTGTTCTTGTGTTTCAGCCGCTCAAAATACAAGTGAGTAATTGTAACATCAGTTGTGATTTAGTGTGTTAAGTGAAACCCGTTTATCTGGTGTGTACGAAACGTCTATAGCAACGCCGGTGGTGGCCCAGGAGTTTATCACCATCTCGACTTCAGAGCGACTGGCGGTAGGACCATGGGCCTTAAGTGGGTTACAACAGTTTATTTAGTATTTCAATGTACCTATATCTTGTATTTTCTTTTCCATCAAGTCACTTAACTATAAAGGGGATCACCTCCCAAGTAATATCAAAATTACTTTGAAAACTTTTTATTTGTTTTGGTATTTCTTACGTGAATGTTGATAGAGTGAATTCCAAGCGCTCTTCTCTATTGGTCAATTGTTGTTTATGTTTGATTTCGAATGATCACATTTATTAACGAGTTGCAATTTTTTTGTTTAATGATAGTGGTATGATGTATTTTGATACGATAATTGTTCGTTAATCTAAACTGGCTGATAACAGTAGTATTCCAACTCGCTGAAACCTCTACCCGAATATTAACAGTGTTGTAAGATCTATTTTGGCATATTCTTTAAACGTTGATTAATATTAATCTCTCATTATTATTAACTCCGCTTTTCCGATCTTTAACGAGACCGCCACTTTCTAGTTATTTGTATTGCTTTGGAACCCGAACTCTGTCCCCTTGACAAGTGGTTACTCGATAGCCTTATTACTTGAGATGGACATCTGAGCCTTTTGCGCCTTGAATTATTTGATATTGTTATTCTGCTAATAAACCATCTACCACCCGAGCCACGTAGCTCGCCTTTGATACGGACTAATTTAAAGTCCCTATATACCCTTGGTTACTACTTATTTTCAATGTTGTTGTTTTGTTGGTCCAGTCTCTTGAAGTCCTGGTTGTTGTCAGTCTCTTGAAGACTGCTTATCCTCATACTATTGCGCCCGATGGGTCCTGATGTGTTTTATGACATTCAAATGTGGTATATTGTTACTAATTGTTGTTATTTTCTGATATATATATGTTTTGCTATTATGTTATTATCTGATATAAGTACTTCATTGTTGTTTTGCTATCGTTCTCTGTCGGTGTCTTAAATACCCCATTAGTACGCCCATAAATTACTTAAGTGCTCGTGTATGTTTGAGTCAATATTTTTGGATACTACAAAAGCTTATTTGGGAGAGGAGTGAGCAAACTATTCGTTAATATCTGAACACAAGTGATAGAAGCAGTGTTCTTACAACTTTAAAACACTAAAAATCTTAACAGTCAGCCACAAAGATCTATTTTCCCTTGAGACCGTTCGTGGCCGCGACATATTGCTAAACGTGCGAAAATTATTGATGGTAGATTGTATCAATGATTTAAGTAAAATTATATTAATTACATATTGTTTCCAAGCAAAGCAATTTTAGAGTACGACATTTTGAGTTTCTAAGTGAATTCTTTTGTAGTGAATTTTCAACATCTTCACTCCGTACAATTAATTGTAGGGAACAAAGAGAGAAAAGTAGCTGCGGCTTAGAAGTAACTTTCTCGTATTATACTGTCGTTCATTACCAGAGCTACAATTCATTAGATTGCATTGGGAACTTTCTGACAAGGTTAGCTGGATGGTCTACTCTGCGACCTGGATTAGTAACTATTACTACAAGGTCAAGGTATAGGAAAATATTCAAATTTACTTCTTAGGGTAGTTATTATATAATGAAGTCTCAAATCTCACTTTCAAATTTTATATGTATTCCTTTCCACAGATATTCAATAAAATGAAAAGCTCACAACAGAAGAAACTAAGTGGAGCAGAAGGAAGGAAACGAAGGAAGGCCCAAGAACAAGAATGTGCGAAGTGAAGCAAAATTCTAACAGCATTTTCGAAAAGAGAAGACTGTTGTCAATCATCAAAATCAACAGAGGATGTACCGATTCCCACATCACATAATTCTACTAAAGTATTGGAACAATAAGAATTAGAAGATAAATGCAGCAGAGATTTTGATTCAAGGGAGCCAGATTTAGATAACATGGAATACCAAAGTTAATCAAATTCTGAAGAGAATCTACTACCTGATCCAGTCCCAGAAGACAAGCCACAATGTACTAAAGGTGTACCTGAAGTAATCCTCTATCAAGATTTCGGATATTTGAAATTTGACCAGACTTCGGGAAAAGCAATCATGCCAGATGCACTTCGCGTGGAAATAGTGGAGAAGGGTCGATTTATTTTTAAAATAGTACTGGACCTTTCGCACCAAAGAATAATAGATCAATGACTTCAACATAGCTTAAGAAACAAGTGGAAAATGGAATTACTGTCAATCGATCATGGTTGGCGTATTCCCATGTGAAGGGCGCAGCCTTTTGTTTTTCGTGTTTGCTTTTCCCATGAAAGGATGCAATCAGCAAGTGTTCCTCTCTTGAAACTGAAAAGGGTTTCGATAGTTGGAGAAAACCAGAAAAATTACGGCACATGAGAATTCGCAAAGACATCGTACTTCTTTCACAACGTGGAAAGAAATGGAAAGGAGGTTAACAAATAACGAAGGTTTAATTGATTTACAGCTTTAAAGTCAAATGGCTACGGAGAAGGAGAAATGGCGGCAAGTGCTTAAGAGGGTGTTATGCTGCATAAAATACTTAGACAAACAAAATTTGGCTCTAAGAGCGCACAGAGAAAGTATCATTCACAATGAAAAACAGGAGAAGAGTCACAGAATTGCTGGGAATTTTATTGAAGCTTGTTGCCGAGCTCGATCCAGTCATGAAAAGCCACCTATTGTATGTACAACAAAATCCAGGATCAACCTCCTATCTCTCACCTGAAATATAAAATGAGTTGATACAGCTTTTAGCTTCAACAGTTGGAGAGAAAATTATACATGACATCCTAAAGGCCAAATATTTTGGAATAATGTTTGGTACAACTCCTGACACCGCTCATCGAGAACAAATGTCGGAGACAATTCGATATGTAGACTTTGATAAAATAAATAAATAAATAAATAAATAAACCGTTGTGGTAAAGGAGTCTTTCTTAGGGTTCATTCAAACACTCAAAAAGGATGCTGCAAGTGTTGCAGAAACAATGTTGCAACAACTGGAAAAGAATAGGATACCTTTCGAGGACTGCCGATCACAGTGTTACGACAATGCATCAGTAATGCCTGGTTACAAATCAGGAGTGCAAATCAGGAGGGTTACAAATAGGATTGCAACAATTAACGCAAAAGCTACATTAGTTAACTGTGATAACCACACTCTTAACCTAGTCGGGGTTCATGCTCTTAGTCACGAAGTAGCAGGCGTAACGTTTCTTGGTACTGTACAAGCTATACTATGATTATTTTTCAAGGTTCATTCTTCGATGGGAGAGGCTCAAAAGTTATCTTGGTGTTGCAGTGAAGTCAGAGTCAGGAACTCGTTGGAGTGCCAGCGTGGAAGCTGTTAAACTGATGCATGATAAACTAGAAGAATTGGTAGAGCTTCTGGAAAATATTGCAGAGGATCGGGACGAAAGTTCAGAAACACGAAGTGATGAGACTCAGTTGGTACATCGTATTTTAACATTTGAATTTGTGGTTCTTCTTCAGTTCTGGAATATTGTACTTCTCAAGATCGAACGAGTTCAGAAAAGGCTTCAAGACCACACTATGAATTTTCATAATGCTACACAAGATTTTAAGCTTCGCAAGAATACTTTCTAGAAAACCGTGATGCTATATGCGAGGATTCTGTTGAAAGAGGATAGGAACTCTGTACTACTTTTGACGTCCAAATTTTGAGACGGTAGTGGAAGAAAAAGAAATTGCCTGGAGAAACAACAGAGGATGTAGGGCTTACAACAGAGAATGAAATGGTGCGAGTGATGAATAGCATGATTGATAAAGTTCACACAAGAATGGGACGCAGGTTCACCAACTTGAGAAAATTTGACTCCAGTTTTGGCTTTCTTTTAGATGTGAATGGACTAATGTGTACAACTAATGAAAATATGTTGAAAGAGAAATGTATTTGCATGGGAAGCTTTTGTGATGCAGACATTGACGGCTTGGAAATGTGCAATGAAATAGTGAATTGCTGAATGCTATTCAAAACAAGGGCTGATGTTCACATATCGACACCAGAAGATTTGCTTCGCTTCCTTGTGCAGTATGAGGTGATATATTTCCAAATCTAAGAGTTGGATTTCAGATATTATTGACTGTTGCAACATCAATTGCCAGTTGTGAAAGGTCCTTTAGTAAGTTAAAGCTTATCCACTCCTACCTAAGAACCTCTATGGGACAGGAAAGACTATCTGCCTTGGCTCTGCTCCGTGTGGAGCGGGATGTAATGGACAGCATAGATTTTGAGGGAGTAATCTATAAATTTGCAGGAGCAAAGGCAAGGAAAATTCTCCTTTAAGTTACATTAGTTCCATGTGAAGTACAAGCACTACATCAAACTTTTTTTTTTTTTTTAAGTTTCTGTTAAATTTCCGGTTTATGTTCAAAGTATATTTAATGCTTATTTTTCTGTTCGCTGTTTAATGTAATGTTTATATTCGCAGTGTTGTTTGAGTAACATTTAACTATAATATAATTTAATTTTCATTTATATTTTTCATTTATTCTTCTTTTATATTCAGTCATGCTTATGTATTAATATTCTTGGCTAACCCTGTAAGTACCTTAAAATTCCAAGTGTTTACGTACTAAAACTTAAAAAAAAAAAAAAAAATATGCATGAGAGCGTGACTAGCAATAGCACATACCTCATAGAAGTGGAAGCGGAGGACATATCCCCCGGGAAAAAATGTCTGAAGTCATCACTGGTTCCAGGGGTTTCGACAATTCCGATTCTGAGGGTGAAAAGAGCAAATTTTATATATTTTAATTTCCTATTTTGTCTTCACAAAATAGCAAAAATAAGGAAATTGGAACGAATTTTTAAGTTTGACTTGGATCGACTAGGGATTTTATCATGGAACAAGTGATTTAAATATTTCACAGAGAATGATCTGTACCATACCCAGAGTTTCCAACTCTGAAAAATAAACTACGGGTACCAGCTCATTATCTTCAAAACAGCTAACGGGAAACTTCATTTTAAACCTTGAAATAGTTGAGGCTGACAAAAATACCAGCTAACCGATAAAATACCAGTCAGTTCGACACCCTTGTTGAAATTAATTTTTGAATGTGTTTCAATTGGAATGAAGAATAGTTGTATCATTTCGTTTCGATTTTAAATACACAGTGTAAGGGGGCTTAAATATTTCTCTCAAATATGCATATCATTCCTTTGAAAGTCCGTGAATTTCAGCCAGAATATAAGAATATAATATACCATATAAGATTGTCATTACTTTCCCGGTAGAAACATATATAATTTTCATTGTTAGAAATGTTGCTACTAATTCAAAACAAAAAAAAAAAAAAAAAATCAAACAATGAGTATAACCTATCATCTCACCTAGTAACGGTGTTAAGTACACCAGTTTAAAGTGCGTACGCATTAGTTATCGACTAAGGTGTAGTGCGTACGAAACCTACGCAATTAAATAATGGAGTTATTTATTCACTAACTTAATCTACGCAATTTGAGTGTCACGCCGAAGGTAAAGCTTAAAATTTCCAAGCTGTTCGAACACATTTTCGACTATCTACATTTGAGAATTTATTTCCTGCTTCAAATAACAATTTCTAACACTTAAAAGAATATTTTGTCTACTAGTAGAATAACTTAATATTTTCTTCAGTTAATTTTGGATATTAAGACTGCTTTCTTGCCTCCAAGCAAGAGGGTGCTACAGTGTAAGTATGTGCCATCTAGTATTGACTTTCTTAAACTTTCTAATTTAAGTAAGATATTTGCTTTGATTAGATACTAATGCGTGAATCTATTATTTTCTTTATTTCTAAAATCCAAATAGAATATAATTATTGTAATTTTAGTTCAATTGTTTAGTAGTTACTTTCATTTAATTGTTATTTTTTGAAGGCCATCATACGTGTTTCATCAGGGATTGTCCATTACTTTCAAGGTCCAATGAAGTAAGGACACTTGAATCTTCCTGATATCTAGCCCCAAATAAACGAATATATACATTTAAATTTTGCCTTAATCTATAATAATAATAATAATAATAATAATAATAATAATAATAATAATAATAATAATAATAATAATAATAATAATAATAATAGGCCTACATTCTGGTACAAGCTATAGCTACACTTTTTATACTCACTTTAATGTACTAATTGATATAAAGATTTAGTTTTTTCTCTCCCTAAATTTTTGAAATGTAATATGCGCCATTACCCCCGTATTAATCATCCTTGTATTTCGTGAATAATAAATAGCATAAGTATAGTGCTGCAATAATACCTAAGTAATACGCACTACTCCTTCGCGGTGGTCTACTGGCTAATGCGTATGTCTTTGGTGTGTAGGGTCCCAGGTTCGATTTCTGGTGGGAAGCTTGAAAAAATTTGAAGCCAATACAGGAGCCTGATTCTGAAAGGAATACTATACTCCGATTAGTGTTGACTGTGAACCAAAAACTCGGGCTGTCTCGTCTTGAAAAAGTGTCTTCAAATCGTAGTCTCGTCTCGGAAATATATATGTATTTATTGGAAGAGTTTGTGTCTCGTCTCGCGTCGTGGGCAACACCACCTGCAATGGAACCCAACCAATCAATGATATAATAACTAAAAAATTTCCGAGTATTCGTTCGAGAAGTAATTATGGATATCGAATATAAATAAGTAATTATCATTTCATTATGCAGGTATACTCCAAGTTCTCTGCTCTAGTCCATTGGTTACATTTATAGCACTGGATTACCGACTTTCTAAGCCTAGGAGCATAAACATAAGATATTGGACAGAATAGTGTCCAAATATGACACATATACCGGTACTCACTTTCTCTGCATCATGAGATTGAACGGCAACACACAGCAGCGAAAACTTTGGAGTTTCTACAGGAAATTGAAGTCCATATTCTACCGCACTTGGTTTATTCGCCAAATCTAGCTCCATGGAACTTTGTTTTTCTTCTCAAAACTCTAGAAAAAGTTTCAAGGATACCGTTTTCAAACAAATGAAGAGGCTATCACGGTGTATAATATTGACAATTTCGATATTTCAAAAAAATAATTTTTAAAAATATTTTATTCGTTGAAAGTGGATCGAAGTTTGTACAGACTATTTTGAAAAATTATGAACGGTTTTATGTAAATTAATTAATTTTCCAAAGAGTATGTAAAAACTTTCGGTATACCTCTCGTATCAGTAACTAGAACTCACTGAGCTGAACAGAGTTACGTGTGTGATAGTAAATCCATATGCGAATTTGAAGAAACCCAACAGAAATTAAATTTTAATATACTAAAATTGAAAATGTCCAAGAACAATATGCTCCCTTGCACGCCACTTATGAACCCATGCTTTACTGTCTAAAATACGCAACTGATATTGGTTACATTGAGGTCCAATTAAAGCCTATCTTGTATTCAAACCATATTCTTCCGCCGCCACGTGAACTTTGTAGTGGACGAACACCGTGTGCGTGGGTTTTCTCGGGGTTCTCCCGTTTCCTCCCACTTTCTTCATTCCACCATTTCATTCATCACTCATCATCACCGTCTCCTTTAGCCTAACCGGCATAACCGTGGGACGTAAAACTCAAAGATTTCATTTTCATTTTCAAACCATATTCTTGTACAAAATATACAAAAATGTATACTAATTTTATACTACACTGTTCGATTAACAGTTCTAAGAGATAATTTCACCATCGTTTACTGATGTTTATTTTTTGAAACGTGTAGTTAAGTAAAATTAATGAAAATTATGATATTAACTTTCAATATGGTAAAACTTACTACGAAGTGGAATCCAAGTTTTACCCTACCCAGTTTTCTTTCCCTAGCTCATTCGTAGAAGACAAAAACATTACAAATTATCTTTTTCTTCGCTAGACAGATAACGGATACCTAAAGCTACAGCACATTTAAAATTCATATATAGAAGTAACCTCGAAAAAAATCACGTCGGGTATACCAATGAAGCCCAATCGTAATACAAAGGTTAAGTGAAAACTAATACTAAAACATAAGTGGACCGTCATGCTTTTTATTCTGACATCTGCAAGATAAACAGTAGGTCTACACACTGTAATTAATGAGATATACTATACTAAAGTCATCGTTAACTCAAAACTTTAATTTTAAGTATCTTTGAGTAAATGTTTCCAGATTTTTAGTATTTCTTGTCAATTAGATTCTTCCGTTTATATCCGAGTGTTTTTTTAAAGTGTACTTTCCCTATAAAAAGCCATGCTCAACCATCGGTTGTTCTATTAAATAACCGTCATTATGGGTTATCGCTAGAAATCGCAATTTCCACGCCAACAAACTACGCTCAGCAGAAAGGCGTAGCTATTACAACAAATTCTTCTCTGTAGATATTTCATAGGTAGTGAGGACGATTTTGTACGCATAACTTTAATGGTTCAAATGTGTAAAAATCAATTAGATAAGGATGTCATTGTTTCGGGCAGGAATATCATGAAAGTGAATAACAAAATTATTACCGCTTCATCCTTCATGTCACGATGAGACTATAAAGAATTGGCAGACCCTTTATTCATGTAGATCCGCACCTGATTCTTTTAGATGTAGTAGAACCTAATGATATTTTTCCGTTGGTTTGTAATCACAATGGATGGCTGAAGTAGGATAGCACTTTCACATTTCTTTTGCCCAACTTCCTATCGTAAACGTGTCCGGTGACAATCACGATTCTCTGGGAGAATGTCTCATCACTGGACATAAAACTCGATAAATATATCCGTTCTTCACCGCTAGACTGTTCACCTCTTTTGCCAGAGGTCCTTATTTCGATCCACGGCCAAGCGATTTTGTGGAAGATAATATTTCCTATCGTTTCCGTGGATTTTGTCGTTGTTTTCCCATTTCCTTCTACATTTTCTTTCCCTTAGTCACTTGAAAGTAATTCACTTTCATTAATCATCCCCTTCGATAAGCCTAACGTGAATAACAATGGTACATAAAACCAATAATTTCATTTCCTTTTGGTACGTCCCACGCCAGAGGTGTCACGGTACGAAAATTAACCGACTGATATCAATACGCACGAGATTTCTATAGACTTCATCCGATGTAGCAATCACTCCGCCAAATTTCTTTCCTACAGTTCGGAGTAGTTTGTCTTATAGTTGGCAATGCATCATCTGAGGAGGCTGTGACTGCAACTCACTTGGTACTGTGGCAGCCAGTCGACTGGCTACATGCCTTGCCAGTCCACGAATTCTACGGAGAACCTCAGACAAGACATTCGCTGGTGACTTTGAACTTTCCTTTCTGTTAGTGAACTACCTGCACATTAATATTTCTGAACAAGGGTTCATTAAAATATCAAATAGAAATAATACTTTCAACAAAGTAGACATCTTCAAATATTAGAATCAACATAAACAAACCAAAATCATATTCACGAAGAAATTAAACATTGAGTTAAAGTAAGGAGTTCGTGTTATTATTGTCATAAAATGCTTTGACTTCGACAAGTCTGTCGGAGAAGTTGAAGCTTATAATAAATATAAAACGATAATTATGCCTGTTGTGCTGTGTTGTAGGAAAACAAGAACGCTTACTTGGGAGAAGGACAAAGTATTTGAAAATAAAATTGTGAGGCAAAGATTCGGATCCACGAGAGACGGAGACGGAAAAAGCGGAAACTTCAAAGCGAGGATCTTCATAATCTATACCGTTTACCTAGCATTGTTAACATTAATAAGTCTAGGAGGCTCACTGGCCAGGCCATGTAGCCAGAAAGGAAGAAAATAGAAACACTTTCAAAACTTTAACTGGAAACCAAATCGCAAAACGACCAATAGGAAGACATAGGCGCAGATAGTAGCAATATATTAAGATTATCTCGCAGGAATAGGAACACAAAGAAGAAACTGGGTCCAGTTGGCTAAGGACACAAGCCAATCGAAGAACGTCTATGAATCCAGCATTCCATATGCCATAGAGTTAGTTAGTGTGCTGTTTCCATGAGCTCCATTTGTATATGTTTGACCACAATATCCAACTGTGGTCATTCCGATAGTTAAACCATTTTCTTGACATTATTTCACTGTTCACTTTACAATAAATATATGTGGGAAAGAGCCACAACATGCCCTTCCCAATAACGGTCTACTTTTGGAGACATCTCTCTAGTACCAACACGATACTTCTGCATTTCCAAGCTGAGAGAGCACAGTGGCGATGTCATTTTCTCGACGCAACTATACAATTCACAGCATCGTTGAAAAATTGATCGTATATAAACCAAAAAACCTTATTTATTTAGGAGAACCCAGCTAAAAAGAACTGTGAGTCCTGAAAATTAAAATTGTTTTACAAATTATAAAGAAACAACCTAGAAATGTAATTTTCTAATTCAACTACTATATCACAAGTGTTTTATACTTTAGTAACTAAGTAAATAATAGGAAGGTGATTGTGAATTTTAAAAGAAAAAAAAGAGAGAGAAAAACAAAACTTGTCATACTCACTTAATTTAAGCTTACTGTACTGTATCTCATGATCAAAAATTTTGTCGCATGTCTGTAAATATGTTGTAGAAGGAATATAATTTGATAACGAATTCACGCGGTATTTGTTATAATGTCAGTACGTGTATAATCGCAAAGACATGTATGTGGCAAATTTCATGTCAAAAGAAGAGTAAATAAGAACAATAAAACGAAAATAAAACTTTCTTGTCCATTTAGCAACATTTTGTTCTACTCATTCTAATTTTGTTTACAATTATTTCCCTATGAAATTTATCACAAATATATATTTCCCGATTATACACATAGTATCAGTATTAAAAATACCCTGCAAAATGAGGGAGAGAGAAAAACAAAACTTGTCATACTCAGCCTTAATTTAAACTTACTGTAGACTCATATCCAAAATTATTGTCCCATGTCCATCCATAAATATGTTGTTGTAGGAATATAATTTGATAACGAATTCGCCTGGTATTTCTTGATGTTAATATGTGTATAATCGGCAAAGACATGTATGTAGCAAATTTCATGTCAAAAGAGCAGTAAATAAGAACAATAAAACGAAAATAAAACTTTCTTGTTCATTTAGCAACATTTTCTTTTACTTGTTCTAATTTTGTTATTTATAATTCTTTTCCCATGAAATTTATCACAAATAAAAATTTTCCGATTACGCAAATAGTATCAGTATTAAAAATAACCTGCAAAATCATTATCAACTTATATTTTTACAAGAAGACAGTTATAGATATGCGACAATCATTTTGGACATGAGAGTATAAGTTAAATTTGAGATAATTTTGAGATAAGTTTGAGTTTGAGAATATTTTCTTTTCAAACATTCATTACCGTTGTTATTGATTTTGTTATTTTTATAATTAGAATAGTAATGTTTGATGTTGTGGTTATTATAGTACGATATATTACAAAATCAAATTGATAAATAAATAAATTAATTAATTAATTAATAGATAAATATTAGAATTGTAATATATTATTTTCTTGTTATATGTTACAGGTTAAGAGTACGTAAATCAATTTTGGTACATTTTCACTTAACGTGGTGAAAAAAACTATAATACACAGCGGAAACCATTGTATGGTCTTCCAAGAAGGTTGATCTTTATAAGTAAAGTATTTGTAACATACTTACATATTTTGAAGAAATTGACCACTTCATCAATTATCACAAAAATGAAAAATGATTCTAGCATGTGTATGCAACTTCAAAGACATGGATATCATGTGCACTTAGATACTAATATAAACTACTTCAGGATGAATTACTTCTCAAATAATTCAGTTATTTGTCAACTATTTAAACTTTATAAACAATGTGTCTGTTATCATTATGTGACGTCTAGAAACATGATGGGCAAATACAACATTTTAAGGAAAGATATAGTAAAGAAAAATATTAGGATATACAATGAGGGTCATTGGGATAACACATAAATGTCTACCTTTGGACATTGAGGACGTCAAAGTGGATAGTGTGCTGAAACCTGGAAATAGCAAATACCCTATTATTACGTATATACAGTGTTGTTATATAATTACAGAAGTCTTATGTGAATTCATAGGAATAATAAACTTGTATAGTATAGTTCAGTTCCATTTTTTTGTATATAATTGAAAAAAGTATTACGTTCCAGCAGTGAAATCTTTGGTTATTAAGAACAAGGAACTATATATTATTTGGAATTTTATTCCCACGAATGTAATTGATTGTATTAAACTAGAAAACCCATTGAAGGATTCTCTGAAGTAGTCATTAACAAGTAAATGATCTGTGACGTCATAGTCTCATGCTCTTCTTTTCAGTGAACTTAAAGGGAGAGACTGGCAGATGAGTGATGTTCATAAAATACAGTAGTGACAGACAAACAAGTTGTCACAATCCATAACGGCTTGTTTGTCAGCGCAACGCAAAATGTGCTTTTTAGTTTGGAATACTAAACATTGTACAAATTGATATCTACATGTTTTGCGTTGCGTTGTGCTCCGATCTTTTTGTGAATATTGGTACGGAATAAGGCTTTGGTAGTTGACATTGCAGGTACATTAATTGTGGATACTTGAATACACATACATTGGCAGTATTTATATATAAATTTTTTCCTTTCTCTTACTTCATTTGGTAATGATTCCTTTCTCTTACTTCATTTGGCACTATTATATATATTCCTTTCTCTTAATTTATCCTACTTTCTTCTTTCCCTCCAGTAATTATTCCATTGATTGCAAAGCCACAGTTTCTCTGTTATACATCGACCAATTGCAAAGATGGCTGATTTAAAGAACCCAATCCTCCAATAAACGCAAAGTGATAATTCCTGCTGTTCTAATATACACTGAATATTAACTTAACTACAGTGGTATTCAGAAGCAATTACAATTTATTTCGTACTGAAACAACACACAACAGCTAGATTGGTTGGAAAGAAGAAAGGAAGATCATAGGTTCTATAGCATGTGTTTGTATTTGTAGTATACTTCAAGGGCGCTAGTTGTTGTGTAAACCGTTAATAATGCAGATGGCGACCATCTAGGTAGAACGCTGCTGCGTATTATGTGATCGAATGTGCACAAACAAGGTTTGTCGTATCCTTACCGAGACATTTGCGTATAAAAGTTCAAGATACAAGATCCTCATGGAACTGCATTTCGAGCTTGCAACGCATCTTTAGTACAGTGAGGAAGATAACTAAGGATACATTGCGACGCGTCTGGCAAGAACTAGATTATGAGTTGGACGTCTACCATTTTACCTAGGGTACTGATATCCAGCATTTGTAAATTCCACAAAAGGTTACTACCTTCCTTTATTCTTTTCGATCAAATTTGTTTTGGTATTTCGTTTCAGAACAAGACCTTTTTTACTTTTGCAGCATTCTATTTGAATAACCTTGCATGATACTATACTTTTAAATGAAGTGTCCTGAAATTACTATCCTACAGTTCTATAGAATGAAATCCTTCAAAACGTTCAAAACTACAAATTCTACACTCCAAGTGCCGTGCAGTCTATTTTAACTTTTATAACGAAACGTTTGAATGAATTGAATTTAAATTACTGTACTATGTAAATCAGTACACCGTTATTGTTAAGATAGAGATGAGCACTATTATTGGAATAAAAGCTGAACTTCAGATCTGAAATATTTACTTTTATGACACCGTTAGTAGTGACACCATGCGGGACAAAACTAAACCAATTACGTTTAGTACCTACAGTAGCGACACCATGCGGCAAAACTTCACAGCTGTTGCTTCCAACGTAGTCAACAGTGACATTTTCAGAGGAGCAAAAACATTGTATAGGTAATACATATTGGTACGTATAAATGTATAATTTGTTATAAATATCTGCACATTGGCACCTCCATTATCGTAATTATATTAAGCTGTAAATACACAAACACATATACACATACACTCTTATAAATTCAGAGATAGACAGTAAAGATATCTAATATATGACAATTATAATAAATTTAAAAAGTCTCAAAATATATTTTAAAGAAGGCTGCCTCCGAGGATGTTATTCAAAATATTTAACTTTTGTTAAAATAATAATAATAATAATAACCATAATAATAATAATCTTTATCAGCGTATTGAGAATAGCTGAAAGCAAAAATAAAGGACCTCGTCCTATAATTCGATATTATTATTGTAATGTATACTATACACGAATAATAATATAAGCTTTAACATATATTCAGCGTCAATTTCTAAAACACATTAAGAAATAAAATTAAATACAATTCTATTATATACAGCTATTATATCTAGTTTGGAGCCTTGTGATTAAAACATATTTCCTGTCATTTGGTTAATCAATACTCTAGTTCTCTATCATATATTGGTACTTTGAATTCAATGTTTTCTTCTTTTTTCTCCTTTTTTATTAATCCGCATAACAGTGGTTGTCAAAACTCTTTTCCATAAAATTCTAACCCAACAATTTCTTCCTGTTTTCTAATGGTTCAAGTTTAAAATATTTTGTCCAATAATCTGGTGAATTGGAATAGTAATAAAAACAGAACTTAAATCATAATATTTTAATAGAAGATTTTTGAACATTTCAAAATTTTGTTCACGTGTGTCTATGTTATGTTTCTTCACATTATTGATGCATATTCTAATTTTGCCTTACTATGACGTTTTCAATCTAAAGTGAAGGATTTAAAAAAATCGGACGAGCCGTTTTGGCTGTACACTCTTTATACGATCAATGTTAAATAAAAATGCAACGTTACCATTTACCTGGGCTCACAACATAAGTGAATGAAGTTAATGTCTTTTACCCTAACGTGTCGCTGGCCACCCTCCATTTTAAACATGGCCTCATTCACTTTGTGTTGTAGGTCCTGGTAAATGGCAACGTTGCATTCATTTTCGTCCGACTTAAAAAATTCTTTGATTAAATAGATAGACTATTATTTTCTTTGCTTCGTTACAAATGTTTTGAATATAATCATTAAAAGTAAAACAGCTATCAAACATTACAACCAGATCTCTTATTTTATCAACGGTTTTCAAAATATTGGCTTGTATTTCCTATTAACTAACATAATAGTGAAATTTGTTACTATGTGTCACACACATAGTTTTTAAACAATTTATTTTCATACCATACAATAGTTCTACTTAAATCATCGTGTCGTAAAATATTGTCCTTAATATAATTTAATATTCAAAAACATTTAATGTTGTCGGCATAGAAAGAATATTAGAATGTGTTAAAATATTGACAAGACACTGATAAATTTGTAAAAATTAATAGTCCCGAAGTGAAACCTTGAGGAATTCTGTTACTGATTGTGGATGCATGTGACAAGCGTTTTATTTTATTTTAATTTGGCATGTTCTAGCTGTCAAATAAATTTTAAGATACTTTAAGTACAAAGGAGATTCCCCTATGTTTGACAATTTCTTTAAAAGTAATTTACGATCTACTGAGTGAAAGGCTCTATTCATATTAATATATATCATATCAGTTTTCAACTTTTGTTTCAATGCATGGTATACATAATCAGTTATTTCGCAGAGATTAGTTACAAAGGATTTTCCTTTATACAAACATGCTGCAATACACTTTTCGTATTAGAAAATAAATGCTAATTAATAATATTTTCAAAAAACTTAGAAAATACACTCAAAAAGATTATTAG
This sequence comes from Thermobia domestica, assembly GCF_964235325.1. Classification (NCBI taxonomy): domain Eukaryota; kingdom Metazoa; phylum Arthropoda; class Insecta; order Zygentoma; family Lepismatidae; genus Thermobia; species Thermobia domestica. Next base: position 132,556,517 of record NC_137465.1, on the reverse strand, counting down.
TTTGAATTCTTTAAATTCAATTTGTCATTATTCTTATCAACTGGTGCCAGATACTCATGCTTCCATTTAGATGTAAATGTTCCAGTTCTTAATGAGACGTTATATACTTTTGTTAATACTAGATCTATGTCTTTCAAACATGCCTTAATTATAAATTTTCTAATAAGGAATGATGTCGCGTCTTAAAGGTCCATTAGCTCGAAGCTTGTTTATAACTTCAATAACCTTCTTTACGTATATAACTGCAATCGTTATGTTATACTATTAGTACTACTACTACTACTACTACTACTACTACTACTACTACTACTAATAATAATAATAATAATAATAATAATAATAATAATAATAATAATAATAATAATAATAATAATAATAATGCAAGGAAAATTTAGAGAAGACACTACAAAGTTAATAGAAGATCAAGACTGCGTACTTTCACACCTAATAATTGTCGATATGCGATCACAGTTATAATGTTTCTCGTCTTTGCGAGTACACCCTAAGTTGCATTTTTATATTCATATTTAAGAAAGAAAGAACACTTAGAGTGAAACTATACACTTAGAGTGAAACTATAAGCTTCCTTCTACTTACGCCAGGAGTTAGTATTAGATTGTTTTCATTTGGCTTAGCTGCTGAGCAAATCAAATTCTACTTTGTGTATATAACTTAGAAAATTGTATACATGTTTTGCACAACCTCAAAAAGCTTGCCACTAACATTCGTCGTTTCTGAAGAAAACAGAAAATGAACAAAGTCACGTAGTATTATTGTTTCCTAGATTTCCTAGATTTTAATTCAAAATAAATATATATTAAGGTCGCGCCCATGAAAATAGTTCACTACATTCGGGTTCTCCTCCAAATACAACTCAACTCTAAAAAAATATACTTCATTTATCTCCATCATTGGTCCAGATAGTCCAGACCACCTCCAATTTTTCAACTTTGGGCTCCCCAAAAAATTTCTGGAAATACATTGACACATGCCATAACTTAATCAGATGAAGATCAATTTTATTATTATCTACAATTTCTAATTAAAAAATAACTTAATCTTAACCCCAAAACAAAAGAAAATTCCAAAGAAAAGAAATGTAAGTCAGAAACAATTTCACTGAAGGTTCTTGTAAACACTTTAATGGGTATGTATATAAAACACTAAATGTTTTAAACGAAACCAGAAGGGAAACATTTGGGAAACTTAACGTAAAGGTTCCGATTATACGGAGCCATCCTGAATCTCGGGACCCGCGGCCTACAGCTCCTAGCACTCGTTTAATGGGCCCAGGTAATGGTAACTTTTCCATATAGAATTTGTGTCAAAGTCGTGAAGTCGTACAAAATGTAGCTTGAATGAGTTATCTGCTGTATATTAGGATACTGTAAATCCGCTGCTCTGAAAACTAGATTGGAACTGGACTCATATCACGAAGTAAGGTACAACCTTTCAATTTCAAGTGTGCCCTCGAAAAATATGTGAAACACAATTCCGCTCCACCTATACCGCCTTCACACAAGAAACCCTCTCTTTGCTTTGGGGAAAGAAGTGAATAACCTCGGCTATGTTACCAATTTGTCATTCAGTCGTTTGGTCTTGGCTAAAGGAGATCGTTGGCTACTTAGAATGGCTAAGAAGACAGTGCACAGCACAATCTGTGAAATAATTCATTATCGCAACGCTGCCCTATATCTGACTACTGAAAGACCTCGACCACAGCACTTGTCCTTCCTCTTTCGAGGGAATTACGCGGAAACACATATCGACAGTTGTGTCAGAGTGACACACTTAAAATAGAAAAACGCTGGGGAATGATCTTTTCGCACTTAAGCTACTAACATTGGTGCAATCAATTTCCGTTTACGCACTACACCGTCTCGAATGGAAAAGAGGAACACGCTGTATATTCAATCACTTAAAACATGAACAATAAGAATTTGTGAAATATCAATAAAAATTTTAATATGTTATACTTAGACGAAGTTTACACGATTTTATCAAATACCTGTATTCATATATGACATATTATATGAGACATCAACAATGGTTGCTTTTCAATTTTTAGTATGCTTTTTGAAAAAGAACCTTTGCCGTTTAAAGTTTTTATTATATACTTTATTACTTTTGTCTCATTTATCAGTTATCACGCCAGCTCATGGCCCACATATGAAGTTTCTATAGATACGAAATAATAAATATTGATAGATGTAAATGTCGAAAATAATACATTTCAATTTCAAAAGAAAATAATGTGCTTAATAACAGAACGACTGAGCCACCCATTTTTATATATAAAATATTATCTTTTGATAATTGTTATTAGCTCTCGTTGCTCTTCTTACACTGTGAAATATTAAAAAATGTTTTTTGTTACAGATGGCAAATGTGACATCTATGATTTATTACCCGATATCAAATGACTTTTTTTTTCTTCTCAAATGATTTACTAATAGAAACAATAATATCAACTGACTCTATTAATCAAACAAGTTTCTCGTCGAAAAACGAAAATAAAACAAGTAATCACTTATTTCTCTCTCGCTCCCTTCTTTGATATATATATATATATATATATATATATATATATATATATATATATATATATATATATATATATATATATATATATATATATATTTGAACTGAATGCTATTTGTTGAAAGTGTGTGAGTGCTATGATCTGTGAAGCATAAAGAACTTCGTAGCATCGTCTGCGATCTTGTAAAGTTTTTGGCAATGTTGCTAGCTGTTTTAATATTTTATGTGTAATAGAAAAAAAAATATTGGAGAAATATATAAGATCAGAACCCTCCGCCTACCATTAAAATTTCTTAACTTCATTCTGCACTATCTGAAATTTCCGTTCTTTACACGAAAAGAATAATTTTATGGTACATGTAATTTGAAACATATATTTACACTCCCTTCTATCTCCTTAGGATGCCTTTCTGAATCGAAATGAAGTTACAAAATATCATTTCGGTCTAAGTGATAACTACTCGTAGTTAAAAAATTCAATGCAAATCGTGCACGTCTTACTTCTTGCCGAAAATTTTAACCCTTTTTCTGTTCGCTCAATTTCTAGTACACTGAAACAACTAGCTGTCACTAAGAACACGATAGCCTAGTAACTAAACATATAGAGAAATTACTTCTATCTCTTTATTCTCTGTCTATGTTCGACAGCCCTCTTCAACTAACTCCATTCAATTCTTCAATTACCTGGACATAATACATTTTCTTTAATCAATATCTTCATAACGTCTATCTTCATATGTTAACCTTTAAACATTCATATCAAGAGTGTATTCTTTGCACGCTATTTAGCAAATGCTACTTCACTTAACAACGTAACTCATACTCACAAATTCGAGAGCACTTACTGCCCTAACTCCATATCCTGCATTTTCCTTCTTCACGTTAAGCATTTCGAATTAAGTGTAATGATAAGTAAAACAGGCCAACCCAAATAATATGTTGAACATTCATTTTATACGTTTCACAACCATTTGCTCACTTTCACCATTTTATGGATGCAAAACGGGAATATAATATAAAATCAATTGTCCATTTCTGCGCCTCGAAGAGAAGACTTCTAAATCTCTAGGACATTCTTTTTAATTTTAATGAGGAGTGTATACCGTCTTTCGTCTTCCTAACTTGAGGGTATTGTGATACATTCTATTTCTTACATTAATTTCGAAAACCCCATTAGGATACGTACTTGAATTACTGTGACATGATGAAAACTCAGTTGGAGATAAGTACTAACTATACTCAAAAATTCGCTTCAAGCGTCACCCGTTTTGCCGTGATACGATCAGAAATAAGATCCTTTTCCTTTTTATGTATCATTTTCTTTATATTTATAAGATTAGCAATTCTCGAAGTGCATGTTCTTATTACTCACTCAGAACTGTTGTTCAGGATTTAAAATAGTCAAAATCACGGGAGTTAGTAGATATACGGTATATTCTCTAGAAATTTTCAGATTCATGAAATATCCGTAAAGCACATTCGATTCGATTTTGATGTTATTTGCAGATTATTTTCTTTCTGGGTTTGCAATTATTTCGAATCCTTCGGATTGAAGTCCACCCAGTACGAGAAAATGAATTATTCAAGTTTGAAGAAAAATAAACAACAAACTCCAGTGTCACGCGTACGTCACGTGAAAGAGTTTGGTTTGTACAGCGAGATATTTTATCTATTAATATTGTATCCAAAAGCGGTAGTAAGTTTCTACCACTTCCGGTTTTAGTAGACAGATTGTAGCGCAAAAGTGGGTGATGGAATATATTCTTTGGACACTTAATGGATTAAGTAGACAACCACTTTTTGTTATCTATTACCGTTTTGCTCTATGGTGATTAACGTTAAACTCGGAAGTCGTCGATGTCTGCCACTTACAGTTTGAATAGAGGATTTAAAGAGAAATAGTATCTATTCTAAATCGATTAAAAAAAAACACTTTTTGCTATATCTTATTTGCCCTATTCTCTATGTAGATAAATATTGATACCGGAAATTGTACTGAATATCTATCACTTCCGGATTTTAGTAGAGACTGAAGGATAGAGATGAATCGTAAACTGCATCTCGCTATCTATATTAGCATGTTTGCTCTCTAGGAATCAATGTTAAAATCAAAAATTATTTATTTATTTGACTTCCTGAACCAACGAAACTCGATTTCTAACTTTTCACCCCCTATATCCTGTACAATATCGATGTAACTCAAGTAATTCTTGAACCTTTCTGTCTCGTGTATAGACTGGCATACAAGGTAATTATATAAAGGGATTTTGGTGAACCAAACTCCATAAAAATATGTTTGGATTGCTTGGGGTTGAAAATAATCAAAATTGAGAAGTGAATTATTTCTTCACTTTTGAGAAAATATCTATAAGTTTCGTAATTTTTTTCTTTTTTTAATATAAAACTTGTCATTTGGTTTAAGTTCAAGATAAATACGTATTCATTGGTTTTAAAATTAGATGTACAAGGTCCTGTGGTAGATTCTCGGTTGAAGATCATCTCTAGCATTATAATGGTTCAGATAACACATCAAATAGTTAGTCTTGTAAACAGTCTCTCTCTTGATAAAGAGCTTAAAAGAAATCTACTAATCCATAAATCGATTTGAAGGAAGATAATAAATTTAAGTTATCCTTTAAAAACGTTGATACCAATGCATTCTGCGTGAGATTAGTGTCCCGTTCAGCAGCTAGCAATATGTGATGTGGACCTACATTTTAACGTGGAATCCAAACCACATAAGCTCCCACCGGGAATAGAACCTAGGTCTCCCACGCTAAAGGTATTATTTTTTTAATAGTATATACATGACGTGTGATTTCTTTCGGTCTTCCTAATAGAATTTATGACTGGCATTAAAACAGCACACTTGTCTTTAAGAATGAAAGCGAAAGGGATACTTTTTCCCATTTCATGATAAACCTTGAGGAGCTCCGAAATTCTTTCGTACGTAACGAATTTTCAACGTATTCATTGCTTTCTAGTACTCCGAAATGGTACATTACTAAATTTTATGAAAATCATTAGAATTGTTTGCAAGATGTTGTTTGCAACATTTAAGGTGAAATTGCTTTTCAGAGTCTCGCTTGAAATTGATTCCTTACTTTCCGCGTACAACCAGAAACAGAGTCAACTATTACATCTGTCATGACTTGTAAATATTATATAAAAATAATGAGCAACACAATATTAGATGTGTATAGTTGAGGAACAAATCCAATATAATGCCGACAAATAATCAACAAGGTATGACGAGATAAGAAAATATTTGCGATACGTACAAGGAAAGAAAAAAGTAAACATATAAATTACCAAGCTAATACCATGTTCATTGGATCAATGTTAGAAAATTAAGCTTAGAAATATGTTAGTAATTTTAATGTTTATCTATTCTCAGAAGTAGACGTGACTCTGTTCTGTCAAATTGAATAATATTACAATATAACAGCAAGAAGAGACAGAATTCAACATGAATTGAACTGCTGCATTATATGCATATTCCTTTACTGTTTTGACAACACACAGATATTTATCTCCACTTTGTACAATCTTCCAAACGCATTTAAACATTTTTGGAATGTATTGATATGGTATTCTTCACTAATTGTCACAAAAATTTGTCCTGTTAATAAAACTCGACTTTCACACTGCATTATTTACAACAGAGGAAAAAAAATCCTTTGTTTTCTTACTTATCTTTATATAAGGTTGTATAATATTGCGTTAAATACTCTGAAGAATTTTACTTTGCAACGGATTCCAGCCACACTTGACAATCGTATACACTCTGTCTTCCACAGATTTTCAAATACTGCCTAGGATTTTGGTTGCAGTGTGAACGACTGAAAATTCCTCTTCAAAGTAGAATTTGCAAACGTTTTGACATAACAAAGATATTACACTTTCTTAACAAAGATATTACACTTTCTTAACAGATATTACACTTTCAAAACTATTCTAGATCCTCTAAATACTTTTCTTCCTTGGTTTGATGAAATAATAAATGCACTTATAATCCCTAGCTCATTCTCCTCCATAATGCATAATAAATTAATGCAACTTGCGATTTATATTTTGTTTACACAAGAGCCCATACACCAAATTGCGTACTTTTTATCCAACAGTTTAAAAAATGTTACAATAATTTTTTTTTTCTAAACCTCTTCTATAGGACTGATTAATTAGCAAATTATTCCTGCATTTACAATTTTGGAAAGACACGATTATAATTTCAAAAGAAGTATCATATTTAAGAAGTCATTACAGTAAATAATTCACATTTAACCAGTTGGAAGAAACATCGTATGATGAATAATGGAAAACAAAAATAATTTTATCTCTAGATCAGCGTTTCCCAACCTTTTTCAACTTGCGGCACACTACGGGTGTAACTTGAATTTTCGCGGCACACTCATATATTATTATTATTATTATTATTATTATTATTATTATTATTATTATTATTATTATTATTATTATTATTATTATTATTATTATTATTATTATTATTTGCAAATATAAAATACCATGGTAATTTTTTTTCTGTGATTACTGATTTCCTTCTCACAGAGATGGAAGCTCGATCACTGTTTTCCCCTATGCTAATTCATTATGCTTATTTTTTTTATTCTAATTTTAAAATAGGAAATAATTGCAATGAAATATACGACTCTGATTTTAAAAAATACGTTTTCCTTTTCGAAAACTGTATCCGACCTTTCACTAAGAACGAAGATCACTAAATAACGAACGAACAAACAAATGTCTTGTTCTTTTAACTTTGTTGTTTTAACCAAAACCGGTGCATATTATTGCAATCACACAGCTTGCGATGCGTCGAAGTCAAAACACAGCTGTTGAACAAAGTGTTGTTCTGTCATTCACGTGCAAATGAATGTTCTACGAACGTTCATTTGACGCGTACCGTACAAGAGCTTCCATTTCTCGGTGTTAGTATGACTCTCAATTGAAGCGTAACACAGCAGCTAACCGTGGAAATATGTACGAGCCGAAATACTGTCTGCTACACGGTAATAGATGTAGAATAATATATTACAATTACAGTAATTTTTTCCATGGTAGAAATTCATAGTAATGTGTAATACAAAAATACACATTTTTTGCTATGTCTTGCAATTTGGTTGCTATAGAATTAATAATTTTGTTTCGATTTCCTCGCGGCACACCAGCGGTCCATTTGCGGCACACCAGTGTGCCGCGGCACACCGGTTGGGAAACGCTGCTCTAGATGAAAAACATAGCATTTATTTGTCAAACAATAAATGTAAAGAAGTCGTTCTTAAAGTATTTAAAACTTTTGACAACGTAGATTTGAATATCATGTTCAGAGTGTTAAAGAATCTGAAAGTGAATTACAGAGACAGAAGAATGATATACCAGCTGTTATAGAAAGAGATTAGAAGGAAGCATGAATAAGCAATAGAGTGAGGCAAGGATGTGGACTTTCACCTCTTCTGTTCAGCGTCTTTATAGAAGAGGCTATGAAAGAATTATTTGAAAAAAAAAAAAAAAAACGAGAAAAGCGTAAAGGAAAATGGTCAGGTTTTCAGTACAATAAGGTTTGCTGATGACATAGCATTGATAGAGGGGAACGATGAGGACTTGCAGGAAGCACTTTCAAACTTGAACGACCAACTGGAAAACATGCAAAATGAACATAAATGAACATAAGAAGAAAACGAAAGTGGTAAAGTGCATAAGAGCAGGACAGTAAGAGGCAAACGTATGGCTAGATGGAGAGAAAATCGAAGACAAGACGTTCCCCTATTTAAGAAGTCTAATATCCTCGGACGAAAGAAGTGAAAAAGACGTAAGTTTCAGAATAGCGCAGGCTAAACAAGCATTGAATAGGAAAAGAGGACTACTAACATCAAGAAATGTGTCGATTTACGTTCGTAAACGATTTATTAGGACCCTAGTAAGGAGCGAGGCGCTTTACGGATCAGAGAAGTGGACATTGAGAAAAGCTGAAATCTCCAAGCTGGAAGTATTTGAAGTGCGGTGTTGGAACAGAATACTGCGCATATTATGGACCGAAAGGAAAATGAATGAAGACGTACTAAAGGAAGCTAACGAAGGACGACAGATCATGAAGATATTAGAAAAAAAGAAGAAACAGCATGTTTGGCCATCTTATTCGGCACTCCGATTGGATCACCGTGCTGATAGAGGTAAAAGGCAGAAAGAAAACCAAGAAGAGAAAAACCAAGGATAGAATATCTAGATGCAATTACGAAGAAGAGGCCTTATCAAAGTATAAAACAGCTCTCCCAAGCGGGAGAAAAGTTTTAAAATTTCTATGTTGCCCACCAACCTATGGTTGAGGTCAACAAGAAGAAGATTGTTTCTTGAGGGGAAGTTTACTTTTTAGGATGGCTATGGGTATCTTATTTAAGCTTAAACCAATTCGCTGAGTGTATAATTGTCTTATGATTAGGACATTTGCTTTTTGGTGAACGTGTTCTGAATTCTGAGTGATGAGCATCTCGGATATTAAGTTGTTTCTCGAAATATATTTTAATTTATGTTTCTGTCCTTGATGTTCTAACTTTTACAAAAATGTGTAGAGAACCAGTTTAAATGGTACAATAAATTTCAAGGAAATGTAACGACGTTTACTGTCAACTCTGATTTTGACTAAACAATTCTATGGTATTGTGACTATTATTTTAGTTAACTATCTTAACATTAGTCAGATATTGGTTTACTCAATATAACGAACCAATTAAGTTGTTTCATTTTGCCAGTCTATTACATGAAATATCCATTTGACGTCATTGTACATAATAGCGAAAGTACTATTATGATCTAAAAGGAAAAATATTTATAATAAAGAGGTACATTGCAGAACATGAAAAGTCAAGGCTCAACTACAGAAAATTAAAAGGAAGGAAATTTTAGTTCTGCTTAAAGGGAATATGTTACTCACATATACATTTTGCCAAATGAAATATATAAGCATTAGCTCATTCGAGCATCTTTGTCCTTTTTTTTCAATAGTCGTATTTGGTCTTTATTGGACTATTCATTTATTTTTGAAAAGAAAGTTTGAAAACTAGTTCATGTGTTGGCAATATCATGCTATTAATTTTCTACACGATGTGAGTTTTGTGAAATACATTCATCTTAGCTTATAAAACATATAAAACATAATTACGAAATATTGAAGAAATTAAATTTTCGTACTTTAGCTATTATTACATGTAATTGTGATGGTATAATTTAAATAAATTCTGCTATCAGCTGTATATTATTTGTAAAATTAGTAATTACTATTTCCATTGAGATTACAACCTTAAATTTCATCCAAAATTATACTGAGACAGTATTGCAAACAAATAGTCGATAACTCAGAATCTAAAAAATGTGCTTTTCAATTCCTACAAATATATTAGCACTTTTTCACAAAATATTTCGCAATTTATTAAAGTGTTTATAGAACGCACATTTTTACCCACATGTGTTAAAATTTTAAAATTTTCCATAATATTTATGTATTTATAAAACTTGCACTCGTACTGCCATATCAAGTTCTGGTTATACCTAGGTACTTTGTTATGAATAGCACAAATGGTTAATGTTTAAAATGGCTTGAGGGATGAGTTGCAAGAACACATTTTTTTCAATAAATCATTCTAACTATATTGTTTCTTAAATAATAAGTACAGAAATAGATTTTCCTGGTAGCTCAAAATTTAAAAAAATATATCACTATAAAAAACTCTAATAATAAAATGATACCAATAGAACAATAGGTTTATCCGTTAAATATGATCGTTCTTTTATAAATCAAAAACGGAAAAGAAAAGAAAGTTTTTGAACAATAAACTATTGTGCAAATTGATTTAAAGCAATATGGTTATGAGGAATTTTACCAAATATTTATCCCGTATGTTGGCATTATCAGCCATTATTTTTTTATTGAACTAATTCAAACAGTTTGAGATATATTAAAGAAATTTTGTAAGTTGATAGTAATCTTGGTGGTGATAGTTTTAAAGAGAAACGATTATGAAAAGAAAAATTGAACGTCACCTTGAAGAATAAAAGTCGAAAATAGTACTATTATAATCATTGATTTCTACACGATTCATTGAAGTAAAAAGATCAAACTTTGCATATCAATAGTGCACATGATACAAATGGTTCAAAAGCAATATTGTTATACGCAAGTTCTTGAGATATGATGACCTAAAACAGTGACTCAAAAACGTTTCATACACTAGCATCAGCACCATTTTAAAATACTTCCGTTCTTTCCTTATCATTAAGTCCAATGCTGTTTGATCGTCATTAAACAAAATTTTGTAATTATTAATTGTTATGGTTCTTTCTTGGTTTTGAAGCAGAAGAGTTATGATCGGCCATGATCTTGAGAAAAAGTGGTCAAAATTCTTTTCTATACATTTAGCAATACATGATTCCTTTCTGATTGATCTAGACAGAGGTGATTTGAGCTTTGTAAAGCGAAATTTGCACAATGGTACTGGTAAGCAGATTTCCTTGTTTTAGCTCAAATATACATCACAATTACATATTTTCCTTGTTTAAACACTATAATTGCTTTATTTGATTATTTAGTTACTTATTGAAAAAATATAACATATTGTGCAATTAAAGTAATCTATGATGTGTATAATCTAAATAGTTCATGGTACAATATTTCGTCATAATTTAAAGGAAATTACAGTAGAGCGTCGATTATCCGAAGTAATTGGGGACATAGGTGTTCGGAAAACTGGTTTGTTCGGATAATCGAACTGTACATGTTTATTTGCCAAAAAGAAGTACTGTACAGTAAATTTACTCATAAAAACAGGCACCTCTTTGTAATACGGCGTTGAAACACAGCGACTGGCAGCTTGGCCGGTTAGCAGCGCCTTATGAAGGCCCCATTAGAAGCAATGCTCCGCCAGCGGTGGCTCAGTGCGGCGACTACTGTGGGAAACTTGGTTTGGGAGTGAGGGGGATGATGGACGGTAGGGTGGGAGAGTAACAGGTGCGAGCGAGTACACAGTTCGGTTAAGCGGTCGTTCGGTTGACCGACGTTCGGATAATCGACGCTCTACTGTAATTTATTCCCGAAAGTCACGAACTTGATTATGTGAAAACATAGGATCGATTTACTGAATATCATCGGAGTTTTTGTTGTAGTTTTATTAGAATAGAACATAATATTGTTTCGGCCACACATGTTTGAAAGAAGTCCATTAAAATTTACATTTCTTTTCAAGTCAACGATTTTACTGCTTAATATTTTCCTTAAGTATGGAATATATATTCTGGATGGTATACTTTTTGAAATCTGTCGAACATATATTTACCAAAACTTCTAGCACTACACCATTGAGTATGAGAATTTTTAAGTAAATTATCTTTGGTTCAAGATTGATATATTCAAATTTGCAGTTAGTTATATTTTGGATAGTTCTGGGTTTGTTTAAAACACGTCAATTTTTAAAATTTCGTAAATTATTAAAGGCATGTTCTACTGTTATACAATCCCCATACTAGCTACTTGCTTGCTAGTATAATGGTGCCACTAGAGTCCAAACTAAAATGCCTGTTTTACACTACAAACTGTATCAATAGGTGCAATGTGCCTAATATAATAGACTTTTAAATTTTTATTTCGTGGTTTATTTACCAATAAAATAGAGCAAGTTTGAGAACCACAGAAAATTTCAAAGGTGGATCATGATATCAAAATGGAAATATCTACCTTCAGCGATAAAGTCATAATTTTGCTTTTGCTTTTCACAGTGTTATAGGAAAGAAGTATGAAAACAACTACAAGCTCATTTTAAAATGTAATGTATACTGTATTTTAATTTAGTAACGTTCAATATTGAAGGAAGACTACACAGCAAGTGCTTACAATAGTATTTGCATTTTTGTAGCCTGCAACCTTGTTGCCTTTCCCGTCTCAATGCTCTTTGCTTCCATTGAGACGCCGAGGGAACGTTTTAATTCAACAACCCTCACGTCTGGCTGTCAATAAATCCTTGTTTATGGCAACTTTATAGTCTGGGCAGCAGATATTGTCAGGGGGTGGCTAAAGTTTGGGTGTGTGCGGTGATTATCGAGAAAGAGAGAGAAAGAAAGAGAAATAACACTGTGAGAGTTTCCTGGCGTTACGATCTCCACAACAAGACACAACAATTTAGTGGGTGGTATATAAACGGGTCTTCACAGTAAGTGTTGCTAACTCTTAGATAGATAAGTTTCTACATTTAGTATCAAATAGTTCTGTGACGTTTTCCATAAATGTTAAAAATTGTTGAATAGGTTTATATTAATTACAGCTTCAGGCTTCAAAATTATGCTCTGTGTATGTATGAGAAATCTTATGGAACGACTGTGTCAGCCCGTCTGTCTATCAACAACTTTCGCAGCAAAAACGGGTTAAAGATAGCAGAAAGAGGTTTTTTCGAATCGATTTACAGCCGTATGCACCAACGAAGTTTAAACAAGCGTTCACTAAAACGCGTTCAACAATAAACTTTCAAGTTTAAACGCGGTTCCAGGAGTTTTGTTTCACCATTAAAAGTCGAAATTCAGTACATCTCATTTAAGTAAACTTCGGTCAATTTGTAAAATCGACTCTGATTGGTTGTCGTCTTTTGTTTCGGATCTTCGTTTCACAAAGTAACAAATGAAGAAAGCATACAACACGCTCCTCCTTTCGACTTTCGGCATTGTGTGCATAGAGTTGTGAGTAGTCTAATTTCAGTGATCGTAATTGTGTTGGAAAAATAATGAAACCACGAGCAAAAAATTTTTCCAAACACGAGAAACGTATTGTAATTTCATTAGTTGAAAAATACAAAAACATTATTGAATGTAAACAGACTGTCTTGGATCAAGGAAGTTTAAACCCCCAAATTCGGCCGTTCAAGCTAAAACCAAGTTTATCCACCATTGACCGAGACTTAACCTTGAACGTTGTTGCTGTAACAGACATTTTCACCAGGCTTGGTTATGACCCTTGTTATACAGTTGAACTTCGTTGGTGCTTTTAATAGTGATCTCTATAAAGTAAAATCGATAACAGATATCGGAGAATTGGATTTTGATGTGGGTTAAGCGTACCAAGAAAAAGCTTTTTCAATCTTCACTCCGCAAATCAAATCGTAAGTGGTGAAAAATTACGATTAAAATACATAGCAAGACTTTTTTATGCGGAGTTAGTGCCACAAGAATAGGTTCTATCTCCTACTTTATGAATCTATTGCAACTACTACCCCTACCGACTACTGGGGGCATGGTAACTCTGTAGTAGAGCGCTAACCTCTGGTGTGTGGGATCTCTGGCCAAGTAAGTTTGTTATAGACAACATCGTACCCGTGCGTTTTCTTGGGGTACTCTCGTTTTCTCCCACTTTCTAATTTTACCAATTGTTTCCTCATCATTCATTTGCCTTAATCATTGTCTCCCTTAGCCTAACAGGCACAATCGTGGTGGGACTGAAAGATTTAATTTAATTTGTTCCTTCCGACTACTATAGAGATCTACTACTACTTCCGGCTCAAATACTGATTTCCATGCAGCGAAAACGACAAATTTATATATTATATATGTATATATAGAATCAGCATTCCTATAATGTAGGGTTATCTAAGTTCTTATTCTTCTATACTGAAATCAGAAATAGTAGTAGCTAATACAACTTTCGGTTATAATATTAATTGATATTCAATAATATTGTTAAAGATAACGAGGAAGTGGTTCTAGATATGGATTAAGTATCTGGAGATAAGTTCCATCTCTGATCTTAACGCTCTGTTGCAGGTGGAAGTTATAGATATATTAATTCTGATTTCAGTATTGTATTAGCATAGCTTGGACATCTCCCGTAGTTTCATAATATGAAACGAAAGGCACTTAATATAAAAATATGTTTCTTTAAAGAGTTACAACCGAAAGAATGATTAGTGCCCATATATATTTCCACACGATGGTTTGAAGAAGATTTTAAACTTTATTCATGTATATAGTATGAATCAGGACTGATAATTCAGACTTAAAGCAACCGTTCAATGCATACCCTTATTTTCTAATCTAAAAGTACTGAAATTAATTTGAACCATACTTCTAGACTTATGAAAGCGGATCGTAAATACATATTGACGAATGAATTGGGAAAATCCCGGCATAAACCACTCATACGATGTTATTCAATATACAATCAATGTGATCTGAGATTGGAATAGTGGAACATGGGGTCTGCTCTGATTCTATTTTTGATTTCTAAATTATACCAAGACAGTGAAGAGAAGTAAATATCGCAAATAATAACCTCTCTTAATGTAAATATATATTTATTTTTTGGTATATAAATACAGACTTTATCTAATCTAAAAGTACTTTTAGATATACAAAGCACACACTTATTTTGGTACAGTAAGTACACGTTTATTTTTTAGTATACAAAACACAAACTTATTTTTTGAAACACAAAATGCACACATATATTTTAGGTACACAATGTACGCCATTACTTTTTGATACTGGAGTTTGGTAGGCTCCGGAGTATTTAGACGCTTTTCATAAGCTTTTGAAACTAATTAAGAAAACTAAGTGACTGGACAAAGTCCTAATAAAAGAAGAGAAAAAGTAGAACTTCTAGAAGAAATGAAATGAAATCTTGTTTAAGTTTTTCATCCGACGGTCATGCCGGCTACGCTAAAGGAGACGGCGATTATGAGAAATGTATGGAATGGAGGAATGAAAAAATGGGAGGAAACGAAAGAACTCCGAGAAAACCCATGTAGACGATGTTTGTCCATCACAAAGCTCCCTTGGTGCGAGCTGGGATCAAACCAAGGACCCCATGCACCAGAGATGAACGCTCTGCCATTCTTCTAGAAGAATCATGTGAATTTCTAACGCACAGGATCATAAGATAGGTGTATCAATGGTGCTGGATTCCAAATAACCAACTGGACTGCAAAAGGTATGTATATGTAAATAGACACGCCGCTCACATCATTCCAGCATACATTTAAAAACATAGCACATACTTAAGTTATGAATAATTGTTTTAGGAAGTTGTAACTAGGAATTGAATTTACATTAAGTTTCCTCCAGTAGTCTGCTAAAAATTAATTCACAGAATAAATTGCAAGTGTAGTGGGGCTCTCGTGTGTAGTTACAGGGTAAAGTGAGTGAGCAACCTGTATTAATATGAGAGAACAGAAAATGAGAAAATCAACAAAAGCACTTCAAGGGTATTAAACTTCTCCAACTAGATCAGAATAATGGCTCAAAAACAAAGTTCGGATAAACTAACTTCTAGAACATCAATTTTCATCATTGAAGACTCTCTTCTACTAACGATGGCATACTTATCTGGAAATACAGCAAACTCTTAGGTGTTAATTGTTCATACGAACCTGGTTCTATTCAATAATGGCAGTCAACGTTTAATATCTTTAAAAAAGAAAAATACTATCAATGCAAATCATTATGTTCTGGAAGAGCCACGGTTATGCTGAAATGTAGATTGGATTAAACCAGAAAGAATATACTGAGTGAAGAAACATTGATATACTGAGTGAATAGGTAGCAATATTTTGGCTTTATCTCGTAGAGAAACACACTATAGGTATCCTAACGAGTAGGAATAGAGGGAATATATCTCCTTTTTAATGAACTTTTTCCTAATTAAGGATTAATTAAGCCATATTTACTGGCCCGTATGGCCATATTTTGGTACTAAACGAAAGGGTTAACCCGGAATATAAGGATATTTTTGCATATTAATTAGGTAAAACTAGGTCATTTTAATATTTTTGCATATTAATTAGGTAAAACTAGATCATTTTAATGATATGCATGAAAACTAGAGCATTTTAAGTGGGCGTGGCATTTTGATATCATTTTTAATTGGAGCATAAATTTTTAATTATTCACAGCATGCTAATGTATGCAAATTTACCTGAATCGCGATTAATATTAATTTTTGTTAACCCTTTAACTATTTTATTGACCGGGGTATTATATACTATAATACATGTATAAATAAATAAATATAATATTTACTTACCGATGACGTCACCACATCCTTTGGAGAATCACATTGAACGAACTGCTCCGATTCTTTACGAAGAACGGTGATACCGGAACCGGATTTACGATTCCGAAATATTTATTGTAGAGAAATTTATAAGACTAGCACATTAAGTATTATTAAAAGAGGTAAAAGTATATGTACTATTGTCAAATATTTGATATGATATAGTATATGTATTCTTCCTTTATCTTATATTGAATACACATACTTATTTGATGTTTAATGAACATATATGCATAATACTTAATTAAAATGAAAGAGCGTCACATAAAGTATTATTAAAGCATGTAAAACGTATATGTATGATCGTTGAATACTTGATATGACGCAGTATATGTATTCTTCCTTTATCTTATATAGAATACACATACTTATTGATATGATATCTATTATTGGATGTATGGGAATAAAACACATTATTAAAATTGATACTATTTATTGTGTTGTTCATTGTTTAAATACAATATTGAAATTTTCAACAACAAAAAATCAATAATTTTAGTTTTTCATTAGTATATTTTTACATTATTTATATTTTCAAACATATATTTACATGAATTACTTTTCATTAATTGTAGTTTTTTTCATGCATTTGCAACGGTGGTACTTTTATTTGTATATTTCCTATAATTGTTGTTTTTATTTGCGTATTTACAATATTGATATTTTCAATTCTATATTTTCAATATTAATGTTTTCATTTACATATTTACAATTTACATATTTACAATATTTACAAAACACTATTTACAATATACACTTTAATATCAGAATAATACGTGAAAATCTATTTGCAATATATAAAAATTAGGTGAAAATCTTATTTGCAAAATACTATATTGTTTACAAAAGTGGGTGCGGTACAGCGTAGGTGATATAGGGATGATCAGTACTTGCGAGCGTAAAAGGAATCTTATAGTTTAGAATATTTATATGCTATATCCAGGTTGAGATAACGAAAATGTGTGATTACCCTAGATGTTTTCATACCATTTACACTAATATTTACATGTGCTAAATAAATAATTATATACAAACGCACACACACTCACACAACGCATTACAGGACAGGACTTTGGCTTCGATAACCATAAGGGATAGTACGATAGTCGGTAATACTGTCAGGGTTTAAACGCTGTCTCTTGTTATTTACTTTACGGTGAGTTTTTGTCTCAGGTCGTGATACAATGCTAAACCCAGTTTTACGCACAATCCTCCCTGGGAAGTTTAACTCTTTTTTCTCAATGTCATCGCGAACTAAATCATAAAAATGTTCAAAATTAATTTCTTCCCGCGTTCTACTGTCCAAAGTGATTCCCCTAATTTTATATACATAATCAAAATTCCCCGTCCCAATTTCTTTTAAACGGTACGCGTAATTTTTAGCCCCTAAGCCAATGAACATGTCAATTTCCCACCCTTCTGGAACTTCATTAGTTAGCTCTCCCAAGTAGGATCCGGTTGTAAGCTTGGGCTTAGCATCACGTCTTTGGACATACATAATGCTGTCCGTGTCACAATATAAAACATTGTTTGGTCCTGCTGCCGTCAATAGGTCATGAAGCCGAAGCCTTGCCCATGATGTAATAAACGCGGCAAGTACGACATTCGAGAACTTCCACGGTTTGTTTTCGTTCTCGATGTCCTTGTATGTGACAATCAAGTGTTCGTCACCAAGGGGCGTTACAGTTTGCACTTCATATTGCGGCGACAATAGGTATGTAAAAATGTTTCTGGATTGTCAACAATTTTTGTCTGCGGTAAGTCTGTTCTCTGACCCCATTTTCCATACAGCGAATTGAGGAATATCTTAGCGATATACCTCAATCCCGGGTTCGATTCAATGTTTTCTTCTGTTAACTGTATGCCTTCATGGGCATAATAGTCTGCAATATATTTTTGCTGGTCTCCTTTGCTTTGACAGTGAGCAGGAAAACCTGAGGCTTCCTGCTTCATTTTTAGGAAGGAATTCACGTAGTCTTTAAACAGACTATTTGAATTATCCTCCTCGCCGCCAACCAGGTTAAATTCCCAAATTTCTATAATTTGCAGTATTTTGTATCCGGCTTGTATTGCTTTGTGAAGTTCTGGGGTGCAGAATGTACCAGTAATACTCCTGTCCTTATCGCAGTGCATGCAATTGTTGACATTTTCCTCCTCCATACATGTCTGGCACAGTCCGAAAAGTAATCGTCCGCCACCCACATATGGAAGAATCGGAAAATACAAATCATTTGGAGGCATGATGGTGCATTTGACTAACCCATGGATACTTTCCACGTCTGGAAAGTCTGGCCCCCTGTGTATTTTGGCATACCTACTGGCAGCGGCTTACGAGCCATTACCCACGGGTAGAGACTTGTAACATCCAGATATTGAATGCTTTCCTCATCAGTGCATTCATACAACGCGTTGAAACATTCTGTGCGACCACCATTAAATGCATGCTTGGGGATCAAATGATCGACAATATCCCTACATTGAGTTCGAATGAACTCTTGAATGGACTTGTCTTTCTTCGCCTGATCATCCCATTGGCATTCCCACATTTCAATGACATTAAGTCCTCGGCTACGTAGGTAATTTAATTTAATGATGGTTGCCTCATAACGTTGTTGCATAATTGCATGATGAGACGAGGATTCGTCAAGTTGTTCGTGACGTAATTCAGGATAACATGATTTACACGAGTGCCAGTAACATCCCATGAACTCAAAGACAGTCTTACTAGATGGTTCATATCCCATCGACCTTATATTTCCCAAATCTTCTTTCGGTGCCATTTTCCGCAGACTGAATTTCAGTACCTCTTGTTTTCTTTAAATACCGCAACCATTGAAGTGCTTTCACACTTTGCTGATCGCGATAATCAAATCCAAGAGGTGGAATCACACCAATTGAATCTTTAGGTAAATATAGGGTACAATAGACATGCATAGCAAGACTGGCTATTGTGCTTGAAGAAATGAAACACTGGATACCGCCAGTTTTCTCTTCGATCAGGTCTGAGAATTTTATGACACCCTCAGCTAAAATTCTTACGTCATTACGACAGTACGCGAGCATCTCTTTTTGGAGATCATACTCCTCGCCACTTGCAGCACGTTCTTGGTGCCAGGCGATTAACTGTCTTTTTTCTTCGGGGGACAAACTGTCGGGATCAAAATACTTAAGATCCGGAATTTTGCCTATGTAATTTTGATTAGCGGGTGTATTAAATAAATATGGAAAAGATCCCTTCCTTAAATTACCGCGCAAGCCTAAAGTATTCGGGAGTTTTGATAACCTAACTCCCATGTAAAGATAACTATCTCGAAACACAATATGACCGTTCCCGACTTTCAACTCAGTAATCTTTTGCCCCGTCATTGTTAGATTTACAGAAACATGCTCGGTCTCTATAAGATATTTAGCTACAAAATGGATGTCATAACGACTCCCATTATGTGATAACACAATGACCTTCTCAAACTCTCGACGAGGTGTTAGCACAAACTTAACAAACCCATCTAGAGTTTTAAAAGAAAACTCACGATTTCCATTTTCATCCCCGCATGTTTGACATAACTCATCCAATGTGTTATCCTTGCACGAGTGACAAATTACCTGTGCACACACAAGATTTACCTCATGCTCTTGTTCCCCATTACCATTCATATCCAGTAGCATAGTCTCTACGTCGAATATTATATACAAATACTTTTCAACCCGGGTAAGGCTTTGATTCTGAACATAACAAGTATGGTTTCGATCTACATGCATATTGCATGGCTTACACAACCGCTCACCACACTTGTGCTCAGATTTGCGACGCCTTAAATCAAACAATACGCCACAATCGTTACAAACCTTGACTAAGTTACATACACTCTTGCCACGTTTTGATACATCTTTATGATTGCTGAAACACTCATCGGATGAAAACAATCTATTGCAATCACTACATTCGCGTTTAATGTCAGAGGTAGATAATTCATGATACTTATCACAATACGTGCACTTGAATTCACATTTGTGATAAATAGCAGAGTTATTATACCCCTGCAAACAATGTACGCAAAAACCTTCTGTTCCCAAAAGCTTACGAACGCTTCCAATGAGTTGATAATGCTTGTCCTCATATAAAATATATATTTGCTTTCCACCCTTTACACCCGGATATAACACATGAAACTCCCGACTATTAAGCTTCCTTTCAAAGACAATAATTTGGTACTTGGATGTGAGGTGGTTTTGAATTTTCTTTACGTCTTCGAGAGTACATCCGTTTTGGGCACTAGCTTCAATTCCTAATTTTATGCATAATTTTATTGCTTTCCTTAATAAACGTTGAGGATTCTTTTTCAACTTATACAATTGCTTATGTTTTCGATCAGCTCTTGCCATCCCAAGAATTACACTTTTTGGGAGACAATACACATCCTTCTCCATAGTAACCAATTTATCTTCTAAAAATTCACCCAGTGGTGCGTATTTTACAATGGTTCGATTCCGTCTTTTACCTCTTCCCTTTCGGAGATGCACACTATGCACCTTAAACGTAACATCACCTCCAATTAGGAACTCCTCATTACTGTTGAGGGTGTTTTCTACTACGGAGAGGAGAGCCTCCGGGTTCAATTGCGATTTTTTGCGCCAAGGCAAATAGATAGGCTTATTTAACTTCGAGGCAGTGCTCTCGATAGTCATTCCTACAAAGGTGTTCTGATCAACATCCTTTAATGTATGGGCCAATACGAAATCAAACAGATCTCGTACATGTTTTTCCGGGTCTTCGATTCCATTATTACCCATACACTTAATGCTTACTTCCTTTCCCTTAATTCCAAAGTACGCATAATTACGGAATGCACTCTTCACAACTTGAAACTTTGACACACCCGTACCATACATTGTCATAGGTGATTCATCAAAACTCGGGCCAGCCAAGTTCACAGGTTCACCTAATAGCTCGCCAGCGATTTCCGCAGATACGCCGGTAGTTTTACCTGATGAAATCAACTGTTTGAGCTTTCCGCAAGCCTGATTTTTTATATCACCCACGCGAAAGAAGCCTGTACAATAAAGATCGGTAATATCGGCAGCAGTTTCACACCCCGCCAAAATAAGTTGCTGAGCAATTCCGTAGTGCTTAAATAATGCTTGCAACAGTCGATCATATTGCACACTACGTACACGCACCCCCATAGAATGATATTTTTCAACTACACGTTTCCATGTATAATATGTAGCATCTGGAGCGTCATATCCACAACGGTCCTGAATGGCCAACAGATCATTGAGTTCATGAAGATTTTGTATGCACACCATCTGTAACCACAATATTATATTCCTCTATAAGAATATATATAAAATACTATCTTCCAAAGTTACACCAATATATTTGTAAAATAATATTAGATTAACACTATATATTGATATTCAGTACACTGTACTCCAAAGATAAAGTTAATAATTCCTCTTGTAAATGATATTATCTCGTAACTTTTATAGTCTACCGACGATTCAGCTGAAAGTTTATCGGCAATTGCACTAATACTTCCCGATAACTATAATGATATAGCTCCCGTGACTTTTGCACTTTACCGTAGAAATTCTTCTAAGTTTATCGGCAAATCCTCCACTACTTTCCAGTAAATGTAATTTATAATCTAATGTAATAAAATTTTCTTCAAGTTAATTGATCCACGCAACGTACAACCAGAAACGTCTTCACTGTTTCGCTGATTCTTCAATATTGACTGCCTGCGCAATTCGACCTCTCTTATATACATGCAGACTATTACAAATTCCAAGAATTCCACACGAAGTTTCACGAAGATTGTCAAGGTGTTCGAAAATCAGCTTACTGATAATTCTTCTTGAAGTTTGGTAACTAGAATTTTATGATATGATCCGCAATGTGTTTACCGAAGATATACTTCAAAGTTTAACGGTAAATCGTTCACTACTTTCCGCCAAAACAATTTACAATATCCCGTAATAAACTGTTGATCACAACACGGAGACTGCAATCAGAGACGTCTTTACCGTACAAATTCTTCTGCTATACTGACCGCCGCGTAATTTTCCCGCCGTTATATAGACTTAGTTATTACAAATTCCAAGAATTCTACCCAATTCCAAGAATTCAACACGAAGTTTGCCGAAGATTGCCAAAGATTCCCGATATTTTCTAAATTAGCAATCCTATACTAACACTGCTTATTGATGATTAAATGTTTATCCACTCACAGTTTCCGATAACACTAAATGACAAAATCCTGTAATATTTATCTGTTTTGGAATTGCAGCACACAACGTACAAACAGGAACGTCTTCACCCTAGCAGTCCTTCTTCTAAAGTGAGGCCGCGCCAATTTCGCACGCTTTATATAGGCGTAAAACGTAATCTCGCACCCAGGTGCATTCAGTTTGTAATCTCGTACCCAGACCCATTAGAATTGTGTGTTTATCACATGTTGAATTAATAATTATTATAATTTGTAAGTTAAACGGTAATCAAATATTAATTTCACAAAATAAAAGTTTTTTTCAAGCGTATAACTAACAACAAAAGTATAACAAAGAAAAATATCATCAAATTATTAAACAGTTCACACTCAAAGAGTGTTTTGAATTTTCAAAGGAAGCGAGAGAATGAAAGAAAATAGAATCAGGTTAGTTATCTAGTTAGTTAAAACATAAATAGCATAGAAAAGAATTACTACCAAAAACAAACAGAAGAAAGAAAGAAAATAGAATCAGGTTAGTTATCTAGTTAGTTACAATATAAAAGAAAATACAAATAGTAGCAAACAGAAACAGAAGAAAGAAAGAAAATAAAATCAGGTTAGTTATCTAGTTAGTTACAATATAAATAGCATAGAAAAGAATTACTACCAAACACAAACAGAAGAACGAAAATAAAATTAGGTTAGTTATCTAGTTAGTTACAATATAAAAGAAAATAGAAATAGTAGCAAACAGAAACAACAGAAGAGAGAAAGAAAAATAGAATCAGGTTAGTTATCTAGTTAGTTAAAACATAAATAGCATAGAAAAGAATTACTACCAAACACAAACAGAAGAACGAAAGTAAAATCAAGTTAGTTATCTAGTTAGTTAAAATATCAATAGCATAGAAAAGAATTACTACCAAACAGAGACAAGAGAAAAAAGAAAAATAAAAGAAAAGAAAATAGATCCAAGATCGTCAATTATTACAAATCACTTAAAGAAAATAACAAAAAAGTATAACAAAAAGAATTAATAGGAATAGTATAGAAAAAATAGTAGAGATTAAATGAACTTAAAACCAAAATAAAAAGCTTAGAAAAATATAATTCCTTTAAAAGAAATTATTTGTCAGTTCACACTCAAAGAGTGTTCTGAATTTGCAAAGCAAGTGAAATATTTATTGGATCACGCTGTATAATTTTATTGGATCCCAACATTTTATCAACAAGTTTGTGTAACAAACGATAGAATACATAAACAGAGTTTCTGAAAGAATTTTTAATATATTCACAATCATAGATTGTTCAGAGCTTCCATAGGAATCGTACCAATTAAAATTGTAAAAAGTAAGGTGAAATGTATAAGCAAACAAAGGTAACACACATTAAATATTTTTGTGATAATGTAGTTTTTATGATACAATTTTAAATTCTGTTTTAATATATTTTGTAATACATGATTTATTTATTACTAAAAAAGTTAATAACTTGTAATGTTAGTTTTCATTAAGTAACTGTTAATGATATTTTTTATCTTCTACTTTGATACCCATTTATATTCTAACTGATAAAATTAAGAATGTCTTGTAGTATTAAACTTTACAAATTTCTAATTTACTTGTGGCGATACTTTGAAATTGTTATACGTATAAAGAATGTATTTACATTATACTAAATTAAAAAATACAAGTTTAAAAAACGAAGATGCAATTTTTAAAACCAAAATGCAAAAACATAAAATTAAAAATGCGGAAATGTAAACTAAAAAAGGTGAGTTAGTAAAATGAAAATCTAATTTTCAAATTAAAAATACAATTCACGAAAATGAAAATGCAAATTTTGAAAATTAAAAATAAAAGTTAAAAGGGAAAATGCATTTTCAAAACAAAATGCATAATGGAAACTTAAAAATTCAATTTGCGAAATTAAAAGTGTAACTTTGAAAAATAAAAATGTTTTGAAAAAATTTTTCTGCACACGTTCATCAAACTATGTTAATTGTAAAATTCAATTCTTCATAATTATGTTATTTTGTGTACTTAAACCTTTTATATATTCTTTATATTTGTTTTTTCATTAGGTTAAAATCTTGATGTTTTTTATTAATTCATCTATGTAACAAAATATTTTCTGTTTATTATCAACTTTTAAAGTTTGACAAAAAATATGTATGAACACTTACCGCCGCTGGGCAAACAGGAAAAACCTTATCTAAATGTTCTTAGATGGTGTTACCCGAGTGTGGTAAATTCAGTTGATCAAACACGTGAATGCTGTAATAATAAAGAAACAATATTACTTTACATGAAAATTATATTTCAGAATGTAAATTTTGAAAATCTGTATTACTAAACTATATGTTTGGAAGATAATTTGTATGTAATGAAAGTATTTCAAACATTAAATGCATGCTGTCGAAATTTTTGGTATGCGTTTAACTTACACGTAACATATAATGAAAATATTTTTCTTGTAATTGTATATTTAAAATTACTTTGCATGTAATGAAAGTATATGATGCGATCATTTAACTATGTTGCATGCTACAATTTTTAAAGGAATGCATGTTGAAAAATATTTAAACATGACAAAACTTCAAATCAGAAATAAAAATTTAAACTGCTGTTAACAATTGTATGCTGAAAGTTATTGATGACAAAATTTCCAAGCAGAACAAAAAATTAAACTGCTGTTAACAGCTGTATGCTGAATAAACTTAAATGTATATTGTAAACAAAAATAAATTCAAAAAAAGATTTATACATTAAAAATACAAGCACGAAACAAATTTCATGACAAAAACTGTATGTTGTAAATGGAATCATGTTACAAAGTTTACGTTGCGCAAAACAAATGCATGATCTTAAAAATAACTGACGCTAATAAAAATAATTTGAAAGTAATCTGCATGTTACAAACTTTGTTACAAAAATATTGCATGTGAAAAATTTTCTTAAGCAGAAACTTTATTAAGTCGTCAATGATACTTACTTTACTTCTGTGAACTTTGATACTTTGGAATTCTGAATTTCGTTCCAACTTCTAGTTAGTAGTTGTTTTCAATCTCCAATTAGTTGCCCTGAAACAAAAGAAACATTGCTAAGTAACACTTGTAATTTATTACTTGTAATTTATTTTACTAATCATTTTTATAAATCGCTTATCTTTCATTTTCGCGTATTATTATCAGGTTCGTTTTCTACTGTTGCTTGTTTTCTTTCGTTTCTTATTTTTATTATTTCGTATTATTTTCAATAATACTCTTGCAGCAACATGCTCACGATTTTTTTCTTCGTTCGTTTTCTGTCCTAAACTCTTTACTTATTGGATTGTTTTCAAAGAAAACTCGTCTTATTTTTCTTGCGTGTTATTTCAAATAACACATACTCCTTAGAGCAGATACACTGTGAATATTCAAATGTTCAATGAAGCTAACTTAACCTAGCTTAAGCTAACCTTTATTTCTATTTCTACTTGTTCTTTCAATGTTCCTTCTTAGATGTTTGATTATTTCTATTTGGTCTTTCAATGTTCTTTCTTAGATGTTTGATTATTTCTACTTGTTCTTTCAATGTTCTTTCTTATATGTTTGATTATTTCTACTTGGTCTTTCAATGTTCCTTTCATAACTTTGACGGATCGTTTTCAGTGAAATCTCCTTATTTTTTATTGGATCGTATGCCAAAGCATACTCGCTAGAAGAGCTACGCTGTGAACTTGTAAATAATTCGCTTTCATAGGAATTTTAGATAGTTCGTTTTACTACGTAAACTCTATTTATTTATTTATTTATTGGGTCGTATCTTTTATTCTCTCGTCTGTTACACAAACTCGTTTTTTTTTTAATTTTAAAGAGCAAATTTCATTTGAGAACTTGTAAATAGTAATTCGCTTCCATAGGAAGCTCAGATGATAAGAAACATACCTTTGGTAGCAGAAAGATATCCTGTTCCTCTAATACTTCTGATGGTCAGTTATACTAGTTTTGCAAAGGGTAACCTAAAATATAACATTACATGTGTTAGAACATATGTAGTACTAAGAATATCTATGTAGTATACATTATAGTATATAATCTTATACCTTACTACGTACGTAATTAATATCTATATTTATACTATACACTATCTTATATGTTAGTATACAATATGCCTAATGCGTATATATAAATTGAAAGAATGCTGTGATCAGTAACATTTTATTAACTGGATCTAAAGATATATTTCTAAAGTGGGTATAAGAATATAGCTTACATTTGGTTTTATATAAGATGAGATTAGAATGAACTAGTTTTTTCAGTAGTTTATATATAATGATAGTTTCAAATAGGAGTATTACAGAATACGAAGCTAACAGAAAACAGTAGGGGAGGAGCCAAGCAATCGGAGTATATGTCAGTAGGCACAGGTGATGTCAATGAAATTTTATGTAAGTTCCGAGTGTTCTAATGAGAGACCTAAATGAAACCATTATAAATTTTTTACGAATACTTAGTTAGAGTACAAAGAATACTAAGAGAGAAGTTAGAAAGGAAGACATAAGGAGAAAACTTGAGTTATACACAGAAACAAAAGCATGCATAAAGACAGATGACAAAACCTAAGAAACAAACTTGAGTTAGACACAAAAACAGAAAAAAAACAAGAAAAGTTACAAGCACAGATAGAAACATAGAAGACATAGGATAGCCTGACAAAGAAAATAGGCGATAAGAAATAGCTTGGGTTAGGTTAAAGAACAGAATAAAATAGCATTCATGCATGTTAAGAAATACCAGTAGTAAATTGGTTAGGGATTCAGCCAAGTAGTAGTAGTAGTAGTAGTAGTAGTTAATATGAGATAAAGGTATCTAATAATAGGATTGATAACAGACATAGAATAGCAAATAAGGGGCAAAAAGCTTTTCAAATAGATTAAGACTAGTTCAGGATAAGAACATTCCAAAAAAAATCAAGTATGAGGTTCATTTGGCTAATTAACAAATAACAAAGCCTAGAAACTTTACTTAGTTGCATTTATAAGAAAAAACAAGCAGAAAAAGGCACAAAGAATATATTGGGTAGCAAGCACAACTAAAAAGTAATAAGTTGCATTAAGAAGAATAAAACGTACAATCAAGGACACTATTATCAAAACCTTAAATTAATTCAAAATAAATTATTCAGGTCATCTAGGTTAGATCATACCAAAAGCATCAAATACGAATCAAAGAATTCAACATGAGATCACTAAGGAAAACAAGCAAAAAAATTACCAAGAACTACGAATGACGAGAGACTAATAATACCAAGCACAGAAATAAGTTAGAGCATCTTGAAAACCAATGTAAAGGCATACTACTAACAAAAAAAAAGAGAATCAGGAAAAGTTAACTGAAAATGTAGATAAAGATTATTTAGATGGCCAAGTGTCAAAATTAGGGGAGATTAAATTGTAGTAGCTTAAGGTTCAATAAAGTTGTGAAACTCAACTTCTGTGAAACTCTTCATTCTATAGAAATAAATACATACATAAAAGTGAAAACAAATAGCGGATACGTAAAGAGAGAAACATACAGATACTCAAAACAAGGAGAGAGAGAGACTCAAAACAAGTAGAAAAGGAAGATAACATACAAACTACAGCTATATATATGTGTAAAGAGAGAGAGAGAGAGAGAGAGAGAGAAAAGAGGAAGAGAGAGATAGAGAGAGATACCCAAAACAAGTAGAAAAGGAAGTCAAAATATAAACTACAGATATATGTAAAGAGGGAGAGAGAGAGAGAGAAAAAAGAGGAAGAGAGAGAGAGAGAGAGAAACTCAAAACAAGCAGAGAGGAAGCCAAAATACAAACTACAGATACTCAAATCAGGGAGAGAGAGAGAGACTCAAAACAATCAGAAAGGAAGACATACAAACTACAGATATATGTAAAGAGGGAGAAAGAGAAAAGAGGCAGGAGAGAGATATACAGATACTCAAGCAATCAGATACACAGTAACAGAAAGTAAAAGCAAGCAGGAAGGAAGACATACAAACTACAGATATATGTAAAGAGGGAAAAAAATGAAATGAAATCTTTGAGTTTTACGTCCCACGGTTATGCCGGTTAGGCTAAAGGAGACGGTGATGATGAGTAATGAATGAAATGGTGGAATAAAGAAAGTGGGAGGAAACGGGAGAACCCCGAGAAAACCCACGCACACGGTGTTTGTCCACCACAAAGTTCACTTGGCGGGGGCGGGGATCGAACCCGGAACCCCCAAGCACCAGAGGTGAACGCTCTACCACTGAGCCACCGCGGCCCCCATATGTAAAGAGGGAGAAAGAGAAAAAAGGAAGAGAGGGAGAGAGATAGATACTCAAGCAAGCAGATACTCAAATACGTAAAATTACATAGAGAAAGTACAAACAGGCAAAGAGGGGGCAAATTTTGTTTAGGCATGCAAGCAAAGCTGTGCACTGAGACAACTACAGATACTCAAAAGAAGTAGAGCGATAGTCAATAGACATGCATACAGAGAGTAAAACAAGTAGAGAGGCAGGAGAGAGATATACAGATACTCAAACAATCAGATACACAGTAACAGAAAGTAAAAGCAAGCAGGAAGGAAGACATACAAACTACAGATATATGTAAAGAGGGAGAAAGAGAAAAAAGGAAGAGAGAGAGAGAGGAGATACTCAAAAACAATCAGAAAGGAAGCCAACATACAAACTACAGATATATGTAAAGAGGGAGAGAGAGAAAAGAGGGATAGAGAGAGATAGATACTCAAGCAATTAGATACACAGTAACAGAAAATAAAAACAAGCAGAGAGGGAGAAATTTTGCTTAGGCATGCAAGCAAAAGGTGCGCATTACAAAGGAAGAAAGTAGGTCATTCGACGTATGTTAAGTCAATTACATTAGGAAAGCCTAAATCTTAGAAAATGTAAATTATTTTATATTTATTACCGTCAAGCAGTATTGGATACCAACCAATGACTAACAAATCAAAGTGGAAATTCGTTAAATTAAGTTTTCGTTCAGAGTTGGAAGTGAGAAAAATAAGTGTTGTATAGCAGCGTCAAGTGATGTTTCAGTTGAGGATCAATTACTATGAAAAGCAAACCGGGAATAATATAAATTAAATTTAGTTCACGTTTGGAAATAAAATCAGGAACAATAGTGGATAACAGAAAATGAAGATTTATAGGCATGAAATCATATAAGGAAAATATTTATCACCATGTGCGACAATGAAGGAGAATTATATTACTCAACAAGTAAAGATAAGCTGATTAGGTTATGTTAAATTAGGAAAATAAGTTAAAAATCAGTTAAACATACACTACTAATTTAAACAAAAGGAAAAATAAACTATCTAAAAGCCTAGTTGAAAGGACAGCAATTACGTACATCAAATCAGGACATAAGTTAGGTAAAGTTTAGTTAGAAGTCAAAAAATAGTAATGTCAAAGTAAGACAAAGGGTACATGTAATACCAAGAGGAAAAATTCAAATTCATAGAAAACAATAGTTGGATACCATGTCGTACCAGCCATA
The DNA here is from genome assembly GCF_964235325.1 of Thermobia domestica. NCBI lineage: Eukaryota > Metazoa > Arthropoda > Insecta > Zygentoma > Lepismatidae > Thermobia > Thermobia domestica. The sequence continues at coordinate 132,526,134 of NC_137465.1, read as the reverse complement.
TGCTTATTCTGACATATTCAATAATTAGTGTAAGTCACCGTCACCTCTTTACGTTTATCGATATTGCAAATATATTTCCCTTGTTATGCTTCTTCATTTGTGTCTTAATTTTATGTGTCCTTATCATCAAATTCTCATTTGGTTGCTATACTAAAACAAGAATCCAACATTTCGTAACATTTCCTTATATTCAAACTAATTTATTTTCTCCATACTCACATTTCGTAAAATTCGTTGCAACACAAACTGAATCATTGATACAACTGCTATACCATTCTATGTACTATACGAACATGGATATCATTTGTTAACTCCCTCCCCATAGTGTTTTCGCCCCTAAATCTAGTATTCTTTCTTTATACTAAGAATACCTATTGCGATTAGGCTGGTTACCATTACAAACCAAAAGCAGTCAAAATAAGTATAAAGCGCGTCATACTTTTAACTCGCTATATAGTGAAAAAAATCTTTAAAAAGATTCATAGTACTGATAGCATCCTACTTTTTAATCATGAACAACCAGTCACAGAAACTTCTGAAAAAAAAGCCAAGCAAACGTTTGACTGGTGCTAATTAGAAATTTCTCGGCCGTAAGTCAATAAAGTGTGTTATTCATAAACAATTTCTTAAGATTTTTAGCAATCAATAAAAGCTTCATGGGCGCCCGAAAATAAAATAATATGTACTACCATGCTAAAAGAGGATAAGGTAAACCAATAAAAGAAGACCAATAAATAATATCTAGATGCAGTCAGCAAAAAGAGCAAAGCTCGTGAAAAATATATTTGTTATTCTCCATACCCACATTTTACAATATGTATGGTGCATTAAATAATATACGTTTCCTCTCGCGGCGCTAGGTCAATAGTTAAATTAAAAATAAAAATCTCTTCGTTTTGATCTCTACATCCATTTGTCCCGCACCATACACCTATATTCTCCACACCCACATTTGAAAGATTTGTCTTATATCCAGTAATTACCATGTATCTCCCCCTAGAAGAACGCATAAATCTGACAATTACTAAATTAGATCTTGCTATCTTTAATTTGGGATTCCTACATTTTTAAAATCAATCCTTATTTCATGTTCAATACATCTCTTTATCAAAGAAATGAATTACTTTCCAGATATAGATGCCCCCCGTCAAAATACCGCTAGCACCGTATTTCCATCTCATATGAGTAAAAACTCTGTTGATTCCCTGCTCTAACAATTACTTAATAATTCAATTCGATGCAAACTATCGCGGGTCTCTGAGGAATTACCAAACCTCTTACGTGCAGTGGGATAGGGAAGGAGGGCAGAGGGGCCGGCTGCCTCCCCAAAGAGGTCCGACAGCGTACTTTGGTACTTTGACGATTGTAATTTTTTATATATTTTTATGTTTATATATATTTTTTGTTTGTAATGTTACTATATGTAACTATAACATCACTTCCCCCCCCCCCAAACACACATCCTGGCTACGCTACTGCTTACGTATACTGCAAACAAATAATAGCTCCCAAAATGCAATATTAAATTAATTTCCATTGCAACCAAGTGTCCGCTTTTCCTCTCGTGAATTTTTTCCCTCCTTAGCATTGCTTAAAGGAGTATATACGTACACTATTTTCCAATAATGACTTGCACACAATAATTTAATTGATTTTTACTTTATAAAATCCGTCTCTTCTCCTCCGTCCTCCTGCCTTTGATACACTCAAAAAGTATAAATACCTTTCAAGTCAAACTTCCTATGTTTCTTTCATAATATAGCAACGTAGCTATAATAGTATTAATACTTATTCTAATTAGTTCAGCTTAGTTACTATACAGAATAAAAAAAAAAACTTTTATCTAAATTCCATTCGTTCTCCTCCCGATCTTCCAAAGAAAAATGTACAGAAATTCAGTTTTAGGTAGCTTGACTAGTCGTCAAAAGTTTATAACTTAGTATCCTCTCAAAAAATACATTTATTATTCAGGATTTAAAGAAGGACGGGGTAATGCCCAAATAACACAATATTCTTCTTGCCACACAAGTAAGGCAATCCTACAATTCCTGCTCCTGTTATACATTACCTTTGCTCTCCATACAATAAACAAAGAAGGACCCCGCTCCCAACAACAATTTCTAACAAAGTACTACAGTTGATATTATCCAAATTTTCATCCCAATCTCAGTATCTGTTCTAAATCATGTAGCCAAGCTATACAAAATGTTCCACATCTAAATAATTTAGTCAAGAACAATAAAACAATATTATTTTTTAGAAAACCCGAAATTATGACATTAAAACTTTGCAATGCTGCGTTGTGCTGATACAGTACGTAGCCTAAAATACATTTTCACGGTATATTACTTAAAAAAAAATATCTCACATCCTACCAAATCATATTAAAATGGAAAATAATACTACAGATATTAGCAATAAGTTTCTGTCTTCCTGTTTTATCTCTTTGTCTCATTCAATGTAAACAAGTAGGCGGATTAAAATTTTGAGGCCCCCCAATCTTACGAATAATTCCAGTGCGTAAATTTTCTTTGTTGTTTCATAGGCTTATCAAAACTATACTATAATATTTTAATGTGCTCCGAGATTACAATAATTACATTCATTATTAACAGTTCAGTGCATGTATATAGTGTAACACGCAAATGCCAAATACAATCACCTCCATCGCAAACAAAAGTATCGGTAGTGGTTAAAAACTTAGCTATAGTAATACCACAAGCGGAAAAAGTACCATCGGTCTAAAACCTATAATACTTGATTAGTTAGTATTAAAAAAATATCTGGGGTGTCCCTGGAGTCTGGGGGGTTCGGAGCCTGGCTCTGTTCCTAATTGTAGGATCACACTTTTTAAGCATATCATTTTCATTGATTTTCAAATATCATGCAATAATGTCTACTACGCTTTTCTCTTTCCAATTATTCTACCCATATAAAGCAGGCCACAATCCAATTTCTCTATTACGCTTATTGATTTTCTACACCGCTACGATAATCACCATTTACTACAGATGTCACGAGTAAAATATACTATGTGTATCCGTTATAAAAGTGTTCTTACAGTGTGATTTTCAAAAAAAAAAAAAAAAAAAAAGTATCTGACAGTTCCAAACAATGCCATACTTTATCTAAAATACATTCTATAGCATGTTCTCGCTTTCAACAATATAGTAAGGGGCAAAAAAATGTACAAACATAAATAAATTCCTCCTCCTCAGATTTTGAAAATTCAATTACAAATATAAAAAACCTAAAATTTTCACTTTTGTTTCCTCTCGTAAATCGTATATTGTTGCTAAAAAGAGGCATTACTCCTGTCTCCAATTACTTTCAAGAGTAAGCACTAAAAAATTTAGACCTATGTATAACAAGCATAAAGTTTCCAGCAGCGGCGGCTCTTGAGGAACAATTCTAAGAAGCCAGTGTTTCTTTAAGTAACACAACACCGGCTAAAGCCAGTGTTTCTCAAACATCGGCTAAAAACTATGTGCTCCGCAAACTATGGTCCTCATATATAAATACAATTTAGGTCCACGTCTCATATAGCTTAGCTGCTGAACGTTAAGATAAACTGAAATTAGATCAAGTAACACTTATTGTACACAAACATAGCTACCATTCCCAGCAATAGTTCAGATCTCAAGATATATATATAATATAAGTTTGTAAATATAGGTCCGCGTTTCATATATCTTACGTATTGCGCAACTCTTAACGCCCGTTTATTTGATGTCAAAATTGATTCTTACTGATACAAATAACCGCTATGCTAAATATATATCTTCCAACATTATATCTATTGTAGTTCTCAGTGTAAGCAGTCACAAATTCCAATCGCGAAAATCAACCAAAACTATAAAAAATATTTCAGCCTTCTTGTATTTACACTACGCAAATGTTGGGATGGTCCCAGGTCAGTTTGATAATCCTTTCTTCCCTCCTCAAATACTATATTCAACAACCGCCTTATACATAAAAACTGTATCTAAATCGTAGTATATTTAAGTTGATGAGGAATCTTAATTCTGCAATATCCTAACATTGAAACTTAACTAAATTAATAAAAATAATAACTTACCTTACTGGTTCAAACTTCAGTCCTGGGTCACAAGTATTTACAAACAGCAGAAACACACCTTCACACTCACACATAAACAGAAATAATCTTCTGACTTTCACAATCCAGTCTTATATAAGGAAACGGAAAGAAAGAAAAAAAACATCCTATACCGTTCTTCAAAGAAACAAAGGGAGTATACTTGTTCCAGTCTCAACTTCAAAACAACAATTTAACACAACCCCCTGCCTTTCTTGACAAAACAAGACATGGCAAGTTAATAATGCAATACAAAAAAATGAAAGTCCCACTAAAAAGAAAAAAGTGGGTGCGCAAAAGGTAAAAAATCCTGTTCTTCCTTAAAGTGAGCAAGAATAAAACATGCTTCCAACTAAAAAAGCTGAGAAAAAAAAAATAGGGACAACAAACAATACTTAAAATATAACTTTTCTTCTAATCGTCCCTTAATGATCCAAAGGTTTACAACAGGGTCCAACAGCTACCTTAATTCCCGCCAGTCATTTTTCCAGAAGTGATTCACAATGCGTTATTTCGTTTTCAAGGTAACTTGAGGTGAGTTATTATCCAACATTTTTTAACCCCACCTCTTCTCTCTCTCTTTCTTCTTTCAGAAAACGTTTCCCAAAACAAAAAGGGACGAGTAAAATTTCTTTATGACTCTCATATGCGTACAATAAAAAAAAAAAAAAATCGTAAAAGAGACAATATGTAACCTTAGTTTATCTTTCAAATACTTCAAAGAAGTCATATTTCTTCAATGGAAGGGTCTCATATCAGTAAAAAATGCAGCGTCCCTAAACTGCCTTTTCTCACAGTACACAAAAAACAGGAATCCTAAATGTTGGAATTCCCGTTAAACTTTACTTAAAAAATATATTGCCTACCAATAATACCTAAGATAATACGCACTTTCTCCAGATGAGCAAAATAACTTCAAATTGCTATGTCCATTCAAACTAAAAAATAACACATTACGAGATTTACGTCAAACGGTATTCGCAATTATTTCTTCAAGGACTCGCTAAAAAGAAAAAGAAATTCTTTGCATTTCTAAAATGTTTCTCAAACAATATAAGCGATTGCCATTCTCCAATCAAAATTCTAGTGAGTCTTAAAATAAAAATAAAAATGTGTGTTCCTATCGCGCCTAATTGTCAAACAATCAAATTCTTCAAAATTCTTTCGCAGCTACACGGTTGCAAATCATAAAACCAACAATATATTTTCATCAAATACATGTCACATATGTTCCAATACTTGGAATTTCATCTGTGTACTCTCTCTCTCTCACGGACTTGTCAAAACAAGCAGAAATAAGCTTTCTGTTCTTCAGCGGTCAAGTAGACCTGATGCTACCTGACTTTATGAAGCTACATTAAGTTCTAAGAACACCGTTCCCCCCTCTAAGGGTCTCCCTATATCCGCACAAGTGTCAATCAATAACATGGTTCCATTATTTTCCAAAGTTGTCGGCATACCCTTTATCCTCTCGTCCACACACAAAAAAGTGTTCCCATTCACGTTTTCATGTAACTCAAAAAATGCCGAAAGAGGGCCTGTCATCCTCAACCTTTTTTACTCTCCGACGGCAAAAATCTTTGGTTTCGGTAAGTTTTACGCAACATAAAATGAAAACATCTAGTTTTAACAAGCAAATCATTCCTTCTTTTAAAAATAGATGGTAGTACTGTTCTTTTTAGCCTTTTATATAATATATTTCGGTCAAATGGAAAATAATTACGGAATATTTTACTTCTCAGTTTATTATATAATATTAAAATCCATAGAAAAATTCAGTGATTAAATAATACGTCAAATATACTCAAACAAAGATAAGAAAATAAAGTAAGCACAAGTATAGGATCCATCATCAGCAATAAATTTGCAACAGGTATAGTACGAGGTATTGCGAGTACGTGCATTTTATCAAAAAAAAAAAAAAAACCCTCCGCGATCGTGAGTCCGATTCCGGTATCACCGTTCTTCGTAAAGAATCGGAGCAGTTCGTTCAATGTGATTCTCCAAAGGATGTGGTGACGTCATCGGTAAGTAAATATTATATTTATTTATTTATACATGTATTATAGTATATAATACCCCGGTCAATAAAATAGTTAAAGGGTTAACAAAATTAATATTAATCGCGATTCAGGTAAATTTGCATACATTAGCATGCTATGAATAATTAAAAAAATTATGCTCCAATTAAAATGATATCAAAATGACACGCCCCCTTAAAATGCTCTAGTTTTCATGCATATCAATAAAATAATTAACCCTTTATGCTCTAATTTTAAAAAAAAATGATCTAGTTTTACCTAATTAATATGCAAAAATATTAAAATGACCTAGTTTTACCTAATTAATATGCAAAAATATCCTTATATTCCGGATTAACCCTTTCGTTTAGTACCAAAATATGGCCATACGGGCCAGTAAATACGGCTTAATTAGTCCTTAATTAGGAAAAAGTTCATTAAAATCCTCATGTTTTCTCTCCCTTCCTACTCTAACGTACTAGTACGATCATCTGCTCGCTAACAGGGATCTAAATGTATATGAGTAGTGTAACTGGTACCCTGAAAATAAGCTTTCCGCTTGGCATCCGAATTCAGAAACTGAGGAGTAATAGAAAAGCTTCGAGACTAAAATACAGAAAATAGTTAAGTTAGAAAGACAAATGATATTTAATCTGTATTGCCATTAAGGTGGATCACTAGGTGTTTTCGGTGCTATGCTAAACGTTGCTTGAATAGTGCAGAGTTGCCAGATAGTGTCGAGTGTTACTGATACTAGATAATAAAGGAAGTAATGATGGAATTCTGCTTGGATACTTACTTGAGAAATTAGTTTTCGACACTTACCGCAATTCATAGCTAAGTTCCGCTTCGCAAACTGCAACGCTAGAATCCAGAAATTTTCTTATTGTGACTACCATAGTAAACGTTCAAATTTGGCAACAACGCATTATAACGTTCTGCGCAAGTTTCTTCTCAAAATCTAGATATTTCCTTACATGTAAATTAATATTTAAATAAAATGTGAAACATAACACGAAAAAGGGTCAAACAATATATCTATTTCGTAATAAGATCATTACTTTAAAATACTTTACACATACAAATAAACAGTTCATAAAGTTGAGCAGTTCTAGTAAGATCTAGAAGCGCCATCTTGTGTGCTAATTGTAAAATTAATCGAATATTTGTTATGTTTTTCGGTATCAGAAGACACAACCAAATGAACCAGAGCCTTGTGTTGTAACTGAAACATAACTCTATCTTATAGTACAATATTTATAATGTGTGACGTTTCATTGCGCATTAATTAAGGAAATGAACTAAAATATGTATTGACTTCCGGGTGGTGATCCACCTTAAGATTTATCATGTTTATGTTTCCAAGTCTTTTCATTCTATTTTGACAGGTAGACAAAGTCAGTACGTCAGTGTTACCTAAAATTCTGCACGTCTCCCATCATGTCATTATGGTTTGTAATACCTATAGTTTTCTTTTTTCAAGTTGGGAAGAGGTGTGCGCCCAAGGGGGTAAGATCTGACAAATACAATGAGCGAGGTACAAGTTAGAGTTAAAATTCATGCATTGTTACTACAACAAGCACTGAGTTACTACAAGATGTTTGATCGTAACACGAATACTGTTACTTCAATTTCTCCATTTTGACACATTACTATCTTCAAAGATTAGCACATGTAAAACTGAAAGACTCAATAACATGAACACGCATGAGCATGAACAAAAGCAGGGGCATGAGTCAAAAACATGAATAATAGAAACGAAAAATGACGTATTATAAAAGACAATAATTTGGATAGTCTGCCTACCTATTTCTGTGTTATTCTCAAAAATATTCAGTTACCCTTTGCGTATGATATATCATAACGGAAAGACTAAATAGCTCTCAACGCCATCCGCAAAGTATTGTGCATTCGTTCGAAACCACAGTGCAAAATACGAATACAAAAAAAAAAAAAAATAATAATAAAATAATAATTCTGCAGTGTAGTCACTTTAATTGAATTTCATGAGATTAAAGAAATAACGAACAATACTACTACCTTTGACGAGCTGCAAAACTTTCCTTTGTCAGGCTGCGAGCAAGCCACAAAGAAACGTGGTCCTGGTTCTTTTTACAAAAATGTTAAACCGTAATAGCAGGTATAATAATAAAAATATTTAACACGCAATGGAATAATTTACTTGTTATACACAGAGAAAAAATTAATAGAACAAGGTTCTGTGATTGGAAAATGAAACAAAAGTCAAAAATAAATGTCTAGAATTCGAGTAACTCACCCTAATGCAATACGTATATGTAGGTAGGTTCTTTGTTCCAGAAATCTGCACAAGTATATAAAACGCGTCGCACACAAGCATAACACTATAAATATAACACGAGGAACTTCATATTCGTCACTTCTTTCAATCATTTAGGTATACTGGTATAACTTTCGTCATATTATATTACTTCATTTGTTTCAGGCCCTGCTTTAGTATTATATCTAAGTATTATAGGTATTTCTCACCTTAATCTAATCTCTTTTTTAAAATTTTATCTAATTTCTTTAGTTTATGTAATTCGATTTTACAATCACACACACACATACAAAGACAAAGTTGACTAATAAAGGAACGAACATAATTCAAGAAGTTTGAAAGGTATTGAAACTTCGAGTGACGTAGCTCTCAGTTTTACAATTTGACTGCTAATGTTCGAAACTGCACAAAGTGAGAGAAGAGAATTATATAGAAATAAAATGAGCTGGTAACAGATCAAGACTACACTGAAAGGCGGTAATGCAGGGGTAAAAGCGCGGGGAATGCGGGGACACCGTCTCTCCACCTCCAAAATATGTACTGTCCCTCAGTTCCTAAAAAAGTACAATGGGCGGAGATAGGCAGGGGACGGCGTGACGTCATGCCGCTACCTATCGTTCCCCCACTTTTGCCTCTGGGGTAAAGAAGTCAGAATTCCCGAAACTTTCAAGTTTCCATTGAAACACGAGGTGATAACGATTGATACCTACTCAATAGTCTATATAAAGGTTTATTTCTGGATATTTTTATTTTGTTAAAAGTTATTTATTTTTTTTTTCAGATTGTTTTAAACAACACTAGCAACAGACTACAAGGAAAATACTATGAACTGTGTTTTCACAGGCAGTGTAACATTACATTTTAGACACGTTTGTGTAATTGTGTTTGTGTCTATTGATTTTTCCGCGTCTGAGACGATACATTACTTAAAAATTAAATACATGAATAACCAAGAAAGATAATTTTCTAATGACCCATTTCGATTTTATATAACCGACATATCTTGGCTAATCCTAAACTCAGAACTATCCATCATTGGCCATCTAGAAAGAAAATTTTATTTAAATGTTCTACTTCTTTAATCTTGAGATATTCCTTCATGTTACTTGCAGAGGCCAATAGTAGCACTTTCTCTCAAGGAATCGGACTCTGCTAATATTTCACCCACACGAAACAAGGTGTACATAACCCTTTTTAGTTAAACTATTTTCTTCAAGTATTCTTAAAAGATTTTTGAAAAGAAATTATAGTTTCTTTTCCTCCACTCTCTATTGTAGACTATATCTACAGTTTCTTTAGCAGGTGCCGCTTGTTAACAGTACGAGCAAATGTTACAAACCTGATTTGACGATGGAACCTCTAATGAGATTTGGACCCCTATTTAAAGAATCAGAATTTTATTTGAAATTTTCGAGTCTGATACAGATTAATATATACTTTTGTGTTTAAGAAAACCAACTCTGGAAGCTTTTTTCTAATGGTCTTGTTTATAGATAGGGCTAGATCGGAACAGAACTGATTTCAAGAATCAACTTTGGTTTTTGTATTTATTGTATTGTCTCTCTACATAGCTAATAGGTAGTCTTTCCAGATAGACAATCTTATGGGCTTCTAAACACTATTAGTTAAGCCATAACTATTACGCGAAAACAAAGTCATAACTGTTATTTTTCTAAACACTAAAACATATTTTTTTAAAAAAGCTATTGACCTAGTTTTATCTTGCACTTGAACATAGAACTTTCGACTGAAGTAAAATCATCACGGAGCAGTTCGAAGGAAGCTTTCTTCCAGAAAAGTCTGTTCGGGGGAGGGGGAGAAGCAATATCAAAATGTGAGAGAGCTACTATTTCTCAAAATACGAATTCTGCACGAGAATGATGCAATTTAATTTATCTTAGCTTCGGAGACAGAGAGAAGGGGGTATAGCAAACTTCAGGAAGGAAACTCATACGGAAGTTTGCCTGGAAGATACACTGGTATGAAGGATCAGTAATGAGATACAATCGTAATTCCTATTTCACATCAAATAATGTAATTGAGTAGAATTACTAAGGAAAGCAACTTTTCTTATCAGCAGTTAAACTGTCAAAAGGGTATAGCGCACATGTGGACTCTCAACGAGTCAAATGTTGACAACATTACAAAGAGCTAGCCACTTACAATCTTTACAAGGAAATTCACGAGGGTTGGCATCCTCTTCCCTTGAATAGTGTCACCAGTATTAACTGCAGGTGCATGTTTCTAAACGCATGTACATTTAGACATTTTACGAATCGTAGTGAGGTAAGTACGGATTTCTTAAAGTGGTAGGGAACGTACGGATGTTTTAGAAACAAACTTACTGAATTGAAATGAACCTCAGTTAACTGTCATACTGTAGTGTTAGTATTAATTTCGCAATGTCACTGTGCTTCACACCAGCCTGACGAACTTTAATTGTAGGCATTCAGATCCAATCTTCTGAAAACAAGGAAAAATAGTAGTATAAAATATTAATTGATGTAACGAATTTCTTCTATGTTGAGTGGCAATAAACAAGGAAGAAAATAACTTTTTCTCTGTAGGCATAAGAGATTGTAGAAGTTTTGACAGAGCGGATCAGCACATATCTGTCCACAAACAAAGTATTATAAATGTCTGTTTGTTCTTTACGAGGTTCTATCCAGTGGTACTAGAAAGGAATCCTATGTGAAATACAAGCTTATCTTTCAATGTTTCAGAAACCACTAATGACAGCAAACAGAATCAGCGATTTCTGGTGAATTAAGATGTATATTACGTAATTTTATGTAGCAACATAATTTATATACTATGATCATATATATACTATATCATAGTGTATATATATATATATATATATATATATATATATATATATATATATATATATCATATATACTAGGTACCCGGAGCCTCCACCATAACATATGCCAACTTATTGGATCGAAATCCGTACGTCAACATACACAATTTACATCCACACTTAGCTCGTGTAATAATAACCATGTTAGCATGGGGGCAATTTAGATTGCAATCTCATAACAAACTTAACCATTTAATTTTAGGTAGAGCAATAATTTGTTAAGATGGTAATGTCTTAATTGGATAGATAAAACTAGAGACATCATATTAGATAATTACCCAAAATTGATGCTGTGGCCTTATGACAAAAATTAATAATGACTGTCATATTAAATTAGAACTTAGATTTTGATGTAAATGAAATTGGTAATGAAGTCTAATAATAGAAGTGTGTTATCAATTCGTAACCAGCATGTACTCACTACATTTTGATTGGAGAAGAATTAAAAAATCAAACCTTCTTCTGTGATGTCACTCCAAAACTCTCTCGAGTTCACTACTCTTTTTGTCCACCTACCTTTTCTTCCTAGTTTTTGGTAGCGTCAGTTCTTCCGCTTACAATTACATTTTCAAGAATTTCCGCATGACTCAAAGTAGGAAGTGTTATTGAGTTGACGCATTGCTACATAACATAAGTTATATTTCCTATTAAAAAGAATGTTTTTATCCAGACATAGTTTTGAGTTGTTACGAGACTTCCTTAATTGCTCTACTATGTGAACGAAGTAACAGCACCAGACTGGGAATTGAGTTTTTATTTCCATTTAAAATATAAAAATTTACAAAATATTAATATCAAGGTTAATAAAATATCATTTACCCCTTACCAATTAACTTCAGTCATATTACAATACTATTGTAATATTTAAGTTAAAATTTCCTGTAGGGACTGTAAAACGTATAGACATTTTAACTTAGTTGTAGGGGCTTAACCAAAATATTGTTGGCAACTGTGAATGTTAACCGCGGGTCTTATCCTTTGAGGGAAAAAGTTAGCTTTGTATGTACCTAGGTATAAATTATAATTATTACTTGGAAAAGAGGATTCAATTGTAAGGTTAAAATAATATCATGAATTAGAAGATTTACGAAGTACAAATCTGTACAATCATACGCTGTTATTCAAAAGCCAGCAAGAATGAATAGAGTTGCCGAAGTTTTAGTGAGAAGTGGGGAAAAATCGTAATGCTCCTCTGCGGTTGACATTGTAAGAATAACCCTTGAAAGGAAGCAGATTTATTAAACAAGAGTTTGAAAAAAATAACTCTATCGTGTGAAGAGAACGAGAGGAAGAGATTAATCATAGCTTTACCTAAAAATGAAATATTCTTCTGTATTACTCTGAAAATATAATTTATTTCTTGGTCATTTTTATCTTATGGTTTCTGGTCCGATAGGAAGGTCAATGATCCTGCCATAATGTACACAAAATTAGGAATTCAGAAAGAAAATATATTTAGAAAAAGAACAAAATCAATTGTTAAAAAGAAAAATCAAAGAAAAGGGAATTGAAAATATGTATGCGTATGTTCCAGAGAGTGAAGCAAATGTATTTTAATCGTGAGGATGCTATAAAAATGACACATGTCTAGCTTAAACTCAATTACGGTTATCTGAAGAAATGAAAATATAAGATTATATCAGAATAAGTTGATTAATACCAAGGACACGTCTTGGGAGAGAGTTAGTGCTCTATTTGTGAATAGAGATTTTGGAAACGCTGTACCATAGTCTTTAAGGCGTAATTACACATATTTCTATAGGATAATTTAAACAAGAAGATAATGATAAGCAGTGCCTGTAAAACTTGAAGAGACAGAACTTTCTTGGTTACCTTTATACAATAAATTGTTACGTAAAGTCACTATCATTGATTCTCTGGAAATATTTCACTTATTCAACCAATTACAACGAAACGTTTGTTGCAGTTGTGTAGCTAGGGATTCGCCAGGAACCTGAGACCCGCTGCGACCTCCTTCACCCCCCTTCAAATTATAATTATTTGTTTGTAAGTACAGGGTGATTTTTTTTAAAACTCACTGATTTCATTTGGGTCTAGAATTTCTAACTGAATTTCAATTTTCATGCGATTTGTGACAAATGATGAAGGAAGGATGGAAGATTTATAGAACTATGTTTACTGGTTTAAATTCATCCTGGTAATATCAGCCACACCTGAAGAAAAACAGCAAATATTCGCCAGTGTACCTTACAATTGGAATGAGGTGCGGAATGGTGTGGAAATTTTAGTTTCCTTCGTTGGATGGCAACTTCGACAACATCATCCCAAACAGGAAACTGGACCACTTTATTGGGAATTGTGCTGTACAATTCTGTTCAACTGTGAGAGTATAATCAGGACACAATGAGAATAACGTACTCTTTGGAGCAACACGAGTTTATCGTTAAGAGTTTTTGGACAACAGACTCTGTTGTTGCTCCGCAAAGGGCATTTAGAAACAAATTTGCTCCAGACAGGAACATAATATGGCCGTTAGTGAATAAATTGGAAGAAACAGGGTCGCTTCTGAGAGAGACAGGGAAGCAATCGACTCCGCAGGTAGGTGTCGTGGAAGATGTCAGTTACAGACTCCTTAGGTCGCCCCAGAAATCTCTCCGTCGTATGTCGCAAGAAAGACATGTGATTTATGGGTGTTACCCCTAACATTTACTTTGTATTCTCACAAACACTTAATTCGATTTCTGCAATTTCACTTCAAAAATCCAAAACTTCATTCCAATTGTAAGGTACACTGTCGAATATTTGCCGTTTTTCTTCAGGCATGGTCGATATTACTACGGATGAATTTAAACCAGTAAACATAGTCCCATAAACTCCCCATTCTTCCTTGATCATTTGTAACAAACCGCATGAAAATTGGAAATCACTTAGAATTCTACACCCAAATGAAATCAGTGGTTTTTTTAAAAAAAAAATCACCCTGTATTTGTGAATGAAAGATAAACTCAAGTTAGACCCCGAAATGGTCGCATTATCTCCTTGTCTTAATGTTCCTGCTATGTGCCTAGTTCTTACCATACTTTGGCTTATCTTACAAGGCCAAAGTTGAGATCTTCTTACTTCACAAGACCGAAGCTGAGCCAATATATCGATTTGCTATTTACTGCCAACGAGCAGGCTCCAATTGTAAAAAGATAACTTGAAGTTATTCGATTAGCTTAAGCTTTTAAGTTTTTGGCAATTGACCTGACAATAGTGAAGAGTATCTATGTCAAACATTTTCAACTAATCGACATTCACAGTATAGGAGCACGCTTTTACCATAAGGGAAATCGCAGCAAGAATCACGTTGAACAAATAAGAGAAAGAAATGGGACATGAGAGTGAAAAAACAAGTTATGGTAGTGTTCATGTATTCATTTATCCACGAGAAAAACGTACCTATAAAACCATCGACTTTGGTATCGGTGTATGTTTGACTGTCTCCACCGCTTTCTATCAACGTCAGGTTACCTGATTTCTCCTTTTCGTCTCCGTGTGGTTTACCGACAAAAGGAGCAGAAAATTGTAACGTCACACAGCATTCACTTCGAAATGGTTAGATGCAGATGTATTCGGCCGCGGTAAACTTGGATGGGCACTAGTGTAGGTAGGCAAAAAAAAAAAAAAATCATCTTCATGGGTCATCCCACAATAGTTACGTACACAGTCAATGAACTCCAACTTCTCAGCATAACGGTGAAAATTAAAACATCTGTCATTTAAAATGGTTTATTTAATTTATTGTATTTTATTATTGTATTAAGAAGAGAAAAATAAAATTACTCTTTTGAAGCATTGAATAGAGGAGAAGTATTGACATTTTCGTTGTCATAATATCTATTCGATTTGTGTTATCAAACTATTTTAAGTATATAAATCCATTCCAGAAAAAAATAATAGAAAAGGATTGTAATGGAATTGGAAACGTAACGGGTGGACAGATGACCACAGTTAAAAACCTTTTTCCGTCAATGAATGTTTTTTTTAGAAAAAAAAGAAAAAAAAGTGGAGTTACGACGATTTTAGTTAAATTTTGAGTGCAAGGATTGAAACCCCTGCTTCCAGCCTGAATGAAAATTTCGATCAATGCGGTTTGGACAACGTGCAACTCGGATAATGGAGTATCGGCCTCAGGGGTCTCTCCTTTATGTAAGTGTATGTGAATGTGTAGGTGTGTATGAGAGTGTGTGTATGTGTCTGAAAGAGGGGGATAAAGAGAGTACCCAAACTCTCTATTCTAACCTCTCTCCTTCCAACATCCCAAGCAGATTATCATGAATTTTGAACTCGTCTGGAAAAATAGGTCAACGAAAATGAGTTAGGTAAGCATATAAACTAAATACTATATCTATCCTTTTATATAGTACGATTAAAAGAAAAATAATAGTATATAAATTCTCCCGAACGAAAAAGAGACATCATATTTTTTTCTTTCTATAATGAAGAAAAGAGAATAGTTATTTTTTTGGTTAATAAATTTGTGGCTGTTTTATTTTCATTTTGTTCATAAAATGGGTTTAATAAAATAGTAAATGAATATTTTGGACAAATTAACTAGTAAGAGTTGAAATGACTGAGAAATAAGCTCAAAATAGTTTAGAAATAGATGACCGAAAAATTTAAGTAATGAATTATATTTCATGGTTAAAGAAATGAATCATATTGAAATGTGATAACAAATATCATTATCATTATCATAGGTATTCTACCATTATTGGCAGGTCTCTTGACGCAACAGACAACCTTCCATGCTCTACGGTCTTTAATTAACCTCTTCGTCTTCAAGTAAGCGTTTTTCCGTTGTAATGATAATAGGTATGGAAAAGTGTTATTGTGGGGGATTCATAAATGCTAAAAACTCCCAGATTTTAGATTGAGAAACAGTGATACCCTATGAAAATTTACAGCATATTTATACTTGTGTACTTACTTTAATCTGAAATATCAGAATTAATTGAATAATACTTCTAAACTCAACATCTCAACCCCATTTCATTTATTGTGCTGTTTCTGGCTGCTCCACTGTTCTTATTCAAATTCCACTTGTTTCTGTCTCTTGCAGATAGGCATGCTTTCTCATCATTGTCAGATTTACGTATTCAATTTGTAGTCAATTCTCAATTTTCAGAAGCTGGTTAAATCGCGTTAAGCTATACTAATTGTTCAATGTATTTCCAATGTTTTTGTTTCTACGTATCTCATGAAGGAAAATCTATATCGTAATACAGTGGCGTCTCGTGACATAATTTTTCGGTAGTTTACAGTTGTTAGAAAGTTCTATTCTAAAATTGTTTCAGTATTTTAAATAATAAAAACAATAAAAAATCAATGAAAGTAACTATATATATAGTACCTATTCATAAACAAATGGTCCATTTCATTCGTATATCAAATCATTTCTGATGTTCTTCTGAGCAATTAACTTATCAATAACTGTTCTGAAGTTTAGTTTTTTCATGATTTTCTCTGTTGATACTATGTATACCCAATACAGTGAGACTATTTTGAGTTATGGCACTCCTTTGAATGCTTTAATATTCTTTAATATGGTAAAAACAATTTTCAGTGTCTGAAGTCAACGTCGGATTATTTACTATGATTTTCAGGAATTTTGTTGTATGCCATTCTCTTTCTACAGATTCACCATCAATTTCACAATTTACTAAATGGGGTCTCTATTAGACTGCAAACGTCTGCTATCTCGTATATTTGAATTGACATGTATGCTGTTTTGTGAACCGTTAACAGTATACACGAAACATGCTATGTATCAAATTATTATGATTGTTGCAGAGGCACATTTAATTACGAACGCTATGTCCATTAACTTTTGCATTGTTGTCTCAAGACACTTCATGACTGTTTATTTTGTATTTACGTTCTTTGTTAGGGGTTGGGCTATATAAGACAGAATTTACAGTTTAAAAAGGAGATTACTGCAATGTGTTTGATGCTCTTCCATCTGGAATTAAACTCGGGACTAGTCCACCAGACATACACTAGTCATTATGCCAATTAGGAGAGCAGGACACTTATGAAGTCAACCAAACCATGGAAAACACCACAGCTACTAGAATCTTCCGACTGCTAATGGAAACATACAGGATATTCAAACACCTCCAAAATCTGATGCAATCAATCAAAAATGAGCGAAAGTGACTTCGTTTTCCACAAAATTATTATGATCATGCGAACGAATCGTGATAGAATATTTGACGCACTTATCAGGCGCACACTCAGAAAATTTTGTTGGATGAGTCCAAAGTTTGGGGGATCAAATACTCCAAGACATGACATCTATGTACGATTGATCCGATGTAATTCTACAGCCAAGAAATACTATCAAACTGTTAAGTCCCGCCGTCTACCTGTATATTCTAAGAAAAATATAGATTTAGCTTTTTAAAAAGAAAAGAAAATACAGATGAAATGTAACATCAAATCTTTAGGCTACATCAGTCATTTCTCTACTAAACAATTATTAGTTTTATTATGAAAGTGTACAAACATATGTCGAGTTAAGAAGTTTGAAGGGGGATCCGAACCCGGTAGATTCTCCGTGTGGGTACGCCTCTGGTGCTCACACCAGTTAAATACAGCATACTTTTAATGTTTTTATTACACAGCTCATACTTCTTTACATTTTCAAACAGTTATCCCAAATATATTAGCCTACTCAATTCAGGTCCACCGCTAATTCCCTTGTTATAAGACGCGAGAAAAACAAAACAATCATATTATCATTTTGTAATCTATCAGCCATTTATTGTTTTAAATTAACTTTGAAATTTCGACACAGTTTAATTTTCACCTCCAAATGTGAGCTCCTCCGTGGCTAAGCGGTTAGCGTACGCGCCTTTGGCGTGGGAGACCCGGGTTTGATTCCCGGCGGGAGCTCATGTGGTTCGGATTCCACGTTAATCAGTAGGTCCACGTCTCAAATAGCCTCGCTGCTGAAAGGGACGCTAAATTGAAATTCAACTCAACTCACCTCCAAATGATAATTAACTTTCGTCGATTATCTAATCTTCTTTCTAAAATTTCTACAATCCGTCAGTGCACTGAAATATATACAGTAGTTTACAATCACTCAACAGAATCCTCTATAAAATAGGGTAATGATAAGATTTTTCTTAGAAGAAATATTCCGAAAAATTCTTCCGTATCGAATAGGCCGTAGATTCACGAGTATTGAGATTTTTTAAAGGAAAACCTAACACTACAAACCTATCGAGGAGGGTATACGGAAGTATATGGAGAATACTCACCTTAATATACTTATAGTTCAGCCTATATTTACTTTAATTGAGAAATGTAATGGAGGTATATGGATGAACATAAGCTATAGATTTGAAAACGATCGAGAATAGGCTATATCTACCAAAAACCTAGCAGTACGTAGCTGATGGAAATTATGGAGAAAAAAAGTAATAAATATTAGTGAACACATAAATCAATCAGTATACCACCACAAAACACGTTTTCACTTTTCTCACTTTGAAATTCACTGAAAAAGGAAGAGAGGGAGATTATATATTGAAATGGAAGATGGCTTACACACCAATTGAAAGCACTAATGACTCCTATTACGAAACTGTAATAAAAATTTTCCGAATGCATATACTGTGCGAGTTATATGAATATACAGGGTGTCCAGAAAATCCGTTACCACTCCTAGAAATTGCAAACGGTGAACCAGATGCAAAAACAGGAAAACACGTGTTTGATTATTTTAAATGTACAACGTATCAAAGCAAAAGGTGTTGTTCCAGGGCCACCCGCAGGGACCCAGGCGGAGTCCAACTCAAAAGTTGCAAATGGTAAGGGGGTCTAGAAGCATATCGTTGGAAACCTGTTGGAAAATGGAAGAAGATAAAACAAGCCTCGACTCTCTAGAGTTATCCTGTGCAAAATGGCGACCTGTCAAATGGTCACCAAAAGCGACACTGTAAAGTGTAGGACACCCCAAAAAAAAAAAAAAAAAAAAATGGTGAGACAGATGTCAAAACAGGAAAACACAGGTGTTATCATTTTAAAAGTACAGTGATTGAAAGTAAATCCTCCACAGCGTCCCAGATGGGGTCCTACTCAAAATTTTCAAATGGCAAGGGAGGTCAAGTAGCACATCGTTGGAAACCTGTTGGGAAATGAAAGAAGACGGAACAAGTCTTGACTCTCAAACTATCTTGTGCAAAATGGTGGCCGGTCAAAATGTACATCCTCATTTCGATTCTCCAAGCACATTCGCTTTCCATTTAGCAATCGGTACTTGTTGTCATTGTGACACGATTGCACGTATTCGCTGTTCCTGGTGCAAGATTTGTTTTGTTTGAATCATTTTATACCTGATAATCCAGACAACGAGCATAAGTATCACTATTGTACATTATATGTTAGCTAGTCAGTTCTATACTCAAATAAGTCAAATGTTATTTCTTTTATTTTCTTTATTTCTTTCTTTATTTAGATATTACTGGGCTCAAAGAGTAGAATCTGACAGTAGGGGCATTTCCTTTCTTTCCGTTGAATAAGAATTGAAGTGAAAACAAACTAAAACTAGGCTACAGAAAAAAAAGAACTAAAATGCAAGATGCTTGTACAGTGTTATTGTAGAGCGACCACACTTGTTCAATCTGCTTTCATTTAACAACAGCTTTCAAACGATATCCTTCTTGAGCCCCCTTGCCATTTGAAAATTTTGAGTAGGACCCCGTCTGGGACCCTTTGAGGACCTGGGACAAATATTTTTACTTTCAATCATTGTACTTTTGAAATGATTACACATATGTTTTCCTGTTTTGACATCTGTCTCACCGTTTCAGTTTTTTTTTTCTTTTTAAGGTGGTCATAGACTTTACAATGACGTTTTTGCTCACATTTTGACGGGTGGCCATTTTGCACAGGATAATTCTAGAGAGCCGAGACTTCTTCCGTCTTCTTTCGTTTCGTTTCCCAACAGGTTTTCAACAACATGCTATTTGACCCCCTCACCATTTGCAATTTTTGAGTTGGACTCCTCCTGGAACCTTGCGGTTGGCCCTGGGACAACACTTTTTGCTTTGATACGTTGTACTTTTAAAATAATCAAACCAGTGTTTTCCCGTTTTGGTATCTGGTTCAGAAAATAAAGAAAATAAAAGAAAATTAAGAAATAAAGAAAAGAAAAGATATAACGTTTGACTTATTTGGGTATAGAATTGACTAGATAACATATAATGTACAATAGTGCTACTTATGCTCGTTGTCTGGATTGTCAAGTATAAAATGATTCAAACAAAAAAAAAAAAATTCTTGCACCAGGAACAGCTAATACGTGCAATCGTTTCACAATGACAACAAGTACCGATTGCTAAATGTAAAGCGAATGTGCTTGGAGAATCGAAATGAGGATGCACATTTTAATCGGCCACCATTTTGCACAAGATAGTTTTAGAGAGTCAAGACTTGTTCCGTCTTCTTTCATTTCCCAACAGGTTTCCAACGATGTGCTACTTGACCTCCCTTGCCATTTGAAAATTTTGAATAGGACCCCATCTGGGACCCTGTGGAGGATTTACTTTCAATCACTGTACTTTTAAAGTGATAACACCTGTGTTTTCCTGTTTTGACATCTCTCTCACCATTTTTTATTTATTTATTTATTTATTTATTTATTTTTTTTTTTTGGTTGTCCTACACTTTACAGTGTCTCTTTTGGTGACCCTTTGACCGGTCGCCACTTTGCACAGGATAATTCTAGAGAGTCGAGGCTTGTTTTATCTTCTTCCATTTTCCAACAGGCTTCCAACGATATGCTTCTAGACCCCCTTACCATTGCAATTTTTGAGTTGAACCCCGCCTGGGATCCTGCGGGTGGCCCTGGAACAACACTTTTTGCTTTGATACGTTGTACTTTTAAAATAATCAAACACGTATTTTCCTGTTTTTGCATCTGGTTCACTGTTTGCGATTTCTAAAGATGGAAACGGATTTTCTGGACACCCTGTATATTCATATAACTCGCACAGTATATGTATTCGGAAAATTATTATTAAAATTTCGTAATAGGCGTCATTAGTGCTTTGGATTCATGTACAAGCCACCTTCCACTTCGATATATAATGTCCCTCTCTTCCCTTGTGAGAGAATAGTTTATCTGCGCATAAAGTATGATCTCCGAAGTAAGTTCTGACTCGCTGCAAAGAAAAAACCTTTCCGCGTTCTTTACACGTGTTACAGCTGAACGTACGTTACTGCAAATACTAATAAGTTTTACTTGTCTTTTTCTACTTTGCATGTGTTAAATATGAATGTTGAAAAAATATCAGTTCCAAAATTTTCTTCAGGTTCCCACAATACAGAAGGTAAGATTTTATCATTGTAGGAATTTTACCAAGTACGGTATATTTTGATAAGCTATTCGCTTTTCTTACAAACGTTTAGTTTATTTAGGTAGGAAAACCGAAGCCTAAAGAAAAATAAGAGATTATATGTATTTAAAAAAAAAAAAAAGTCTTGAAAATAAATTACAATTTAATTTTGTCCTGAGATAACTTAAGAATGTCTGAGGAACGGTTCTAAACCTCCCATTCCGTTGGTACGACCTCGGAAAGAAGTAATTTTATTTGCTCCATTAGTGTATTTTCATTACAAGAAATTGAGATAAAAAGAAATGTAGATAACTAATTGAAAGAATGAGTTATATACTGCTACTTTATTTTTCTATTTTAAATAGCAATTCATTCTTTGAATCTGTTTAAAGCGCCACATTACTGGAAATTAGTCAACAACGGCTGTCAACACAGAAGTTCATTCTTGGATTCTGTTTAAAGCGCCACATTACTGGAAATACTCGTAAGTCAACTGTAGCTGTCAACGCTGCTCTTGCAAATCTTGATTTGAACGTTAGGAGACCGCAGTTCCTCCCCTCAGCTGTCCGCGTTTCCCTTCCGTATTACACACAGAGCAGTCTATCTGGTTCGCTGCTGTGTTGTGAGCGTGGTATGATGATGGAATGCATATTTGCAAGGAGTAAAGCAAGCGAAGAGTGGAAATGAAACGACAATATAGTAATATTATAAATATTATTAAATACCTTAAGGAGCAACAAACAGCGTACAATATTTGGTGGTTCACGTGCTTTTGCGAGCTGCACAATGCGACGCCAGTGTCGTAATAGCAGCATTTGTTGAAATGAAATCTTTAAGTTTTACGTCCCACGGTTATGCCGGTTAGGCTAAAAAGACGGTTATGATGAGAGATGAATGAAATAATGGAATGAAGAAGAAAGTGGGAGGAAACAAGAGAACCCAGGGAAAACTCACGAGCACGGTGTTTGTCCACCACGTTAGAAACTATGAATGTAAGGGGAACTCAAGTTAGCCTTAACGTTCCCGCCCCTCATAGAAAATTGTGACTGTATACACAATTGGTTAAACGAAATGTTCCCTTTGTAATATTGAATCTAAAATCTATATTCTATAAAACTTAACTTTAACCTTTCTCTATCTCGTTTCCAGAAAAAAAATATTTTTTTGAAAATAATATGATTGTTATCAATTAATTTCAACTTCACTTGTACTAAACATAAATCTTAAAGGGATGAGGTGATTTTACTGTGCTGCACGCTGAGCTTATTTGCAACCACAAAAAAACCTCCTATTGATCAGATTATGCAGGTATAATATCTCTTCTTTATGACTCAGTATTGTTTCGTCCTGTTGTGTTATAACACGAAAAGCAGTTGAAACCAGTTGGAATTTTAATTATGTGATGCAACCTTTTGCTCACATTGATGTTAACGCATCACTGGATACCTCATTTGTTTACATTTGAATTTTGATTTTAACAAAAATGATTAGAAGGTTGATTGTGTCCTGGTTTCGTTTTTCAGTTTTTTTAAAAAAGAAAAAATCAATTATATTTTGTGCGTCATCTAACTTGATAAATACAGTACCTGAATGGCATACCAACCCCATTAAATGTTCAGTGAACCACGTAGTAGGCAATTAGCTTGTGATGTTACAGCAGCCAATGAAAACATTGCGTTTACCAAAATAACGAATTACCAATATCAAAACATTATGTATCTTTCGGGTTTTTATTTATACATCAGTTACAATGTTTGAAACTCAATGTTTGGAGATCAATTTCGCATCCAATCATCTTGATTATATGTAAAAGAAAGTATAAATTTTAATTAGTATAATGACAATTTTATATTATTAGTATACCATAGATTACTTTGTCCAGAAATGATCATATGGTTGACTTCATTCTCTTTCTCTCTTTCTTCCCCCCTCTCTCTTTCTCCCACTGGTGGAAATTCCTGTCAAAACTTCCTCAATGACTATATGAATTAATGTATAGATTTAGTGAATTTGCAGTGAACAAAAAGTTTGCTTACACAACGTTTTTAATGTATTTGATATTACGTTGTCGGCATGTGTCCAAGACTCGTATACTTTATATTTAGTGAGATTTATTGTCGTCTGCTCAGTTTTTCTTTCTTAATGCTACACTGGAGAAAATTTCTGCAATTAGGTCACTAAATATCAATGTAAAGTCTTTTACACTTCATTTTGTAAGTTGGTATACATTTTCTTAGATTAAAGTACAACATTTGCTGGTATTTGTTTTTTTGTTTTTTTTTTTTTACAAATGTACAGTAAATTTATAAGAAATATGATATTTTTCATCATAAAAATATCATTTTACACCATTTCATATTAGTAATTTTACTTTGTGGGGGTAAATTGATTTACATAGAGGATTGACAAACATATTGCCACTATTTTATATATATATATATATATAAATTTACCTATGAATTTTTTACAGTGTAGTTGTCCTGAAACAAGATTTTAAAGTTGAACTAAATTGAACTCCCTCCCTTTAAGAAATGTCAACCAATAATAATAGTTTAGGTATCACGAGATAAAGTAAATTATCCTCTTTTCCTTAGCTAATTTCATGCACAAGCAATAGGAATAAGTGTCTAATCTTAAACAAAATACGCACTACATTCAATGAAATTCAGTGAATTTTAACAATTTTTTCGCAGACCATTTTTTGAAGCTTGTGTACTTCTATAAAGAGCATGAAATTCACTTCGTTTTTATTAGATGATTTCAGTCCCAACCAGTAGAAATATTTAGGAAGCCTCTGGCCAAAATATCCTTCATACTGCACTAAACTTTCTTCGAACATTTTACTAGAATAACATGTTAAAATCTAATGATGAATGAAAATTTTCGTTTCTGGTTGCCTGGTTTCAATACCATATAGTGCATTGAATGTGGATTGTAGGAAAGTTTATGGATATATAATAACACTAAGCAAGATAAGCATATATTTTCCAACAGTGATAAAGGCATTGCAACGGCGAAGCCAGTAAATAAAATAGTCGGTATTATATAAACTGTGACTGTACAAACTTATAGTACATAACTACGGTCTCCATCTATATATTATTTTAAATTGTTTTCATGAATATGAAGAATCCATCGAGAATTTCGCAAAGTAAGATGTTAAGTATTTACAATATTTTAAAAGTAATATGAGCTTTACACATGAGAATGTGTGTTACTGTTAGAAGTATTTGCGGCACTCTTCTACGTCACTCTCTTAAAGGTATGTGTATTTTCGTTAAGAAAAGACAAATGCAACTATATATATATATAAGGTACATAAATAAAAGTATTCTGTTCTACCAGAACAAAAAATACATTAATTATTATTATTAAAACGTTTCCAGCACCATATAAACTCGTTTCTAGACATTTGTTCGATAATTACGCATAATGTTATAATTTTGCTCAGTTTGATTTGATCTAGCGAATAATATATATACTGATTTATATGGAATCAATGGAAACGCCTGGAGTTAGAAATACAAATGGTCAAGCAGCTATCACAGCTTTTGGCTGTTGGTGGTGGTATGTTAAATCAAACTCCATGCTACGTGAGAAACAATAGAACGGCAATGTGCAGTAAACTGAGAGTACGGTGAAAATATAAAATGGGCGAACTCGCTAATTTCCAAATAGGACCACTTGTTTGTCCACAAAACACACAGCAATAGCACGCCGGCAAAGAGAAACAGTTGTTGGGATAAAACTCTCAGTGACAGGTATGACAACTTTTCAGCAATATATAAACTCGTTTCTAGACGTTTTCGCGATAACTACACATAATGATTTTATAATTTTGTTCAATTTGGTCTGATTTAATAACTGATACAATGATCTTTACCAATTCAATAAGAACTCAATGCAATTTAATTCTCAACATACGTTGTGCGACTGTGATGCAAGAGAAGGGGGAGTTAAAGCAGTATTTGCCACAGCTTGCGTTGACAATCACAGTCTGCTGCGAGTTACATACATGAGATGGATATACGAGGTCGGGTTATACGGATGAAACCGCTGAGAAGGGACTATGACGCTTTAGCGGTATGAACATGCAAAACAGACCGCTGATAACTGGAAAAGCGTTATCGTTCATCGTTCAACTTATTTCAAACAACAGGTCGTGCTATTGTGTGGCGAATGCCCAAACAAACCTGTGATCCGCAGTGTTTTTGTTAAACCGTGAAACGTGACGGCGGCTTTGTGATGCTGTAGATAAGAAAATCCTGATGTTTTCTGTGGGCTCTGTAATGATGCTCACCGATCGCGTGACTGAGCATTAGTATGTGGCCAATTTAGGGGATCATTATACATCCTATTCGAGACTGTTGACGTCGAAGTTGTTCCTGAACAACGACGTTATTTATATTCCTGAATAGAAACGCCGATTCACACAACAGGAGCAGTTGACGCTTGGTTTGATGATCATCAGTATGAAGTTGGACATCTTCCTTGGTGTGCTCAATCTTTTGATCTGAACATAATTAAGCAACCGTGGACTGATTTGTAGGCACGAATCGTGCGCAGATATTCACCTCCATATTCTCTCACGAAACTGGAAAGTTTCACTTTCTGTAGTTCACGAGTACGGTAACTCTACTTCAAGTCGCATTAGTGCTATTTTGAGACCAAAGGGAAGTCCAATGCCATACTAATCTGGTAAGTTTCACTTTTTTTCAGGAGTTCCCAGAATCTTTGTTTCATCTTGTAATGTTCCGCTCTTCAGCATCACATTAAATGACTTATTAATTTGTCGATACTATTTATTAGTCAGTGCGTTAATGCTATAAATTTGTTTCTGTTCTTATGTTTTATAATATTTTGTTTATAGCACCCATGTTCTCAAGTTGTACGAGCCAACGATAAAATATTGGAAATAAATGGCAAAATGAGTTCAAAAATTTAGCCACTTAAAAAGAAGAGAAACAATATAAGTAAATACAATACAAATTAATTCAGTACAAATAAATGTGCTAACCTTTTAAATATATAATTAAACGTTTCACGAATTAAATATCAAGATATTGAAAAAATACTAATTTTATCAAGTGTCATAAATTGATGCATTCACTTAGAAAGAAGGAGGGTAATAGTATACATGAAACCGCCCTTGTTTTCGGTGCTCCAGGATACTTCTTACTCTTGCATTACGTAGGGAAATGATGTTATTTCATGTGCAAGTGGTAACGGAACACATAGGAAACCCAGATCATCTTGTATTCACACTCCAATATAAAGTGTGAATATTCCCTGATCTGCGTTTCTTCTGTGTTCTATTACCACTTCGACATGAAATACCATTTCCCTACGTAATGCAAGAGTAAGAAGTATCCTGGAGCACAAGACATGCGATACGCGTTAAATCGCCCCCCCCCCTTCACACACACTCATAGATAAAGTACAAGGGCACTACACATGCAGATATAAAGGAATGTAATGTGAGGAATGAAAGTAAAAAGACAATAAGGAGCAGAAAGCATTCATATCGAATCACAATCAAATACTAGGAGGATATATTAGAGCTACTTCAAAGAGAAAGTTATGAAACCGCGTTTGTAGGGGATACTTTTTCCTCAAAGGAAAGGAGGACACATGTCCTACGAAATTATGTCTTTTATTCCCAAAAACCGCATCCCTACCACATACATAACACAACTTACCCATCCAAGCAGCGCACTTCACTAGTTTTTTTTTAGTACTTATTTCCAGTAGATGATGCACCTATAACCAAGATTGTTAACAACACGAAGTTACATAACTTTTCCCCCCTCCATCTCCCTTCTTCTGTCTTCTTCTACCGGAAGAACACCTACCGCCAATGTGCGCAGACCCAAAACTAGGAATGCCATCTGCACGGAAAACACACCTATACTTAGAGTTCCAAGATGTAATACGATCAGCGAGGAATTTTACTCAATTTATACACGTAATTCTAAGCATTATAGTTCGCATGTAAATTACCAAAAACTAAAAGTAAACATGAAAAAGCAAACTTCGCGTTGCATTCCCTTTACGAAAACCTGTACGAAATGACCACCAAATCTCCCATTTTGTCTGCAAACACCGCTAAGCAATCACGCTAGACCTGCTACTACTGCATACAGCTCTCAAACATTTGAAGAGCGTTCGCCGTGAAGAAAAACAAAGTGTAAGAAGAACAACAAAGGCGAGGAAAGGTACGTTCTTTTTTATTTTCGTATCACTCGAGAAGTAAATCAAAATCGGTTTGTTACCCCCTAAGTAAGTTCGTAGATACTCAATGAATAATCCCTAAAAGTATGAGCGTCCAGTTCCTTCTGGAACTAATGCCGTCTTACGTATACTATATCCAGAAGGAGAAATAAATATAAGTCTGCAGAACAAAAGGTTATTTATATTTTAAGTGTGTATGGAATTGTTGACAATGATATGTAAGGAAGCTACTACAATGTTCCATTGAAGAAGTCCCAAGTTTGGGAAGATCCTACGTTGTCTGCTCGTTACTAATCGCACAATATCATGAAGCTAATATAATCTGAAAGCACACATTCGTCAAAATTCCCATGCATTGTTTCACTCTACAGTATAAAGATCTGGGGGAAATATGACATCATGCTTTGTCAGGCGTTCTAACTTCACTTCTGAAGCAAATTTTCCGGTAGAAATAGTTATACTTGCAGAGTTAGACCCATCAATTTAACGATACGTTTTGGAGACAAGATAGTACAACTCTTGTCTCGAAGTCAACTCTCTTCACTTTTGGTCTGTAGGATATTCCTTGCGAATAACTGTTAGGTTATTTCCGTAATATCAGTGCAAATTAAACTTTATTACCACCTCTTGTATGAATAGTGATAAAAAAATACAACAATCTAATATAAATAAAATATTTTGTTTGTGTGATTGTCTCTCTGTCTGTCTGTCTGTGTGCGGCCTGGGGATCAGACGAGTGGACCGAGAGCTACCAAATTTTGATCACGGATACCTTGGTCCAGACCCCAGACCAAAACGAAGAGTTTCTTTGAAAATTCGAACCAGGGGGTCTCAGGAGGATCATTTGCCGTTACATGTAAAAGTAGTAGAAAATGACTTATATTAGTGTCTAACTCATAGTTTTCGCGGTCGCTGAGATCAATGGTGACACTTCCATTAGCGATGACTTTTAGCCACCGTTGTATGCGGGTCGGGGTTCACCGGGATTGGGAAAGTTACCGAGACATGTAAAAATAATCCAAAATGATCGTTATTAGCGTCAAATCCATAGTTTTCACCGTTGGTGAGATGAATGGAGATACTGCCATAGGCGTTGACTTCCAAACATAGCTCCCATGGGAAGAATGGATATTTTCAGCTAGTATTACAATAAGTTCTGAAAGTAAGAGAATTCAATTGAAACATCGTCTATGAAGGGACTCCATGCCGACTAATGTCATAAATATGGAGGACGAAAAAGTAAGAACATGGAGAACAAAATAACGGAGTCTAACGGAGCAAAATAAGCATTAATGACTACGTCAAGTTCTAGACGAAGAATTAGTTCTAACTCAAGATTAAACTAATGACAGTTATCCATAGAAGCTTCTGAAGTTTACTTATTAATGTTGCGACATACTTCTGATAACGAGGACAATGATGCAATATGTTTCACTCTTCTGTACCTTAATAAGTTTCATAGTTCACCATTCTTACTAGGATTGGGTAATTGTTTCTTATAATGTAATGTTAAGTATGCCAATTACTTCACAATAACTCGTAATTGAAAGCGATCTTTGAATTGTGTTTTCTAGTTATAGATAGCTAGAGCGACTACCTTGACAGACTTTGTTAATAGAGTAAATCCATTAACGCCTTCACAGGTAGTCCGCCCATACCTTCACGTGATAATTCTTGAACGAAAGATAATTTTTTAAATTTTGTAAATTTTAAAAGATAACAAAAGCGATTATTGTGGCCAAATTCATTATTGTGGTTTTGTGGTTGATCTGTTAACATCCTAACGGATAACGGTGAGCTTAACAGTCGCTATCCATATCCCATTCATTCATAAATGAACCCTTCCCGTGTTCCTCTTTATCTTTAGCACAGATTGTTTTTGAAGCAAAAGTTTATTTATATTCCACAACAAAGAAATCGCTTTCTGGAGTTGCCCCATCAATTCCCGGGTCATATGGCATATTTGTTCTTACCTAAACTTGGTCTTATACTTCATTGGGACCGTCACTAATCACCTTAGCGATCCCGAAAACTACGGATTCGACACTAATACCGGTCATTTGGGCGTATTATTCTCCACCTGCCCTCAACCATCATAATGATGGGGCTAAAGTTAGACTTAACTGGCATCAGGAGTGTTACTATTCACCTTTGTAATGGTCGTTTTCCGATTGGTCGTTCAGCGTTTTTACTTCCCTCCATTCTGGCTACATGACCTACCCACCTGAGCCTCCTAGACTTAATAACTAACAATGTTAGGTAAACAATATGAATTATGTAGTTTCTAGTAATGAAGTTTCCGACATTTTCTATTCCCGACTGTCTTGGGTCTGAATATTCGACTTAGGATTTTATTTTCTAATAATTTCATTATTCGTTCTTCCCTAAAAGTAAGCAACCATGCTTTCCAACCTTGCAGTACAAGAGGCATAATTATCCTTTTATACATGTTAAGGTTCCAGTTTTTCGATATAATTCGCGAAGACAAAACATTGTGGCCTGAATAATGACTCAAATGCTCTGCTTTCAGTCAACAATTAATTTCTTCGTGCATATGGTTTTGGTCTGTTCATGTTGATCGATATTTGAAAGTATCCACTTTGTCGAAAAACGTATTATTTGATATTTTATCGCATTCCTAATTTGCAGCATTACGGTCACAGTGAACTTTTATGTACTTACTTTTCTCTATTGTTAAACCCATCTCCGTGCAGGCGTTTAATACCTCTGTATTTCTTTCTGTAGTCCTCATATAATCACTATCAGATTTACATTATCGTCACAAGGCATAAAGTAGTGAGTGCCATTTAGCTTTATACTTTTTTCCTATCTTCTTTGATTTTCCGTAAAACTTATTCTACAACAAAGTTGAATAATAATGGAGACAATGCATTTCCTTGTTTTAAGCCATTTTCGACGTGAACGCTCGTGGACATCCTACTCGGACGTTAATTTAGGATGTATTTAAGCATTTCGTAATTAAGGCATCTTTAATTAATTAATCTCGCAACTAGCTGTTTTGGTATTGTGAATTCGATGAGAGTGTTATAGAATGTTTCTCTCTTAACAGAGTTGTAGGCCTTTCTGAAATCAATAAATAGATTTACCGGATTTGCATTTCTTTCGAAGTTTTTAACGAATGGTAGATATTAATTAATGTATCTACATATTAAAATACTAGGTTTATATGTTTGTGTTCAAAGAAAAGTTTATATGTTTGTTTCCAATAATTTCGGCAAAGAGATCTCGAAAACAACAAGTGCTAGAAACGTGCCGTTTTCATTGGTCGATTCCAAATTTTGTGTAGATTGTCTAGTTCTAATTGAATATTTAAAAACCTGGGGTTATTTCTTTATTACTTTTTTAGAGGGAAATTGGAAGTGTTGAAATTTAAAAAAAAGTAAAGAATCATATCCTACGAGTTATACATTCCAACGCCACATAATTGTATACACGGGTTGCATATCTCAGGTGTTTGTTTCATGGCCAAATGATAATGAAAAATGGAAAATAACCATTTCTCCAGTCTAAAATGAATCTTTATTGTTTGGAGTGTTTTGCCCAATGGACACCATATATCACTGACATTATAATTAATTGTGTGTAATGGATTTGCTTATTATCCACTGCATGCAAGAAGAAAGAAAACACTGATCATACATGAATTAGAAACTCGAAACGGACGTAGGCTCAAATCTTGCAAACAGTTCTAGATATTGAAAAAATATCCCCTTTATGGTACAGTCCGCAGCAAAAATCCTGCAACATGAGCATTAAGTTTATTGTGAAACGACGAAGTCTTTTGCTCCAAATAAGTGTGCATGGGAAGGCGCCGAGGTTTTTCCTGGCGTGAATCGTGCCACTTAGGTGTTATGTTGATTCACTGCGCTATTAGGCGTAGTTTCACAATAAAGGTACATGCTTATGTTGCAGGTTTTTTTTTTTCGCTGCGGACTGTACCCCTTGCCGATTTTTACCAAGACATCTTTAACTTGTGCCTGTAAAGGGACATGTACAGATGCTGTGAGGAATGACAAGGAGATTCATGCTCATATGTGAATGATGCGCTATGTAGGGAGCACATATTCAGCTAGTTAATGTTATTTACATTGGTTTATTTTTATTATTAAAGGTGTATAAAGTACACTGTTAAGTAGATTATTGTATACATTGCTCCCTGTCTTCTTCTATAATACAATCTGCTAGCAATGACATATTATTTGTAAAAATTCAGGGTAATTGAACCAGGATTGATATATATCTATACCTATTCTGTGTTATCGACGTCAGTGTACTTATTAAGATTTTTATCTAGCAGATTTACTGCAAATAATAATTGATACATAACAGATTAACTTTCGGTAATTCATTTTCTTAAAGAGAAATTACTAAGGAATGTTTGTAGCGTTGTAAAACACTTCTATTTTCTCTTTTATTATTTCAGAAATGAAATGAGAGATAAGAAGAGAAAGTTCTACATAAATATTTTACGTTAAACTATTCCTAAATCCCCCCTCTCAAAAAAAAAATCTTTCATGGCTGTCTTGTCCTCTATAAACAAGGTAAACAGGAAACATCACGAAGACCACAAACGTTCCCTATAAACCGCGAAGTGACAACTTTACAATATAATAAGGTTTAAACTTACGACGTGTCGCTTCTTGAGTAAAACATTTTAACTGCATGTATATTTTGAAGTTTGTGTTATACCTGATCTTAAATGTAGAAATAAACACGATACATTTCTACAAACACCTCTCCAACTGTCAAAAGAGGAAATGAAATCGTCCGCAATAGAGATATTTATGAATTGTAACTTCTCCATTGTAAATATGTTTTAGTAGCAAGATGTTGTATTCTACATTTAGTTAGCATTTATCACATCATAAAACGATTTTCTCGTCTGAAGTCAAATAGAACATATAGCTATCCAAAATCAAGCCCAAAGGTGAAAATCAAATATGTACGAGTTCTTAAGAAACTTTACCAAAGAATTGAACATTAATTCATTCAACGGTGTTAAATACCTATGGCACGTTTATGGTTTAGTTCATTGGTTTCTATGAGGAATTATTCTTCTGTTTTCCATAAAATGAATTGGAATTATGACGATTTCTTCTTCAGATATATTTTAATGTCCTATATCTTGTGAAAAATGAATTTTTGTTTTGAATGATGTTCTAATAAGAGAACAGATTTAATATGCTTAAAAAGACGCTATACTTTCTCGAAATGGAAACTATTTTTACATGCTTACAACAGGTAAATGTTCCGATTTAAGAATCTCGAATTTGATTTGAGCTGGCAACACTGACATTTTATTATTGTCATTTAATTTTGCAGCTTTGTTGCAGGTTAGTCAACATGGAGCGTTGTACAAATGAACAGCAAGTTTGGATTCTGGGAATTCATTATAAGAACGGTGTCATGTACATATGCAGGAAGTGGGTTCAGATCCCCAGAAATTCCGACCTTTCTGCAAATTTACTCTAATTTTAGGAGTAAATTTACAAATTTTAATAGAATTTATCCTCACATTGAATTTGGATTACCCAAAATGCTTTGAACTTCCCGAAATAAATTCCTGCGTACGTCCCTGGTTATTCACAAACTGTTAGATATCCGTGCACAACTAACGAGGGAACCTATGCAAGTGCAACTCTGACTTCGAGTCGAGACTATGGTCGTTGGATACCTTGTCCCAAAAGAACATAACACGAAAAGTGATACATCCTCGATCGCAACCGTTGCAGAGATATAAGCGTGAAAAGTTAGAAATTGAGCTCCATACTATACATTACAAAGTCAGCTTCCGGGTAAGATTTTTCGGTAACGGTCAGGTAAGGAAACTCAGCGAATACATATCAAATTAGTGTTGGGAGCCCACCACCTTTTGAATGAAAAAATGTTGCCCCCGGGACACTCGCAGGGTCCCAGGCGGGGTCCAACTCAAAATTGGCAAATGGAACCGGGGGTCAAGTAGCATATTGTATGAAAGCTATTGTTAAATAAAAGAAGATAGAACAAATCTCAACTCTCTATAATGACCCTGTGCAAACGGGCAACTGGTCAAAATGTCAATACAGCCTACATCAGAAAATATATGGCCACTCTTCTAAATCCGTTACGTTGTCACGTTTTTCTCTGCCACCTTATTCTTCAATGTGCATCAAAGTTTCAAGGTCAATCCTTTTCGTTTTTCCATTATGTTTCTCGTTCAGCAAATTCCCCGACTAAAATTTGACGGTGCAATATGCGAATTTGGGGTCCCGATTCGCGAAGCATATACCGTTGCATTTTGAACTTTTCACCCTCCACGACGGTTGCGATTGACAATGTATCCTTTCTTTTCTAGGACACGCAATCCATTGGCCATGGTCATTCTATGGTCCATTGGTCATTCGAAGTCACACTTATACTTGGATAAGGTCCGTTGTGTAACTCTGTGAGAGACTCTGCAACAATTTGTTTAACTTCAATACTTGCACTTTTAAACGTGTTTTTCTGTTTTGTTATTGCCACAACTTAACGATTTAGAAGAGTGGCCATATATTTTCTGATGTAGGTTGTATTGACATTTTGACCAGTTGCCCGTTTGCACAGGGTCATTATAGAGAGTTGAGATTTGTTCTATCTTCTTTTATTTAACAATAGCTTTCATACAATATGCTACTTGACCCCCGGTTCCATTTGCCAATTTTGAGTTGGACCCCGCCTGGGACCCTGCGAGTGCCCCCGGGGCAACATTTTTTCATTCAAAAGGTGGTGGGCTCCCAACACTAATTTGATATGTATTCGCTGAGTTTCCTTACCTGACCGTTTCCTAAAAATCTGACCCGGAAGCTGACTTTGTAATGTATAGTATGGAGCTCAATTTCTAACTTTTCACGCTTATATCTCTGCAACGGTTGCGATCGAGGATGTATCACTTTTCGTGTTATGTTCTTTTGGGACAAGGTATCCAACGACCATAGTCTCGACTCGAAGTCAGAGTTGCACTTGGATAGGTTCCCTCGTAAGTGTTATTCACATTCTTCGTGGAATCTTTGGACGTGAAAATGCACCTAACGAAACAACAGTTTTTAGAATGATAAAAAAAATTGAAGAACAAAGACTCGATAACAGACTTAAAATCACCACGTTTTCGATCCAGTTAATCTGTTGAAAATATTGCTTTTGTAAATGACAGTGTTATTGCAAATTTTAAAAAAATCCGTTTGACATCATGTACAACAGGCGAACATTTCAGAATTTCCTTACATCATATTCTTATTCAAGATTTGCGCGTGCATGCGTACAAAATTCTGCTTTCTCATTAACTGAAGCCAAATGATCATTTTCAAAGGAAAAACTTATTTTGAATTTCATCAAAAGAGGGTGGTACTGCAGAGCAAGTTATGGTGGACATATGACAGCCATTGTTTGTCATTCTGAGATCTAGGAATTTACCTGATTTAAGTATATAAAATATTTTTCATTTTCTAAAAATAAAGTTGTTTCTGTTGTACATTAAATTTGGCGTTCTTGTTGCAACACGCTTTATATAATTTCAATATTTAATAAGAAAATTTAATTTAAATAATATTGTAAGGATCCCCCACCTTTCAATGCGCGTTATTTCATCGAGCACATGTTACATCTATAAAACACGTGCTATTGTTTATAGCCACCAATTTA
Source organism: Thermobia domestica (assembly GCF_964235325.1). Taxonomy (NCBI): domain Eukaryota; kingdom Metazoa; phylum Arthropoda; class Insecta; order Zygentoma; family Lepismatidae; genus Thermobia; species Thermobia domestica. The sequence goes on along the minus strand of NC_137465.1, from coordinate 132,490,592 downwards.
AGCAAACAACACATGGAATAAACAGGAAGGCAGGAACCCTGCACGACGGAACCCAAAGAGGAACGAACTATTCAGAAGTCACCTATAAAGGAAGTAAACGTCCAAATCACCAGTTGACCACTGCTAGCATAACCCATAACATCTGCTCCTGAAGTCACCCTGGATGAAGTAGTATCGAGTATCACTTTATCTAAAATCCCTGGAGGCTGCCATGACCTAAGGGACTCCCGTGCAAAAAATATTTATTTCCTTCACCTTTACTTGTGATAAGGACAGACACTGAATTATTCTCTCTGTACTTTACAAAGAATTTTAGGTAATACTAGCAGCGTTCACCCCGCTTCGCTGCGGTCACCCCGGAACGCAATAAACTTTGTTACTTAGATAATTTTTACTTTTTCGCTTTCAAGTGATATCAAGTTACATAGATAAAAACCATAGAAGATTGCAGTAAATCTTAACATTATATCGCCTGTCATTTATGTTAACCCGCCCCGCTTCGCTGCGGTCATCCCGGTGCTGGCATATTGTAAAAGTGTCTGTAAAAATAAGCAAATCAATTAAAATATTTTAAACAGAAGATTCAAGCTATTTTCCGCTGTATATCGCCTGTCATTTATGTTAACCCGCCGAGTGACACGGTCATGCGGGTTGCATATAAATACGTTTATTTTTACCTATGATGAACTAATAACAAAGGATTTGTACGTTATGGACACTTGAATGGTCAATTATCTCAAGACACTGGTAATTAAAAATTAAAGTGATATGATAAAAACCATCTAGGGTCCAAATCCTAATAACCCCCCAAAAATGAAAGAAATTGGTTCAGCCGTATTAGCGTGATGAGCGGACAAAGGATTTTGTACGTTCTCTTTTATATATATAGATTTATAAATAAATTTGGTGAGGGGATAAATCCCGCACTATTATTGTCTCTATCAACAAACATTACAATATTAAGTTACAGTACAGGTATAATGCTAATACGTTTTGAACTAGCAAGAGACATTTACCGAGACTTGAAAATGAAATCAGTTAAGTCCGAGTTCATTTCAGAGATGATAGAATAATAACTTTGAATGTAAACCAACGCGCTAAAGAATAAGCATGGCACAAATACATGCACTTAATAACGTTAACAATTTCGTAAATATTCTTCCAAAGAATAGTTTGAAAAACAATTTGACCAGAACCTGCCTTAGGAACCTGATTGGGAAATTTTTCAAGGCTCTATAGGTTCCCAGTCAACTTGCAGCAAGGTATGTAGAATCACATATATGGTGTATAAAAATTCCTGCAACCGACCAAAATGTGCAATTAGACAAATAACACAATTTTAGATTGAAAATCGCCTATTTCCAAAATATTTTCTTTCTTTTCATGTTTTCGTATTTTTATTCATGATGAAGTTGGCCTATGACCCCGGACGTGCTGTATGATAGTTTTTCTTTCTCTGTAGTAAAATGAAAAACATTCAGAATGTGCGCGATTAAAACGATTGAAATGTACCTGCCAGTTAATAGATCAAGTAGATATATTCTACATCTGTATAAAAGAATTTCTGACTGACTAATCAATACCTAGGCCAAACTGCTGACTTTAAAGACTTGACATTTGCACAATACATAGGTTGTGTAACGTAAGGTATCACTAAGGAAATAATTTTGGAAATTCGACAACAAAGGGAGTAATTGAGGGCTGCAACTCTTATACTAAGATGTCAATATCTTGGAAGAGACATAAAATTTGGTATTTACACTTTGATTTAAAATAATTAAACACATGTTTCAGCGTTTTTTTTTTTATATATATTTGTCCTAAAAGGGAAGTGAAATGGAGAGTAGGGGTAGCAATTGTTATATTAAGGTGTCCATATCTCGGAATCTCTTAAGTCCGTAATTTCTAAAAATTACCTTTAATTTAGTAGAAATGTATAAACTTTTAATTCTCATTGTTGGATTTTTTAGATTCAGTTTGATGTTTTTTTCAGGTATTTTGTAGTAGTCTATGTCTTTGTTATTTTGTGGATTCAAGAATGGTTATTCAATTGATTATTCATAAATACATTGGTTCGTAGAAGAATTAAGAACATTAAATATTCAAAAACATAATATGCGCGGTGGCTCTTAGAATTTTGTTAAATTTATAGTAAGAATTGTGTTTATTTAAATTTAAGTTTATTGTTATTATTGTATGAGAGACTTAATCCAATTGCTTTAAAAATCTGATTGACTTCAGGAAGTGGTAGCTATTGCCGGAGTTTACTTTTTTATTTTATTTATTAATTTATTTTTGTTTGCAATGTTAGATCTGGCGTCATTTTATATACAAAATACCTTCTAGATACCTATATTGTACATGTATTACAGAACACGATTGCAACTTTTATAAGCACGCATTTGGGGCTTGAGTCTTGCACGTTGGTATTCATAATCTTCATTTAAAATAGCATTAAAAAAATGTATTTTAACGCTTATTCAAGTTTGACTCAGAATGGAAGAAAAAGGAGTAGAGTTGTTCACTAAGACACTCATACGATGTGTTCGAGTTTCGTGTGAGACTTCAACCTGAGATGAATTCCATATGAGAGACGCAGAAGGACGAACATAGAATGTGTTAACACGCATTAACACATACATATGATAGTTTTAAGATAAAATTGAAGGTACATTTAAAAGCATACAAGAAACAACCAAATTTTATAAAACTGTTAGTAAATAAGATTCGTCAACTTGACGTGAAGCAAGGTATAATGGGCGATATCGATTGCACCTTAATTTGGATTGGATTGGGTTGTAGTTTAGCGTCCCGTTCAGCAAGAAAACTATGTGAGGCGTGGACTTAAAGCTAACGTGGAGTCCGAACCCCATGAAATCCTACTAGGAACTGAGCCCGGATCTACTCGGATAAAGGCACGTACCGATACGCACCATAATTTAAAATTATCAATATTATAAGTATTAGGTCGGTGCTAATGAAATGTCTGCCCAGATGCATGATTCACAAAAACCAGAAAAATGAAAACTACAGCACATGGATAATGAAAATAGTCGAAATCTTCAACACCTTCTCCATCGCTTAATCAACAACTGGATTCCGTAGCGAAAGAAGTCTGTAGCCTACGATTCGAAGTTGCCAACCACACTTTGCACCGCTCGGGCACGAAAGGCTTTTCCTCCCAAGAAACAATCGAGATGTCAGAGGAGGTAGAAATGCGATGGGCGAGAAAGGTTTTCATACTTCAACTCAGAACCTGCACCACTCTTTACGTGATATATGAGGAAAACCATGTCTGGTGATCCTTGCTGAATACTTGCAGACAAGTTTACGGTGCATTTCATATTATAACAATCTGCATTGATGGTTACACCTCGTCTGAAAAAACATGATTAATCACTCCTATCATAGACTATTATAGCAACATCTTCGATGTGTTTTTAGAAATTGTAATGGACGTTGATTACAATCCAACCACTTTGTCCTGAACTTTTATGATTTTCGTAGCAATTCCTTTTTTAATCTTAAATGACAATTCACTTGAGGAAACCTTCCCTACACTCAGGGAACTGAACCCCTTCAGACGGGGATTCTTGAATGCATGAATTCATCCCTTTCAGTTTACCAACTTCGCAGAAACAGAATGACAGTGATACAGTGTTGACACGAACGTTTCAGCTTCCACGGTGTTCCTGAAGAGCTAATCCGAACATTATGTTAGTCGTACCTATGGGTTCAGTTTTTAATGCTGTGTCATCGGAACAAAATTTGACAAACCAACAGCGAATTCGTCAGTGCTAGCTCAAATACTCCGTTAATGTTTTTTTGCGAGTTACTGTGTAGAATGTCTTAAATTTAGTTAGTAAAGAAAAATCAGTTGCAATTGTGTGTTCTTCATAATGCATTTTCATATAGTCCTGTTCAACAACGCTGTATCTTCTGCCTGTCTGGGTGTCTGTATGTGCACAGAATTTGTGACGTTTGATGCATGACCTTAATCCATCCATGTGTTGTGTTGCTGAGATGAGTTTCCCACCAAATGTCAAAATGGACACTACACTCGCTCCAATCTAATTGCAGCCACAACAGATTAAATTTAAAATTATATTTAATTACAGTTTTAGTAGATTTACCACCCGGATGGTGCACGAATAGTTGGCACATGTCGTTGCTACAGTATGACAAAAATATTTCATAATAAATTTAAAAGAACAAACATCTTTTACAGTCCTTCGAAATACGGATAGTCAAGGTCACAGAAAGTTATCGTCAGTTGTGGCATGGACAGTAGGCTTATCGAAATCCTTAATTCTGAAGAAAGTAATGACTGAACCCGCATGTTTATCCATATTACAGCGAACGAAATTTGTTTTTATTCAGAAACAAAAAGTGTTACATCAGCACAATGCAGCCATTTCAGATGTCAATAGGCACCTGCAAGGAACATTAATTTTCATTTGTTTCAAAAGTTTGAGGCAGAAGAAAGTGAGACAAAGGAGACCCAACCTCAATATGCTTTTTTTGCGCTCGGCAGCAAACATCAACGATCAAGGTGCAATAAAATGCAGTCCAGGAAAGTCAACTCGGCGTGCTGCACTGTAAATGGGAATATTTCGTCATATAGTTCAAAGAATTCTTCACAGTGATCTGAAAATGTTTCCCTACAAAATAAGTGCATTACATAAGTTAACGACAATGACAAAAGGAGACCACTACCGTTTGCGAAATAGTATAAAAGTAAGGATGGAATTCTGACAAACACTTGGTTTTCTAAATGGCCAATTTCCACATGAATGGCAGTGTTAATACACAGAACATCAGAGTTTGGACACCAATCGCATGTTGTGTACGAAAGGGATCTGCATGGAACGAAAGTTATAACGCAGACAGCTTTGTGAAGTTATGGACTGACAGAGTCTGTGTTTTTGACAACACTGTAAATTCTGAATGATACTTAGAAATGCTTCGAAATGAATTTGTATCTCAGTTACTCAAAACTGGTCTTCCTTTTGGAACTCAGTGGTTTATTGGAACGGAGCTACCTTTCACGCCGCCAACACTGTCTTGGGGTTTCTAAATATGGTATTTGGTGATCGAGTAATTACCGATCGCTATCCTTACCGGCATGGTAGAATTATTTTTGGCTACCTGTGAGCCTGATCTAGATCCCTGTGATCTTTTTCTGTGATGATATTCAAAGGAAAGACTCTATCGGTTTCAAGTTCGAAAATGTTTTGGAAATTCGACCTCGTATTGTTTAGTGAGATGCATGAAGACATATGTCGCAAAGCGGTAAGAAACTGATGCAGCCGCCTTGAAGAGGTTATTCGGTATGAAGATGCCCACATTGAACATGTGCTGCATTAAACATGTGCTTGCTAATTTATCATTTTTATTCCATGAATACAAATAATATCTAAAATTTTCATATGTCAACTATTTATGCGCCATCGTGTAAGCTTTTTTATTAGCTTAAGAAACAGCACACTTTAGGAAAGAACTGTAAAAGTAGATAAGTTCAGTGTCCTAAAAACACAACATCTTGCGTTGTGTTGTTAATCACTGTGGGCTATTTGTATAACATACAATATGTCGTTACATGTATATTGCAATGTGTTGTTGTATATACTTCACTAGACTAGAGTAGATTACACTAGCACGGGGCGCCTTAGGCGCATGGGCCATTAGAGAGCAATCGGCCTAAGTGCGGTTGTTACTATGACCAAACGAAATTGTGAAATTAATTGATCTTGAAAAAAGATTGACTTTGATGTATAATAAAGATGGGCATAACGTTTCTTATATATAAAGAAGCTGTTAGTGAATAATAACTAACAATGTTACAATTCTCAACATTTAACCTGCCTCACATTCCTCACAGAAACTATGATGTACTAGAGAGGATATAGGAGGATTACAATTGTACGCCGGCTCCAGCCTGTTCTTAACAATGAGTACTCTGAGTTCCACACTCAAAAACGTCAATAGTGCCATGGGAACTTACTTTTGTTATATATGAGATTTACTATTGCCGTGATAATTTTCTCGATATTGAAACCGAAAGTTGTAATAGATTTTTGACGCATCCGGTTTCAGTAGAAAGATTAGACCGGAGATGAAATATATTCTTGGAACGGTTAATTGATTCCAGAAAACAGCTTCTTGCTATCTATTACCGTTTATACTCTAGAGTAATCAACGTCGAAATAGGAAGTTACACAAATCTACTACTTCCAGTTTGAATAAATAAGATAGAAAATGGTACCCACTCTTACAACTATAAATCAATTCCTGAGAAAAGCTCTTCTCGTTTTCTCTGATTGTTTTTGCTCTAGGTGGATCAATGTCGAAACCCGAAGTTGTAGATGTGTATTACTTCCGGTTTTAATATGGAGTTATGAGCAGACCGGTAGCCAGCAGAAAAATGTAGGGGCCCGGTAGAAGTTAAGGGGCTGACCCAACTATATTATATTTCATCACCATATTATAGTTCATTTGAAAGCCTATCGTGAAAAGTTTAGGGGGTGCAGTAAAAATTTAGAAGATCCCTCGCCCCTAGACCCCCAGTGGATACGGACCTGATTATGAGTGGAAATGAAATACTATATATTGGTATGTTTAACCGATTCCAGGGAACCGCGTATATTTGATTTACTCTAAAACCGAACATGGTTGATTTATATCACATCCAGTACATGGATCATCACTCCATCAACTAACTCGATTCTAGCTTTTATTCTTTACATCCGGCCCAAAATTGATACTGATCAATCAAGTTGATTTTGAGGTGTTCTGTCTCCCTGACGAACATATGAACAGATTGAGTAAATATATGAACATGTTCCTGTTAAACCTAGCTCCTTAAAAATGGTAATCATTATTAGCAAATATATTCACAAAATTTGAACGATATTTTAGTTTCAAATATATTATTTGTGACTGGAAAATGTGAAATTATAATACAGATATTTTTGGAAAAAGTAAAATAAACAGGAGGAAACATTATTATTTCCACCAATCATTTCCATTGCTTTGTTTGTAGTACAAAATGAATAATGCATGAGATGATTTGTTTGTTTTCCTACCGTAATTTCAGAGTGTGATTTAAAATGTATATAACATTTGTGCGTGTGTGTGGTGTTCACAATATGCAATTAAGTTAATACTATTCGATGGTGCAGCTTAAAAAGACAAAAAGAAAGAAAAATATGTTTATTCATTACATACATGAAAAGTATAACATATGACATTGTTACTGTTGTATACGTAATGTTATACTTTATTCAAATTACCGTTCTATCCCCAACATGAACAAGTAATATATATATATACAGGGTGTCTCAAAAGTCCCCTGATATAGGTTAACTCTATTAATATCAACAAAATGTAAGAGGGGAAACCTTCTCCAAATATGATGTTTTCAATCTAAAGTGAAGAAATTTTTTAAATCGAACGATCCGTTTGGGCTGTACACTTTTTGTGTGCCCAATGTTAAATGAAAATGCAACGTTGCCATTTACCTGTAACGCACAACATAAAGGAATGAAGTTACTGTATTTTACACTAACGTGCCGATGGCCAACCCCGATTTGAAACATGCCCCCATTCACCTTTCTCTTACAAAATGTATCTATCTCCCGCCCTGCTCTCCCCTCCCCCAACCTTTCTATTAATGACAACGTTGCATTCTCATTTAACATTGGGTACATAAAGAGTGTACAGCCCAAACGGCTCCTCTGACTTTAAAAATTCCTTCACTTTAGACTGAAAACATCACATTTGGAGATAATTTCCCCTCTCACATTTTGTTGTAACTCTGATAATAGAGTTATCCTATGTCAGGGGACTTTTGAGACACCCGTTTTATTTCTGAAAATAAAGGTGTCGTATACTGGACCTCAGGTTCATAATGGTCAAAAGGTTGCATACCTTACAGGGTATTATTATTATCATTATTATTATTAACAACAATAATTATATTGTTCAGTGGCATATCTTTGTACATTTACAAACCTTTGTAAATTTATCAATTATTTAAAAAACAGAAAATTCCACTATTTCTTCACATATAGGTCTGCCTATGTAATGAAATAACTACATGAAAGTTCCTTATGAAGATTATTTTTGTAACAGAAAATAAGAAGGAATGCTTTGATTTTATTGTGTTCAACACTCGTAAATTATAATTTCAATATTGGAATTTTGTATAATCAACATCTTACAGCAAATATTTGTATTGTAAAACTACCATCATTATGTATAAAAATGTATTGGAAATAATGACGATTCGATAGAACAAGTACATACATATATAAAAAAATATATTTTTTTATTTTGTAAATTAAAATGAAATTACTTTTTGCTTTTAGAACGCATCGCTAATAGTGCAGCTTTTTATGTTTCTTTTATTTTATTGGAAGAACAACTACACAAATCAGCTTCCTTATTAGTTATATTTCACTTTCTCTTCTGAATGAATATATGAATAAATAAATGTTTATTTCCAGAAAATGGTCAGTGTTTGTTTTCATGAGTTACTTAAACTCAAATTTTGGATAATCACAAATTTACAGTAGGCACTTTATATTATCTCTACTTATTTATAAACGTTGCAGTATGTAAATCTAGAATAGTAGTAAAGCTATGAGAAAACTTCGTCTTATGCTTATTAAACTGATGAAATATATTTGTAAGATCAAAGGTGGATTCTGAGGGAAGAACGCATTGAAGTTTTTGAAAGATTTTTGAAGAAATGAAGAATCGTTAGATTTTTACTTCATGAAAATTTTAAGACAATATTTATTACCAATAAATTTTACGGCTAAGCAACCAATAATTGAAGTATGTTTTTATGAATCGGAAAATATTCATGACTTTAATAAATTTAAATTTTAAATAATATTGCCAACTTTGGAAGAAAAACCATTGGTTTACTCTTGTCAATTTTAATACAGCAAGACTATAGATAAAATAACCTGTTCTAAAATGATTCCATTTTCTATTTGTTTGGTCTACTATACTCTTGATAAAGTAATGTAAAATCAAAATATTAAAAGCATAACAAAATGCTTTGTGAACTAAAACAAGAAAAGTATAGTAAATGCAAATCGTTAGGTTATTCCACTTGCTTCACTCATCCAAGTTTAAAGGAAACCATTACATTTTCAAAAATATATATGCACAGGTAAAGAAAACCTAATCTAACCCACTCCAAATAAAGAGCATGAACTCTATACAATTTGCATTCATAATACTATAGCAAAAAAAAAAAAAAAAAAAAATCTCTCCCGAATGTTACTACAATATATGTAAACCTTCTGCGGAGTGGGTATGTAAGTTAATGTAGCGAAACTGATGCTATGATTGTTATAGTGCTGCTACGATATTCAAGAGATTGAAATGGGTTTTTAACACTCATCCATAACATGAATATCAGTGTAAACATCATTTACTAAGCATAATTGTAAAAATTCACAACTCATAAAATAATATTTTGTTATATTTCGTAATCGTTTCTGGCCTATATATTTTTTAATTATATATTTTTTAAATGTATTTAACAATTTGGGACTACAGCACAACAAGCATAAACCATGCTAAATTGTAAGCACGGATATTTTGCCGCAAAGTTTGTACCGGTACTCATTACCGTCTACTATATTGATACGTTTATTCTTTTTCAATTCGTATTTTCTACTTTCGATAGTGATAATTATATTTCTAGTGTTTGTATAGGTATAATATTTATGATGTGTTCAAATTTGTGTATCTTAATTGGTTGTTTGGTTGCTGCAGGTCAAGGTAAGCTAATAGAATATCTTAAGTTAAATATCTCCATATATTTACATAGTCATCCATGCACTCAGGTTATATTCAATTTTTATGCAACACTCAGTAGATTTCTAATTTATGAATAGAACACAATTTACAGTAGGAACCAATACAACTCTCACGAACAGTACTAATGAATCTTTTATACAGCATAGGCCTCCCGATAAAAAATCAACGAAGCTTAGCATTGCTCAAGCAAATGTTCGCTCCCTTGCTCCAAAAATTGACGAATTGCGAATCTTGGCAAACGAGGAAAAATACGATCTTATTGTCATAACTGAATCATGGCTCGATAGTGCCCTAAACTCATCAGCCGTTGAAATAAACAACTATCGTTTGTTGAGAAGCGATCGGACGGACAGGCGAGGAGGAGGAGTTGCTGTATATTTCCGTAGTAATTTAAATGTGAAACTGCTTAATGTTGATGTCTCGCATAAAGACGAAATTGACTGTGTATGTCTCAAGATTACCATAAATTCGGTTAGGTTAGGCATATGTGCCATATACAGACCACCCAGCGTTGCATACACTAAATTGGCGATGCTCGAAGAAGTAATCACGAATGTAGGCTCTATGACTGATAATCTGCTCATCATAGGAGATCTAAATTGTGATTTCCTTACGCCTTCGAAGTGTGACACAGCTTATTTATGTTCAATACTTGATAGCTTTCAGCTGTCGCAAATCTTAAAAGAACCAACACGTATCACTGAAACCACTGAAACACTTCTTGATGTATTTATTACTAGTAATAGCAATATAATTCACTCCAGTGGAGTAAAACTACCAATCGGTACTTCAGATCACTCTTTAGCATATATATGTTTGCAATTAGAAAAGCCAACAAAAGACAAGAGCAAAATAAAGACATATCGCAATTTTAAGTATTTTGATCAGTCCAAATTCACTAGTGATATAGAACGCATAGATTGGAAACCAATTGAAAACCTACCTGACGTAGATAAGAAAGTCGAATTCTTAGAAAACACCATAGTTAGCATTTTTGATAAACATGCCCCTCTATGCTCTTCGAGGATTACAAGAAACAACAGTCCGTGGTTAACTGACAACGTCCAGCTTCTAATAAAATTAAAAAATCGTGCATATCTCAAATTCAAAAGGACAAGAACTGATGTTCTTTGGAATGAATACAAACAACTACGGAACTTTACTACAGCCGTGATACGACAAGAGAAAAGAGCATATTTCACACAGTTTTTCAATAGTTATAATCTGAGCTCCAAGCACGTATGGAATAAATTAAGAACCCTTGGTATTAGTAATCGAAAAAATTCCCAAGCATTACCAGATGATCTTGCAGACTGCAATGAGATTAACGCGCACTTTGGTGAAATTTGTAATGATAGAAATATCGACGAGAATGCAGTTCAAAACCGCCTAACTGTATATAACAATACTAAATTCTGTTCAAGTATGAATTCATTCGAACTCCGTAATATAAGCAACTTTGATGTTCAGAACGCTATTAAACATTTAAATTCAAATGCAGCTGGACACGAAGGCATTACAGGAAAGATGCTTAGACTTGTTTTACCACACATTATATCACCATTAACACATATAATAAATTATTCCATAACCACATGCTCCTTTCCATTATCCTGGAAAGAAGCTTTTGTAATGCCTATAGCGAAAAAGCAAAATGTATCATCTCTAAACGACCTTAGGCCTATTAGCCTATTACCAATATTGTCCAAAGTTATGGAGAAACTTGTGCATAACCAGCTCAATGATTACGTCATTAATAATAATATCTTACCCCTACACCAATCAGGCTTTCGCAATTCACATAGCACTGTCACAGCCCTACTTCATATCACTGACGACATTTTTCGAGCATTAGATAACAACCAGATATCATTTCTGGTATTATTAGATCTTACTAAAGCATTTGATTCAGTTCATCACGACTTACTCCTAGCTAAAATGAAATACTATAACTTTTCCACCAACACGATCAAGTGGTTCAGATCATATCTTTCAGATAGGCAACAAAGAGTGGTACTAAGAGATCCTAAACTTGCAGTATCAAATCGAATCAGTGTTCAAAGAGGAGTGCCACAGGGATCAATACTAGGACCTCTGCTATTTTGTCTATATACAGCAGACGTACCAAAGCTACACTCTAGAATACATTTGTACGCAGATGATACACAACTCTGCTTATCCACGTCTCCAGAGCACGCCTTACAAAGTGCAGCTCTCATCAATGAGGACTTAGAAATATTTAGTGATTGGTGCTTGTCCAATTCCTTGAAAATAAACGCAAGTAAATGCATATTTACAGTCATGGGAACAAGAGAAAATCTTAGGAAATTGGAAACTGGACAAATTAATATTTCCATTCGAGACACGCCGTTAGATTACTCACCTTCAGTTAAAAATCTCGGATTAATACTAGATGGTGAGTTAAACTGGAAGCGACATATATCTACTGTATCTAATAAATCAATATCAATTCTGCGATTATTATACAAATATAATGATTTTCTAAATCAGAACACAAAACTGTATTTAGTGAACACGCTTATTTTTCCACTGTTCGACTATTGTGATTCTGTATATGGACCAGCCATTACTAAATCCTTGTCAATATCAATCCAAAAAGTTCAAAATGCCTGCATGAGATTTATCTATAACACGCGAAAATGTGAACATATACTGCCCTTACTAAATCAAAACAACATTCTAACAATGTCAAGGAGGCGTTTGTTGCATCTGTACTGCCAGATACATAAAGTCATACACAATAATGGCCCCCTATATCTTAAAAGTAAGCTGACGTTCCGAAATGAAATCCATCCATACGAAACAAAACGTTCCCGTACATTTGACATCCCGCGGCATACATTAACAAAAGCAGCGAAATCCTTCTCTATTTCAGCCGTGAGAGCCTGGAATTCATTACCTTCCGATATAATCGAGTGCAAAGGATTCTTGACCTTCAAACGTAGGGTAAAGGATCATCTTTTACATCAACAGAAACTTAGCTTGAACACCTACGCCTTAGCCTGCAGCAAATAAACCAATTTTGTATGCATATTGTAGTATAGAGGACAGTATTAGGCCTATTGTACCTGAACAACTATTATATTCTTACTTCATATTGGTTTTCTTCAATATATATATATATCATTTCAACATATATAATATTAGTTTGTAGTTAACTAAACGTTATATGTTTATTGTCGTTATATATGTACGTGTATAATATTTTTATATATATTCTCATGTGACATTCCTGATTGTAATTTTGTTGAGGTTAGGTGGTAGAGCAGCCTACGGCTGAACCTCGCCTCATGAATAAAGGCATTTTCAATTCAATTCAATTCAATTCAAAATAATAGAATGGGATATTCGTACTCCACGAACTCGATGTATGTTCTCGGCACTTTACACACACACACACAAATATATATACATACATACATACATACATACATACATACATACATACATACATACATACATACATACATACATACATACATACATACATACATATATATATATACATACATACATACATATATATATATCCAGGGGAGGCGATGGCTCAGTGGTAGAGCGTTCACCTCTGGTGCTTGGGGTTCCGGGTTCGATCCCAGCCCCCGCCAAGTGAACTTTGTGGTGGACAAACACCGTGTGCGTGGGTTTTCTCGGGGTTCTCCCGTTTCCTCCCACTTTCTTCATTCCACCATTTCATTCATTACTCATCATCACCGTCTCCTTTAGTCTAACCGGCATAACCGTGGGACGTAAAACTCAAAGATTTCATTTCATTTCATATATATCCAGAGAGAGAGAGTTGAATTGAGTTTAACGTCCCTTTCAGCAGCAAGGCTACATGAGATGGGAGCAACTGATTAACGTAGAATTCGAACTACATGAGCTCCCGCTGGGAATCGAAGCAGGTCTCCCATGCCAAAGGCGCATATGCTGACCTCTTAGCAATGAAGGAGCTCGCAGAGAGAGAGAGAGAGAGGGAAACACTATGTAAATTTTTATATCCCAACTTGAGATATTGGAAAATTTTTCCGGTTGAAAAATTATAATTTGTTGCTGACTAACTTTCCTCTACAGAAATTCTATTTTGTAGCTCAATGTGCAGTTAAATATAGTGGAAAATTTTCCACCTAATATCACTGTACATAATATCCAAAATTGCCCGGTTTACGGAAACTTTTTTCCGCTTGTTTCTACATCGCAATGAAAATTTTCCGATCTATGAATATTCCTTTCACTTGTTTCTACAGAGCAATAAAACTTTCCGATTCACAAAAAGTTGTTTTACTTTTTGCTTCAAAATGATGAAAATTTTCCGACTCATAAATAGTTCTTTAATTTTTCCATAGAAGACAGAAAATATTTCGATTCATGAAAAATTGTTTCGCTTGTTCCTACATAGTACTGAAAATTGTCTGAGCCATGAAAATTTTCAGATCCTTAAAAGATCTTTCACTTTTTAACATTTCTGTACATGAATCAATCAATTTTATGATTACTGAGGCATTGTTACTTCATTACTGATATTTTCTTCAGAACGGAAAATTTTCCGGAAAAATGTAGCGGAAAATTTTCCACCTCACATCACTAACCCCGTTACATCAATTATTAATTGATTTTAGAAAGGTTTACGATTCTATTAGGAGATAAATATTATACAACGTTCTTGCAAAATTTGGAATATAGAAAAAGCTAGTCAGAATAATTAATATGTTTAAATTAATCCCAAAGTAAAGTCCGGGTACGAAAATTCTTGTCCAGGAGATTCCATGTCAAGAATGGCCTGAAACAAGGAGATCCGTTGTTGACATTACTATTGAACTTTATTCTGGAGCATGCTATAAGGAAAATCAAAGATAGAGCCTAGAATTAAATTGCATTTACCAGGTTATGCCGTACGTTGATAATGTAAATCTGATAGGAGATGATTGGAGAACAATAGAAAGAAATGTAGAGGCCTTATTGAACGCTTGCAGGTTTAGAAGTAAATGCAGAAAAAACTAATACATGGAAGTTAGTTGTTTGAAATTTGGCTACTACATTTGTTTGAAATTATAGTAATTACCTAATTTCTTAATGAAAAATTTGAATTTTTCCTTCAAAATTGGAAGCATTTCATATGTCAATGGTACAAGGAAAAATCAGTCATAGTAATCAGTCTTTGAAAAAGACTAAATTCGTTGGGTTAAGTTCTGACCCCTTATCTAAGCCCCTATTCTACAAGTTCGAAAATGTTATTATTATCGTTGTTTGCATTCATTTGTAATATTCCCGCGCAAACAGCAGCCTGTGTGTGTCTCTATACTTCACTCATTTTCATACCTTCATTTTTACCAACGTGGTTTATCCGATTAGGTAGAAAAGTGTGATTAACTAAGCAAACTTATTACCATCACAACACAGAATACGTATTTCAGACTTTAACCTTATTCTAGTTTGAAACCGCTCCTGTGTACACTATAAGTCATTACTCAGCACCCTGTATATCATATTGTCATTAACAAATCGAACTTAATTAATCTCTTGTTGTGACTTCTCATGATTACTGTCTCCTTTAGCCTAACCGGACGTAAAAATTAAAGATTTATTTCATTTCTTATTGAAACGTGTGATGTGAATTGCGAGCGGAGCAAGCAAGAAATTTTTTAAATCAAATTTGCAAACCTACAATAATTGGGCGCCAATACTTACACAGGGCGCCGCGTCGTTTGCTCTTTTCCAATACTTTTTCTTTCTTCGTGCTCGTTCAGTGCCCCCTTGCTATCAGCGTCCCGGCCGACCGCCCCGCTCGCCCCCTCCAGCTACGGCTCTGTGTACAAATTGCATAAATCTCGAGGAATCCAGTTGTTGACTAAAGATAAGAAATGAGCATAAATTAGTCACTATTAAAGAAAATGCAATAAAGAATTACAGTATACAAACAGTCCAGTATATCTGAGATGAAATTGAGACCGACTGTTCCCGTAAATGCAACAAAAAGCAAGAAAAACAGAAAATCATGCTGTTACATCACTATGCTGTCCGCCATATTGAATGAAGCAAGCATGGGAGGGGCGGGGACTTTTAATATGTTGTTGCGCTTACCTTAAAGACTCTGTATGCAAAGTTTCAGAAATTCAACAATTATGTCCCAGTTTGGCCTAAAATTATGCCAGCTATACTGGACTATATGTTCGTCTCATGCTACGCTATCGCACCAAACAACTCACCGAACATCACTAATGTAATGGGACTACGATAGTTGTCTTCCTGTAACCACGTACTCATCTCAAGATCTCCACTACTACAAACGAAAGGGAAAGGTTGACACTAACTTTCATTCAAACCATTTGAAAAAGGTTGACACTCAAACCATTTGAAAATTTCAGATAATTGCTCAATTCAATTCAGTCGAGCGCGAGAGCAGATATCGCAAGATTAGATAGCTATGACTGTTAATTGAACCAGCAACCACGAATACAGAAAGAAGGGTCGTTAACCATTCACTTAAGACAATGTACTTAAACAATGATAAAGCTTTTCGATTTTCAAATACTTTTATTCTAGAAAATAACCACCTAGTTTTAAACATGACTGGCTATTTTCGTAAATAAAGAGCTTAATAAAGAAAGGAAAAAGTATTACAAGTATTAATCTTTTTTTTGTCACTCACTCATTCTCTCTCTCTCTCTCTTTCTCTCCACACACACACACAAAAAAGAAGCAACAACAAGGTAGAATAAAACATGAAGTCTCGGAAATCCTGATTTTCCATTTGAAACGGATATTCTTGTGTACAGTTTACGCAAAGGTGATTATTTGAACACGTTTCCAGTTCTCACAGGTACGATCCTCACCTGTTTGCACCTGACGTCGTTGACTCACCCTTGCACGACCAGGCACAGATACTCGATCGATCTGGCAGGTGGTCGTATCACATCTCGCCTTCGTGCGGGTCCTGTCAAAACAAATTTTATTCCCAAACTTCCTTCCGCCTTGTCATTCTCCTCCTCCTTTCCACGGAAAGAAATCGGTCTTCTTCCTTCTTAATATTAGATTGTCAAGTTTTTATTATTATTATTATTATTATTATTATTATTATTATTATTATTATTATTATTATTATTATTATTATTATTATAGTAAAATTGAAGTTCCTTCAGGTCATTCAAAGATGAACTATGGATATAGATTTACAAAGAAGCGTAATGTGAGCAAACAAGCTTAGTCTGTTTAATAGTACGTAATAAGATGAATCAGAAATACTTCGTGGCATTTTATAAAATTAGTACTTATTTTTCTCTATAGTTTTAAGATGGCGACGTGTTATATTTACAGGAGGTTTAAGATCTTTTATTTATATATTTATTTTTATAACATTTTAATAAGAAATTACACTAACTTTAAAGTTTTAGTTCCTGTAATGACCTAATCTATTTTAATCATTTAAAATTTTTAATTTTAGTTAGGTATTTTATCGGCTAACCCAAACAATAATTCTACATAAGACTATTTATACACGCCTACATATACGTGAATTATCAGCGCCCACAATCAATAAATGCGTTAATCAGAGTAAGTCAGAACGCGTATTATTATTATTATTATTTTCCACGTTTCTAAAGCAAAATATTGGGACATTTCGGAATAGGATCGAGAGAGATGGGTGGAGAAGCAGTCTTTCTATTTCGGTAATAACGTAAGTGTTTCTACAGTAAACTGTGAATCATATGTATCTGAAAAACGAAACAATTTAAATTATGTGTTCCTATACAATATAATAAAATATGATCAGTTTGAATAGTGTATAGTTTATGCATAGGTTTACAATGTAACTGAATATATGCAAGGTATAAAGTAACAAGAAGTTTAGGAATGATCCAAAAGATTACGATCTTGGTCCATAATTAGTATTTGGATCAGTGGCCACAAAATTTTTGAATGGACCCTAAATCGAGTTTTCATACTTTTTACGGAATAAGCACATCATACTGAGTTAAGTGATAGTTTGGGTTTGGGTACACTGTATGTAGTTCTCCAGATATAAGGTGTACAAGAAAAATTTTGATTGAAACATATTGGCTCTTTTGATTCAAAAATATTAACTAATGTTATTCTTTATTTATTTATACATATTTCTGGGCATCAGAGCCATCTATGGCCTTAAGTCCGCCTCACATGAGGGATGACGTCTTCGGCGAGTACACTATTCAGAGAATGAAGAACCTGTATGCTAGGTACAATCCAGGCATGTCTGGTGTGAATGAGGAAAACCCATTTAAAACTTCATTCAGGTTGGCTGGCCTGAAAACACTGTTACACCTTTTCGACCAGGATCCTCACCGGCAATCGAACCAGGTAACACTCAAACCAAACGCGACAGCGTTAGTAACTGTGCTGCTCGGGATCAATAATGTTATAATAAAATTAATTACAATCTACAGAGTGTTAATTAATATACACTGCTACAAATTCGGGAAGTGATTCTGTAAATCACAATGCGAAAATTAAAAAAAGAATCGTATAAGAATATGTCGTAAACTGCATAATTTCCGTATGAGAGGGTGTCGAAAACGGAAGAAAAGTAACTTTAGACAGACGCCAGATGATTGCTCGTCTAGAAAATTCACGTAAGGATACTGCACAAATACTTAACAATACATGCAATTGTATTGTGCGTCATGAATGATCTCAATCTGCGAAAGAGTTGCATGTTTACATAGTTACCTCTCCCACGTAGTTAAGCAACCACGCATAGCATATACTCTATTTCCATATCAAATATATTGCTGGGCCGGCCTTAGGAGGTGCGGGGCTCAATTGGGAACAATATTATTCGGACCTAGATTCCCAGCTAATTTGCAACTCTGTTTGACAAGTGAAGTGTATACTACGTTCTTGCACGTGGCCATCTTAGACGCGGGGCCCAATTGAGAGCAATAGGTTCTATCGGAACTCCAGCCGTAGCAACACTAACTTGTCGTCAATGCTGTATATTCCTATACTTATTTGATGCACTTTTACTTCTGAGATGTTTGAAGAATTCCTCACGTTCTTTGAGAAATCCCTTGCGCAATCATTACGTATGTTTACCATATGCGAATTTGGAGAGAACATGATTACATCCTGTAACGAACTTCTTGACCGCCTTGCTTACGTTGATAACTTGTCGAAGAAATACTGCTTTAAAATTTCTTTTATTATGTTTTCGGCTGCATCTCGCCGAAGATAAAACGTGCTTCAGGCATCTTTATATAAACAATTTTCCGTATTCTCTTGTGTTGAATAATCTATTAAATTTATGGTACTCATCAATTTATAATATTCTATAATTACAAACTTGAAATTGAGACAGATAAATCCTTGTGTAACAGAAGCAAGTATCCTAAGTGGTATATGAGGGATGTTTTCTAGGGGTAAGGACAAGAATGGAGGTATTTTTCAGCATCACATAGAAGAAAGGTACTTAACACATGCTTACCTTCACTCAGGACCAGTTCGTGCGGGAAGTCACACCGGGAAAATTTACGGATTTTTCTCTTCAAACTAAATGAAGAAAACTTTGCTAATGTAATTTTTCAATGGTTTTCCCTCTCGAACCGCCTCTGCTTTCATTTGAAATACAACTTAATATAAGGTGTGGTGCCATTTAATTCAGAAAGAAAATATATCAAGTTGTAGGTTTATGACTTATGTAGGTCCGATACTGAAAGAAAACGTTAACCGAGAAAAGCAAACCAAAATTAACTTTGAAACATAGAAATATATGTATTTCGTTTGAGCGTTGTTGGCGGATTATGACCATAAAACCTGTCTTCAACGGACCCTTTATTAAACGGAAAACTGTCTTAAACGGAAATATTTCACGGTCCCATGAATTTTGGAGAACAAAACGTGTAAAAAGTTCCTTCATTAAGCGGAAACTGTGTTACGCGGACAACGGAAAGAAAAATAAGCATTTAACGGAAAATTCTGTGTTTCGGACTACAGCGTTTAGAAGATGTTTAGATATTTTGTGAGACATATATATTACACTGTCTGCGATAAAATGTTAGTTCTTTTGTTAAATATTTCTGGACAGTGTTTACCTTCCCCAACCACTACTCATATCCACCCCCACAAGTTGTCCTTAATCCCCCCAGCTTAATCAAGAATCATACGGAATGTCGGAAAGAAGAAAACGAGATAGAGGAAGAACAGAAATACGATACCGAGTTCGAAGAAGAGTGTAGAATAAATACATATCAAGATGCTCTCAAAAGTTTAAAGGAACTGAAAAATTTGTCTTACGGAAAAATGATTCTGATTCACTTAGTATAATTTATCAGGCTAATGTGTATGCGGAAAGGCAAGCAGCGAAGCAGCAATGTACACAGAAAACCCTGCTTGGCTATTAGAAAAATAAAGAAAACGTGTGCATAGTATATTTTGTACTCATTTTAATTTAATTTTTTTTTTTGTATTTATTCGTAGAAGAAAGAAGTACTGTAATCGAACAATGTACGTACAGCAATATATTTTCTCAGTATGCCCCTTTATAAACATTTTTTTTTTTTTTTTTTTTTTAAGGAAAGGTCTACCTCCATTAAGCGGAAACCTGACTTTAACGGAAATTTTTGCAAGTCCCGCTCGATTCCGCTAAAGACAGGTTTCACTGTACAAATATACAATGTACCGTTGCATGGTAAACACAGTGAACACTAGAATCTACATAATCGCTATAAAATTAAAAAGAATATCAGATAATTTTTAAAAAGTATAATTTTATCTAAGTACTGCATTAATTATTTGTAGTTACATTAATAAAGTGTTGGTGGTAGAATGGCTTCATGCACCCCCTGTGCACCACCTGTGGAGCGTTGTTGGCGGATTATGACAATAACAATAGAAATCTTATCTCTAGTTATTGTTATGTTACCGTAACAATGAATCACACCTATCAGATAACTATTTTCGTGTTATTTTATGATGTATTTTTTTCAAATATTAATTAACAAAAAATATCAACATAAGATGAAGACAATTTGAATAAAGCCAACACAATTTCACACCGACCTCATACGACTTCAGGGTTCCCAGTTTGAATATATAAACATTCCAGTTTTCGTATACATATGGTGCTCCTCTTCTTCTTCTTCTTTTTTATAATTTTCCCTCTTCACATGCATAGTAGTCTGTTTGTATCTGTCGTACACCAACGTCCTGGTACTCCCTCCTCCGAACTACTATCACTCATACAGAAGACAACTTTTTAAAAAAAAAAAAAAAAAAGTACAAAAAAGATCGAATATTTTGGCTAAAAAAGAAACCTGAAAAGCATGTATGCGTGCGGACACACACACACACACATTTAGAAGCTGCAAGTTGTATATCGTTCCCCATATCTCATACAGCACCACACCTTGACAGGTTATAACCCACGAAGATACCACGGATAATACTTAATGGTTCTCCCTTGCATGTTTTATGACCAGCACTTCATTTCTAAGCTTGAGGAAAAGCGTGCGTTAGAAAAAGCGCCGAAGAAAAATATGCCAAGTAGAGGATAGATGGCAGAGGAGGAAGCATTATGTTAGGTTTGGGTTGGGGTCGCGCGGAAAACAAAGAGGTGGAAAGTTGCATACGTTAGTCGGAATCTAGTTAGCAGCTCTGTGAACATGTGTGAATTATGTATGGTTTTGTTTGATCCCATAGTTCAAGCTGGTAACAAGACTAAAAAGAAATAAGAGGAATAGTATAATTATATTTTTTCTTTGTAAATGACCAGAATTTTAATTACGTTAATATAAATTAAATTTAGAATAAATTGTATTACATAAGTGATTTTCCTTTCACAATGTAAAACTACGAAAAATTTCCAAACTTTACGATTTCAAGATTCAAACTTGAAGTAGTACTTCTATAACGACTGGTCACAATATATTAATAAGATCAAAGATAGAACATTTTCCTCGGACGCTGAATCCATATAGAAACGCCATAGGCCTACTCCTATTGTCTTTATTCTAATGTGATAAATGTACTGAGAAACTAAATTGTAGGTGGCGTACTTAAAAATGTAAGTTTTACATGCGTAATTTCTGTAGTTTTTGAACTTAAATTACAGCAAACGTATAACTGAAAACGCATGTTTTGTAATACTTTCTGTATAAGTGTTCCATCTATACGTACTTTACGTATGAAACAATATAGGCAGTCAGAATCTCACATACAAATTGACGTATATAACATATAGTTATATCTAACAGTCTATATCTAATATATACACTGTTAGATATCAGACATCCTGCAACGTCGTCATGTAACATCTAAGGACAGTGCCTATGTAGCATACGGATAACGTATGATCCGTACTGATTTCTGTAGTAAGCAAGAGGATTCCGTATATTTATACAATATACCACTGTCCGGAGAACGGATTTTTATCAGTGTGTTGAAGTAGGAACTCGCTCATTTGAACCACCTCTGGATTGAATAAAGGGTTAAGAGGGAGAATAGAACATATTCTCAGGAAGCTGAATCGATTGGCAAAAACCGCTTTTCGATATCTCTTACGGTTTTTATTCTACCAAGTCAAATTTGAAACAGAAATACTAGTAACTTTCAACTACTTCAGATTCCGGTAGTGTATTGCGGGTTGCAATGATATATAAATTTGAGACGCTGTATCGGTGTGGAAAGACCGTTTCTCGCTATTCATTATCGTTTTTATTCCATGGCGATAAATTTTGAAATCGAAATGGTTAGTTTGAACGATTTCTCGTGCATAGAGCAACAGATAGAATGGGAACTATTCCTGGGACGCGTAATCGATTGCCAAAAATTGTATCTCGATATAACTTACCGAGCATATCGTTTATGTTCTACGGAAATCAGTATTGAAACTGAAAGTAGTAGTAAATTAACCATTCGTGGTTTTGGGAGGGTGCTGCGGGTTGTGATAATAAATTTTCTTGAGATGCCAAATCGATTGCAGAAAACAGTTCGTTGATACTTATTACCATTTCTGTTCTATAGTTGTAAATGTTGAAACAGGAAATGAAAGATTTCAACCACTTATGGTTTCAATAACGTATTAAAGGAGGAGATGGAATCTATTCTTCGGACGCATGATTAATTTTAAAAAAAGAAAAAAAAAGCTCTTCTCTTACTGATTTTGCCCAATGCAAATCAGCATTTAAATCTTAAGAAGTAGTAAATTTGAACCACTTTTGGCTTCGATACACTGTTGAGGATTGTAACGATATTTTCTCTTGAGAACCTGAATCGATGGTGGAAAGTCGCTTGTCGTTATCTATAACAATTTTTATTGTATGGGATAATGGTGAAGCTGGAAATAGGTAATTTAAACTAAATTTGTTTATATACATAGAAGATATAAGATACCGGTATAACTTAACTTTGTGACGCTGAATCGATTTCTAGAAATCACATATCTATATCTCTCAAAGCTTTTGCTCTATGGAAATTAAGTTAAAACCGGAAGTAGTAACAAATTTCAACCACTTTTAGATTCAGTAGAATGTTTCGAGTTGTAACGATATGTTTTCTTGAAACCCTGGATCTATTACAAAAAATCACTTGAAGATCACTTACCATTTTAATACTATGACGATAAATGTTGAAATCGAAAATGGTTAATGTGAATCCTTCCGGCTTGAAAATTAGGTTAACAAAGAAGATGGAACCTATCCTTAGGACGCTGAATGGATTGCAAAAGTTTGTATCTCATCTCTTATCGTTTTTGCTCTATAGGAACCGGAAGTAATAGTAAATTTGAACCACTTTCGATTTTTCTAGAGCATTATGGATAGTCATGATACGTTTCCTTGAAATAATAAATTGTTTGCAGATAACAGCTTCGCGTTATATGTTACCGTTTCCGTTCTATCATGATAAATACTAAAACTGGAAACAGCTAATTTGAACCCTTCCGTTTTTGAATAAAGTGATAGCGGAGAAGACGGAACCTATTTCTGGGATGCTGAAACGATTGAAAAAACCGCATTTCGATATATCTTAGTGTTAGAATAGGAGAGAAAAATGATAGAATTGAGTGCCATTGGAAGGTGAGTTCGACAAGGATGCTGTCTCTCGTGTACATTATTGAATATCTATCTAGAAGAGATAGTGAAAAAGACCTTACAAAGTGAACATTGCACTCCGGTAGGAGGTAGAATGATTAAGTGTATACGGTTTGAAAATTATACGACGCTTGTTGCAGAATCTTCAGAGAAAATCAACGAGACTTTAGAAAACTTGCAGAATTGCTGTGAAGTATATGAAATGAAAATAAAAGGTTAGAAAGACAAAAGCCATGGTGATTGAAACGAAGCGGTCGATATCAAACACAGAAGTAGGAGGGAAGAAACAAGAACAGGTGACTAATTTTCGATACGTGGGTAGTATTATTAATGATGATACGAAGTGTGAACGTGAAGTAAGGCGACAAAAGTTTTTTTTTTTTTTTTTTTTTTTTTTTTTTTGGGAGGAAGAAAATACTATTGGAAAAAGAGTTGAGGAAAAGACTCATAAAATGCTTCATGTGGAGTGTTGTGCTGTATCAGTCACATACATGGACATTAAGCAAAAATTAGAAAAAGACTGGAAGCTATCGAAATATGAGTGTGGAGAAGAATAGAGGTAATTAGCTAGGTGAAGTAGAAAACGAATGAGAGGGCGTTAGAAATGCTGGGGCGGAAAAGAACAATTTTAGATATTATTAAGAAGAGGAAATGAAACTGGTTGGGACATTGGCTAAGAAGGAACTGTACCATAAGGGAAGTCCTAGAGGCTATGGTGACAGAAAAGAGAGGGAGAGGGCGAAGGAGATTACAATTAATGGACATATGAAAAGAGAGAAACCGCATGTTAAGACGAAGACCTTCATGGAAGACTGTGGAGCATGGAAGCTTTTCAGTTGCAACAAATGATCTGGGAATGATGCAAAATACCTATGATGATGGTGATGACTATATCTGTTACTGATTTTGCTGAGACTTGTCGACAGACGAAGAAAGCTGTTTTACAAGACTTGCTACACTTATGCATAAGGCAGTATAGAAGTCTAAAAGGGCGACATAAAATTAATGAAATTCTTCAATTTTACTAGCATAGAACTAAAGAATGTCGGAAAATGAGGAATAAATCAATCCAGGGGCGGATCCAGGCTGAATGTCTGGGGGGGCGAGGTTTTATTACACATTTATAATACAAAGGTGAAAAATCTTAGGATAGATTTTATTATTAAAATTTTAAAAAAAATCCTATTCTGGGAGTCAATCACCCCGATCCACCCCTACTCCCTGGATAAATCAATGGTTTTCGCTGAGCTGAATAAAATTATATGAATGAGTAGTTTTGGAGAAAATTACGAGAAGTAATTATCTTTATAAACCTAAGAATTCATACTGTACGATAACTGCGTTATGTAAGACGAAACTAATACTCCAGTCTACGCTCATCAAATCTTTTATCAAGACACCAGCAAGATGGCACTACACATTGTGGTTAATAAGATAAATTTCCAAATTGTGATAAACTCTTACTTAAAGTTTAATTATAATGACATATATTCATTGATAGAACACATCGAGCTAAACAAATTCCAATTAGTTCATTTATGTTTTAATCCTGAATTTTATAATAACAAGCTGAAAGTTGGTGATATTCAAAATACTGTCCTAAATACTCAAAATCCCAAAAGATCTCGCTACAGGGATACGAGCTATGATATCATCAACATGGGTGCCAACAGAATTTCGAGGCATTTCTCTTCTGTCAACACCCTACAAAATCCTTTCAAATATTCTATCAGCAAGACTGACCCCATACGCAGATGAAATTATTGGATATTATCAGTGTAGATTTAGACGAAATCGATCAACTATCGACCAAATATTTACCATTCGCCAAATACTCGAAAAAAAGTGGGAATACAATACGCCGGTACATCAACTATTTATTGATTTTAAAAAATCGTACGACTCGGTTAGGAGAGAAACATCATACAACGTTCTTACAGAACTTGAAATACCGAGAAAGCTAATTAATTAAGATATGTTTAAATGAATCCCAAAGTAAAGTCCGGGTAGGAAAATTTTTGTCCAACGAGCTTTCACGTCGAAAATGGTCTGAAACAAGGAGATGCGTTGTCGCCATTATTATTTAACTTCGTTCTGTAATACGCTATAAGGAAAACCAAAGATAGCAACCAGGGCCTTCAGTTGAACGGTATTCACCAGGTTATGGCATATGCTGATGATGTAAATTTCATAGGGAATGATAGGAGAACAATAGAAAGAAATGCAGAGGTCTTATTAAACGCTTGCAGGGACATGGGTTTAGAAGTAAATGCAGAGGAAACTAAATACATGGAAGTGCGTCGGGACCGGAATACAGCAAATTATGGATGCGTTAAAATATTAAATAATACTTTTGATAAAGTTGATAGTTTCAAATACCTAGGATCAATATTAACAGAGGAAAATCATATTCACGGAGAAATTAAATGTCGACTAAAAGCAGGGAATTCGTGTTACTATTCGGTTCAAAATCTCTTGTCGTCGCGAATTCTGTCGAGGAATTTGAAGCTTAAAATATACAAAACGATAATCATGCCTGTTGTTCTGTATGGTTGCGTAACATGGTCACTTACTCTGAGGGAAGAACATAGACTGAAAGTATTTGAGAACAAGATCCTGAGACGGACCCAAGAGGAACAGGAATGGGGAATGGCGGAAACTTCATAACGAGGAACTACATAATTCATATGGTTTACCCAACAATGTTAGGATCGTCAAGTCTAGGAGGCTTAGATGGGCAGGTCATGTAGCTAGAATAGAAGAAAGTAGAAACGCTTTCAAAGTCTTGACTGGAAGACCAATCGGAAAACGACCATTAGGAAGACCTATGCGCAGATGGGAGGACAATATTAAGATGAATCTCGCAGAGATTAAAATACAAAGTAGAAACTGGATGCATTTAGCTAAGAATAGAAGTCAGTGGGGAGCTTTTGTGAACGCGGCATTGAACCTCCTGGTCCCATAGGCCATAGAGTTAGTTTTGGTTAGTTAGTTAATTTTAAAACGTCCCATCTCTCAGAATTTCAAGGTAAAACATTCTTCTTGGTTCCGTAGACGGAGAATACATTGAAATTGTTGTTTATAACTACTATTTTCATAAACTATTCACATCTTCAAGTGGAATGAATGTTTATTCTCAATTTTAAGATTTAACTGTGTATAACTTTGAAGCGAAGAGATAACGAACTAATCGTTGTTTGGCTTTCCAAGAAATTTTCAACGATCCCTATTATTGTTGCATGTCTGAGTTGGTTAATTTTATGTATAGTTGGCCGTGAGAGATTATTTTTAAAAATTGTGTCATAATCACTTATGATGAAATATTGAAATAATTTCTTCTATATTTCTACCACAAACAAATACTAAACATATAGCTCAGCGAATCGCTTTAATGAATCTGATGTATGCCATCATCTTTAGGAAACAATTCTTCAACACTAGAAAATATTTCTCTATTTAACAATTTAATTAAATTGACTGGGCTACGCGGTCAATATTGTGTTTTCGTTTTGTTTTGATGCAATCAAGATATTTGAGATTGATTTCGAAGTGTTGAGTAAAACAATTAACCATCAGCCATGAAAATTATTTAATGAATGTGCAATTATTTATTTGATTACGCAGAATTTAGTGAAACCATTTAGCTATTAGTCGTGAAAATTACTTTATGAATATGTAATTCTTTATTTGATTACAAAGTATTGAGTGAAACAATTTTAACCATCAGCTGTGAAAATAATTGTGAAATGACAAGAAATGAAAGTAATGTGCAGAACAACCTATTATAGAAAACTGTTTCAAAGTAACAGTTCAGGTTAAAGAGAAAAGTGTGGAATTACCAAATCTTCATCTCTCTTTCTTACATTCATATTGCTGATAGAGTTCAAGCTCCTCCGTGCCATCGTCTAACTTCACATCGTTGAGTAGTTTAAGTGATGTCTTCGGCACTCACAATTTCGTTCGCAAGTGTACACACTATCACAAGAAATTATGTGCATGATATTTTTAGATGAAGGTTAATTTTTATTCGAAATATAACATTTATCTACCATCAGTTGCCTCAATCCTTAATCTGATGGTGATAAATGCAGACCGTTTCGCTGCTGGATCCGATGGAAAAACTCAGTTCAAACGTTCCTTTCATGCTGCTGATATTTGTTGACTGAACGGCCAGCGTTGCCACAGTTTGCATGTAAACTCCGAGAAAACCCATGAGCATGGTGTTTGTCCACCACAAAGTCCACACGGCGAGAGCTGGAATCGAACCAGGAACCCTAGGCACCGGAGGCGAATGCTCTACCATTGAGCCAACAGTTTGCATGTATTGGCAATGAAGCTATTCATCTAGGTTATCATCGATATCGAAGAAACGAGGATACTGGAACATTTGCAATTTCTTCTTAAGTTCTTTCTTATTTGTTAAATACACTAATACGTTTTCTTAAAAGAGAATTTCCTTTCCCTTTCTAAGTTGTATCACACCCAGTTGCGGCATGGAAGAAATGAATATTAGAAAAAAAAAACTTTCCAGAGGTCAGTTTGAAGTTCTTAACGCTGTAAACTTTGTAAGAATTGTCTTTCTTAGATCTTATAATCCAAACATACTTATGTACATCTGCACGTGAAGCCAAAAGAATTGGCACAGCAGTGTCCTGTATCACAAGAATTGACGATACTCTTATTTACGCTGCAGTTACTGATGTGAAAACCGTCAACAAGCAAATGAAGGAAAAAACTTGAAGTACATAAACACCTACTGTTTGAAGATGATAAATTTAATGTTCTTTAAATATTCTTTTGTTGGAGACGTTTGCCTCGAATAAATAGATGGTTTGAGATCGACGATTATTGTCTCTCTCGTAGATTCCTTACTCATTTACTTCTCGTGCTCTGCATCATTCGTGCTTGCACCTGAGTAGTCATAGAAAACGACATTGTCCGTGATGTTGCTAAATATTTTTCGCATAATGCAGATTATGTGATGCACACAAAAAAATAGCAATTTACAAGACTAAGTTAATTGCATATAGCCTACGGAATCAGACCGTATATAGCCTATTCTCGAAGAAGGAGCAATTTACATCAACCGATAACCAATGCTAATTTTTCCATATTAAAGCGCCATCGAAAAGGCAGGTAATCTTGCGATCAATTCGTACCTCAAGTATTCAGTTAGTTCCTCCTGCTGACGTCCCCATTAAGCTTTAACCATCCGAGCAATCAAGATCTTCGTAGATCTTCGTAGATCTCTACTTAAACACATACAACTTAATCCTTAATTAAATTAGAAATATAAGTTATAGTTAATTGGAAATTCAATTATGTGTCCTTTCTTTCAGTATAATCCTAGACTAATATCCCTCAAAAAAGAGGGAATCTTTGAAAATTTCTCGACAAAGATGTTCATTTCCATATTTTAGTCGCTTACAATTTGGTAACACTGCTTCTGAGGTAAACAACAACAGCAAAAAAAAAAAAAAGCCCTTGTCAAATACATTTCAAACGTACTGTATGAATACTTTGAAATTGTCCAAAAGTACCTATGAAGAAATACAGTATGTTATCACTTTCAAGGCAAAAGTAGCAAATTAAATTTATCAAAAGGATAAAATAATGCTCATTTATAAACTGGCTTGAATTGCAATTAAGTGGAGCTTCTTTTAGTGTTTGTGTTGACAGTGGATACAACCCAAGAAAGGAAGTAATAAAGAGATATTTTGAAAAATACTTTCATGACTTTCCTGTAGTATTACTTGGCAGTCATGTCTTTATGGCAAGTAAAATAATTATGATATCCGATAAAATTTTATGTGGGAAAGGTATCCTGTAAGTGTGTTGTTCATAGATCAAATAGTACCTGAGGGAAAAAAAATATAGAATATTCGTGCTACATTGCTTATTTTCTACCCAGGTAGAGGACAGAAGAGGAGTTGGCTGGGATTGGGATTTTCTTCATTTTTTAATCAACAATAGAAAATGTAGTATTTACGATTATATAAACGCCTATTAGACTTCTAATGTATATATTAACACTTCATGACTTGAGTTGTTTTGTTTCAATATATTTTTTTTTATTTTCCTTTCTTTTGGTCACAAATACATACTTTATTTTTGAAAAAGCAACATCAGTGTTTTGTTCCTTTATGTAGATTTTGGTGGTCTGGGACTAAGAAGTCCCATCGGGGAGAAATTGACTAAAATGTAATAGTAACATATTTTTATTTCCATGCCTTTAACAATTTACAACTTTTGGATTATTTATAGTATCGGAATTTATTATTCAATCCTTTACATATCATTCGTGGTTATTTTACTTTCTATTATTATTGAATAAGCATAAAATAATAGTTGAAAAAAATAACAGTAAGGTAAAGGCACCGAATATGGAATACTTTTCGTTTCCTCTTTATTTCTCAGAAACGCGTATTTCAGAATATATATATATAGTGTGTCCGTAAAGTCGCGCAACCCAAAGTTTGCGTATATCTTTTGACCTAAGAATAATAAAGACCTGAAACTTGAAACAAATGTAAGCATGTTTTATGTAGATAATCATGACCAATCCTGGAATTTGTAACATTTTTGTGTAGTAACGAAAGAAATTAGCTTAAGTGTAAAAGAAAAAATGTGCAAAATGAAAAAAAAAATCAATATTCTGTTGCATAAAACTGATTTTCTGCGGATGAATTCCTGTGTCTATGAACAGTATGCATCAACATTTATCCTTTGGTGCGAGAATGTGACAAGGTTGATGCAGTATTGCCATATCAAAAGGCTATTTGATGCAAGTTCGTAAAATGGGTGTTTTTTCACAGAAACGCGTTCCCTGCCAACACTGTTGTCGTAAAACTACTGCAACAAGTGTGTTTTCGATTAATGATAAGCAATGAGAATTTGCACATAATTGATAAAATGAATTTTTATTCAAAAATTTGCGGGACCGCAAATTTATCGCATGGCTAAATGTTGATGCATATTATACATATAGACAGGAATTCACCCGCAGAAAATCAGTTTTATCAACTGAATATTCATTTTCTTCATTTTGCACTTATTTTTTTACCCTTACGCTAATTTCTTTTGTTACTATACAAAAATGTTACAAGTTCCTGCATTGCTCATGATCTCGAAAATATTTTGTTTTAAGTCTCAGCTCTTTATCATTCTTAGATCAAAAGATACGCAATCAAACTTTGGGTTCCGCGACTTTACGGACACACTATATATATATATATATATATATATATCTATATATCATAATACTTGTGTATGTTTGCAAAACAAAAAAAAAGTATAAAAGTTTGTTCCACATTATTGATTTTTTTTACAATATACATAATTGAAAAAAACTCAATTTCCCATATTAGACATATCTCGCTCCTAATATGGAACATTACCTGTTCTTAAAATGGAACACTAAAGCAAAATATGCGTGTCTGCCTACAATGCGGCATTTGGATAATTCAACGTTGGGTACAGCTCAGACCGCCCATCCTGAGAGAGGTGCTCAATGGTTTTCCTCAGTCCCATCCGGCGTATGCCGGATGGTACTTTTCTTTAGACCAGAGCCAAAACCTTTCCAATTCGTATACTTATCTTAAGGGCCGATGTGATCTCGGAGTTGGAGGCCCGAACACTTTCTTTGTTTCTTTCCTTGAGCTAATTTATTTATTTATTTATTTATTTATTTATTTTTGTCTCCGAGATTACATCGGCTCTTAAGATAAGTCTACGAATTGGAAAGTACTCGGCCCTGGCTTCAGGAAATGTACCATCACGGCATACGCTTGATGTGACTGAGAAAACCGAGGGAAAAATCTCACTCAGGATGGGCGGTCTGAGCAGGGATTGTGCCCATGCTCAAATTATTCATATGTCGCATTGTAGGCATTGTGGCCTTTGGTAGGTCTATGAGACAAGTAAACAAATATTACATAACCAGTATTACTTCGCAAACAAAAATTACATAACCTGATTCCAGTTTTATTTCGCATTACAATGTCTACAAAGATATTTTTCTTCACCTTTCATGACACACATGTCGTGGGACCATCTTTTACAAACTGGACATTTTAACCATTCTTCCTCCCTTGCACTGAGAAACCACAATCTACCGCAATGTCCACTTCCTCATCATCGTCATCGTCAGTAGGATCATTTAAACTGCCAATATCTTCGTTCAAGTCACTAATAATTCTTCGGATTCATTTTTTTTTTTTTTTTTGTAGTCGCGTGATGTCCTTTTCTTTTTCTGTTTCGATTGGGTTTTCTTTGGCTCGCATTAGAAAGCTAAACATTTTCTAACTACTTGCGAAGATGTGTTGTAATGAACTAAAGGCAGCTTCTAAATCGTCTTTGTATTGAGTGCTCGTAACTAATTTCGCCTCACTTGGCTTTCGACCACGTGTGTTGCGATGCAGTGACTATAGTTGCGGACTCACTACTTTAATCGGTACTGTCATGCTGTTCTCTTCGCTTTGCACTGTAGACGACACGGCACTTGGGACATCAGCATTCAAAAAGTCACTTTCATCAAAAACATGAGGATTGAGTGGATACATTCCTATTTTTCTGAATCCGTTAAGTGTTGTTTCAACAGTGGCACCATAGTTCTATGCTTTTCCAATAAGTGTGGAAGCTTGATACAACTAGTATTTTATCAAGATCGTAAGAGGTTGTAAGATGTTGTAAGAGGTCGAAAAGGGTTACGATGAGCACCCAAGTAGAGTCTTACTTCCTCGTAATAATAAGCCTTGAATGGATGCATAAATGCACCATCTAAAGGCTGCAGCTTGTGTGAGCAGTGTGGAGATAGACAAACTATAGTGACGTGAGACTCACGAGCTAATAAAAGGACATGCAGACTTTTAGTATGCGAAAAATTTCCATCTAAGACTCGGAGGACAGGATCTGCATTGGGCTTTACAAAACTTACAAAATGTCTGAACCAGAGGTTAAACATATCCATTTGAATCCAACCTATTGGATGTGTACTGAAAATGGCTCCTGAAGGAGCACCATCAGTTAATTCCTGCTTCATGTGCTTACGCGGGAAAATTATAAGTGGAGGTACGAAAATTCCACCTGCGTTTACGCAAGTCACTTGTGTTACTAAACAAACTCCTTCGGCTGAAGCCAATGTACCTGTCTGCTTTTTCCTCTTCAACGATATAACCCTAGGATGTTTGGCCTGCATAATAGTTATTATTATTTTTATTAGGAATAGTTATTATTATAATAGGAATATTTCATATTAGGATCCTACTTGTATTTCATATTAGGAAAATCGCCATTTTGGATAGTTCTCTTCTACACATTTACATGATTCTTTGTGTGCTGAATCTTTATGCCCTTATGGTACACTATGTATGTAATCTAAATATCACGATCTCAACAATAATACATAACTCTTTGCGTACATTCAGCAGCTTGGAAAGACACGTCCAAAAAACTCAAGTTCTTCAGAAAGATATTCTGCAACAAAAGAAAATGTTTTGTTATCGTTCGGCAGAAAACCATTCATGCGAAGATTGATGGGGCATGGTGTACAAGTTTACGTACAGTCCACTAGATAGCAGCACATAGACAAAATAATCTGGTATTTCATATTATGAAGTATTCGATATAAGGCGCACCCACCCTACTTGAATTTTAAGTCAGCATACACACTACCCTCTCATATTAAATTAAAAGAAACATTTTTTTATACTTCACATTTTTACACTTAAATTACTGATTATTTGTTTCTCTTAACAATATCTGAATACAAAATAATAATAATAATAATAATAATAATAATAATAATAATAATAATAATAATAATAATAATAATAATAATAATAATAATAATAATAATAATAATAATAAATAAAAAAATGACAATTTAGTGTGCTCGAATCCAAATTTTGAAAGCAATCTACGCTGTTTCAGTCACTTATGATGGAATTTTAAAAAAACAGTTTTTCCTTTCATTTACACATAGAAAACATTGCACATTGTACATTTCGAGTGCGGTCTGGATTCAATCTTCTTCGAAAATCATATAATAGTTCACATCTATCCCTTTTGTCTACGAATTGAGGCCAATGTGCCCCTTGATTTTGGAGTCTGATATCATTGCTTACTGAAAGTGGCATTTTCTTCTCTTGATCGGTTCCTCATTTGTTGATGGTGACACCAGGAAATGTTAAGAGCTTGAACAAACGTTCTGCAATATTCGAAACCTCTACATGAAATATAGGGTGCTAAGGCTCTACCATAAAGCCCTAATAATACGAGGGTGGGTTGATAAGTTCTCAGCCTCACCAAGAAAACAAGTAGATAGGAACTGAAGCTTAGTGTTTTTATTCAACATATTCCCCTTGTAGTGCAATGCACTTTTCACATCGCTACTGCAGTGCTTGCAGGCCAGACAAATAGAAGTCGGATGAATGCTCTGCAAACCAGCTAGGGATGCGCACGAGACAAGATTTGTGGCTGTATCGTCTCGAAAAAGTGCTGTAAAAGTGATGTCTCGACTCGAAAAATGTATATTTCTCTATTGGAAGAGTCGTGTCTCGACTCGAATTTTGTCAGGAAAATCCTGTCTCGACTCGTCTCGTGCGCATCCCTAAAACCAGGTCTCTGTTTGAGAAATGACGTCATCGGCGCCTTTGAAATGCGTTCCCTTTAAAAAAACATTTTCAATTTAGGAAAGAGAGAAAAGTCTGATGGAGCCAAATCAGGCGAATAAGGTTGATATTCTTGTATTTGAAATCGTAGGTCCTATAATTTTTGCAATGTCAGACGTGCGTTGTGTGAGGGCGCATTGTCCTGGAGGAAGATGACCCCTTTTGACAGCTTTCTCTTCTCTTTTAATGCTGCTTTCAGTTTGTCCAGAAGAGATGTATAATAAGTTGCATTGCTGCTTTCACCCGATTTCAGATAATCCAGCAAAAGAATTCCTTCACAATCCCAGAAGACCGTAGCAAGGACCTTAGCAGTGAAGCGCTGTGTCCTAGCTTTCTTCTTACATGGAGAACCGCTGTGGCGCCATTCCGCCGATTGCTGTTTCGTCGTGGGATCGTAGAAATATAACCAGGTTTCGTGCACTGTTACCAGCCGTTGCAAAAAAAAAAAAAAAAAAAAAAAAGGCCTTATCCGCTTGAAATCGGGACAGAACTGCCTTACTTGTCTCAACCCGTTCACGCTTCTGATCTGCGTTCAAAAATTTCAGAATCAATTTTGCCCCGACCTTCCGCATACCCAAGTCTTCATGGATAACATTCCATACCCGTTCATGACTAATGAACAATGTGTCCTCTATCTGTGTGAGCAGGATTCGGCGATTGTCGAGAATCATCCGGTGAATGGTGTCAATCATCTCGGGAGAGGTCACTCAAATTGGTGTGCCACACCTTGGATCATCGTTCAGAACAAACTGCCCACGTTTGAAATTCGCTGCCCATTTCTTCACAGTGGCATACGATGGTGTCTTGTCCCCCAATGTAGTGACAAGGTCGTTGTGGATCTCCTTGACAAGAGTCTGTTTAGGAAGAGATACTTGATGAATGCACGGTGTTCAAATTTACTAATTTCTGGGACGTAGGCTGACATCCTTACTTTATACCTGAAAAAAATTAAAATTGGTTTAGTCAATCCAAATTTTGCACAGTAGCTTCACAAGTTCTAAGCCTTATAAACGTATATAACCTTTATATCTAGCTTTGTTTAAACCTGGGTAGGCTGAGAACTTATCAACCTACCCTCGTATACACCCACGTGTGTTAAAATTATTATCTTAGGGGGCTAAGCCCCCTATCTAAACATATGTTCCAAGTGAAGTATATAAATTAGTTAAGTGTTTCCTTACAAAGATATCACTTCTAACAACCTATATTGAAAATATAATGAACAATGCGTAGGTTCGAAAGGAAAATCCTAACACTCTCGCCACTGCGTAAAAGCCTGGCGGAACTTCGTGGTCCACCTGCAATTTTACCCCATAACGCACACAATAATATATAAATATTTGTGATGACTATTTCTATTGATCATACATTACCTGACGAAATATGAAAAAATCCATATTTACATATTTGGAGCTCCAAATAATACAGAAAATTATGTTCAAATATCAGCCAACACGATCACTAGTCAAAAACAAAC
This sequence comes from Thermobia domestica, assembly GCF_964235325.1. Classification (NCBI taxonomy): domain Eukaryota; kingdom Metazoa; phylum Arthropoda; class Insecta; order Zygentoma; family Lepismatidae; genus Thermobia; species Thermobia domestica. Next base: position 132,454,524 of record NC_137465.1, on the reverse strand, counting down.
AACGTAATCCAAACCCGCGAAATTATATTAGTCACACAGAGAGATGAACGCTAAGAAGTACTTCTTTCGTCTCGCGACTCTTCTTTGAATCATTAGAAGCAAGACTTTGTGGGTCCCGTCAGGTCACTAGCAACAAAAGGATGTTTACATAATATAAAACGCAACCTTGTAAGTAATCGACTTATAAGTCCCGGAAATTGATAAAGAGTTCAAATGGATTCAAATTATAAGCAAATAAAATCTTGAATCATTCATTTTCGTCGATAAAATTTCAAGATTACAAAGAACTCAAACTAGATTTCGATCAAAGGAACGGTTTCTTAATTGGAATTCAAAAGAATTGTATGAAGGTAGCCAATAAAGTTCTGTCCTTTTTTTCACCCACAACCTTCGAACATCGATATGTCAAATAAGACATGTTTGGAAGATCAACAATAGTCCCCATCAGCATCGACTACCATCTGCCAACGTTCTGGAAGATCATGGATTCCATCGCGGTAGAACTTGGTGGGTCATGAAGCAAAGGTATCAAGTGCATTTTGTACCTCTACTAGGATTTGAACTGGCGACCTCTAAGGTAAGTGTCCAAGGAATGGAATAGGTAATAATCAGATGGTTCAATGTCCGGGCAGTATGGAGAATCCAATAGTGTTTCACATCCAAGGTATAGAATTGTATCCCTGCTAATCCAAGACACGTGGGGCTTAACGTTGTCCTGTAACAGGAGAACTCCTTTGCGATTCAGAAGTGCTGGCTCAGAGTTTTACTTGAACACGGCCAAATTGCTGACAGTACGCAGTTGCATTGATGCTCTGGCCAGCTGGTAGCAGTTGTCGATATACGATGCCGCGAGCAGTCCACAAAACACACAGGAGGACATTCTTCTGGTGCAACACTTATTTCAGCTGTTTTGGAACCGGTTTATGGAATGCTAACCAATGATGACGGCATCATGGAGCTTGGTACAGGGCCCACTTCTCATCCCATGTTAAGATCCTGTCCAGAAAGGGTTCCTTGCTCAGACGAGACAGCAAAGAAACACAGGTGTCTGCTCGCGTTCCCTTCTGCCCCCGAGTAAAATCATGTGGGACTCATCGACCTAACTTGTAGTGCTTCCCAAGTTGATGAAAGTGCTGCCGAATGGTTTCTACACTCACACTGAATTGTAGTCTCAGTTCCTCACATGTCTGGCCACTGTTCGCTGCAATTGCTGCCTGAAGGTCTTCATTTTGCACATGTATTGGTCTTTCGGCACGTGGTGCGTCTTCAAGTGTTTCATCTCAGTCCTTAAACTTTTTAAACCACCGCTGCACTGTCCACGTAGTTACGACACCCTCACTAAAGGCCTGGCATATCTTCCGCCCCGCTGCAGCGGCGTTTGACTCCAGTTTGAACTCGTACAACATACACGCCCTTATGACGCTCTGTGGATGTCCCATATTCACTCTGTCCTTACGCAAGTTCACGGTGTAACTGAACTGCCGCAAGCAGGTAGTATGTTGTACATACCCACACCAACACTTGACCTTCGCGTTATCACCATTCGCGTTGAACTCACGGTGTGTGGACCAATAGAACCTAGACCTCCACAAAAAGCGAGAGAACTTTCATGGTTACCTTTACAGTCTGTACCTGAGCTGTAAAAAGATCAATCAAAAAGATTCAGTATTATAATGTTTTTTTGTTCCACGTGAAAAAAAAAATACTCAGGTGACTTTGGGAAGTTTTTCAATGTAGGTTCACTATTTGGGACAGTATTAAAGCGAATAACTGAACATAGAAAAAGAAGAGTTTAACATTAACATTTTATATAGTATTACAGCGAATAACTCCTACATTAAAAGGAAAATAACGAGATTAAGCATTGGCTACAATGCATTGATTTTCTCAATTTGCTGCAAGCAAACTGGCAGTGATACTTGAATGCTTCTGTTGATAATAATGAACGATAGTTTTTAATTTTCAATTTCTCTATTTCAGAGCGCACAGTTTGGGACGCGAGAATTGAGAAATGTGAACATGCGAGTTTCCGTCACTTCTGCTTTCCTTTTGTTTCTACTGAATAGACGAAACCACTCAACTGTTGCTTTTTAACTTTCAATTTCTAAAGGTAATTCATGAATAGTTGTTTTAATGTTGAAAAAACGACGTACTCTCTGTTTTCTCGTTTCCTATATGTATATACATATCGCTTTCCCCCATATCGAATGAAAAGAGTGAACGTTGAAAAAATAGGAAAGTGAGATATTTCCAAGAATATAAACTCATTGTAATATAAGGTATACATTTACACTATGGTACATGTAAATTTGCATTTTCTTACGCTGTATGACTATTTCATTCATTCAAATCAAACCTATTATTAACAAAACAATAGAAAAGAGGAAATGAATGCACATTTAGAATATGGGACTTTATAATAATTAATAACAGCTACCTAGGAATTTTCATTTTACACAGTTCCAAGATAATTTAACAATAGCAACATTTACTATTAGTGTTACTTTAATTTAGATAAGAAACCTGTGAATAGAGAAAATTCTATTAACTTGATATTCCATACTAGGAACTTGTCACCAAATATAATGTTGATAAGTAAATGAAGACATTTCATATAGGTAGTTGCATCGTTAGAGTAGATACTGTGCGTGAAGTGCAAAGAAGATTGATGGGCAATTCTGTGGAACAATGATATCTCGGTAGGCCTAGGAATGAAAGAACTCTATACTAAAGATGGTAATATAATCCTAATTAACTAGGTTTGACATGTGATAGGATTTCATGATTAGTTTCTGCGGCGATGATCTTCTGTTACTTGAACTATATAATTAATTAGTAATTAACTTGAAGTGATGGTATAACATTCGGATTACGCGGCATTTCCTGTATTGTTCGAAATTAGTCCTTGGGTGCCAAGTTGAGGGCAAAGCGTTCAGTTAGAGGAAATAACACACAATCTTGAGGGGTACGCAAAAATAATATGCCTCAAAAAATATAGTGTTTCCCACGAGATGAGAAGCACACTTTAAGATTAGATGTGAGACAAAATTCTCGAATCGTTTTCAATGGGAGAAATTTCTTGATTCACAACATTAATTCACTGAAATCTCAGATCTCAAACAGTGCTTTTTGTGTTACATGATTTATAAAAAAATAACTCTAAATTGAACAAGTTTTGTACAAAGATAATCAAGAGCATGTATCAACGTAAAAGATAGCAAGTCATCCCAGAAAATACCCCAACAATAAATATAATTCAAATGTAATATCCAGGGGCGGGTCCAGGGAGGAAACTTTCTCCTCCCTCCAGAAGAGGAAACTTCCTTATTTTATATATAAATAAAACCAATCCCAGAGTTGGTAGTTCTTAAAAAAATTTCTAGTAGCAGTATTACAATCCACCGCTCCCCCCCCCCCCAGAAGTCCGTCCTGGATCCGCCCCTGCTTAGTAACACACATTTCGGGGATCACTCCTGAAGCTGAAGGTACAAATTTTGAACGTAAATTTTCTAAAGAAGATGAGAAAATATCTGAAATGAGTTGAAAAAAAGTTTTCCTAGGATCGAGAACAAACGTCTACGAGTATCGACACATGACGAGAAAACAAAATTTCTCTGCTCGTCTCGTCTCGTCTAGAAGACAGCAGTAATTAAGTACAAGAAACAAAGTAGAAATTAACTCCAATGGATTTGTGTTTTATTATCACACTTGGAGTAGAATTCTATTAGTACATTATAGACAATAATGAATGAAACTTATCAAACAAATGGCAAGATATATGAAATTATGATATGATTAATAAAGCAATACAGTATAATAGCCAGTATTAACTTGTCAGTGCAATAAATATAAGCTCCATATAAACTGCATCTATCAACTTGTCCCTCTGATACACAAGTGCAGTTACATAGAGAAAGGATAAAAGGTGGGCAGATATCACTAGACCCACGTACAGCAGAAGAATGTTCCATTTTGTTGCGGCTTCATAGTTGGGTACCTGTATTCTCTGTTTCAGGTTAAGAAAATACTAGAACGGAAACACCTCAAATACGTCACAGCAGCGTTGCCAGTAGCAAACAATGTATATTTCTATTGGAAAAGATGAGGAAGAGGTTACTTATCTCGGTTAGATATATGTATTTAATACAGCATTTCTTTGAAATGCAACCGTTGCCTCTATTCGTAGAACAAGTTGAATTTCACAATCCACTTTGAGTAGTTAATTATAACAGTACACTTACTTAAAAAAAACATTATGGCCTGAATGGGCTAATATTTTAATGTAAGTACTAGCAACCCTAACTAAAGCCTATAACAAGAAGAGAAACATTATGTAAGTAAGATTACCAAATTTATCCACGCGCAAACAACGGTGTACCAGAAAACTTTTTAAAATTATGTTTTTTCCTGTAGGGAAACGACGAAAGTAAGTATGATCTTAAAATAGCAATAGAAAAATGGCAAGCTCATTCTTTCTCAGTTAACTTTCTTGCAATAGGGTGTCTGCCAACATTAACTTAGTTGCTGCCTGTTGTTCGGCGGCGGGAATATAATTCATTGGGTCTAGGTTATAGTCCCCAGAGCCATAACTCTTACCCTCAGAAAATAAAAATAAAAAAAAATAAAAAGTTTACAGAAATGGTTATAATTTAAGCACAAATCGACAAATCTCCCAAATCCATGAGCGGCTGTAATGCTCTGATATTCGCTACTTATGCCTCAACGAAATTTTATTAAATTTTCTTGATTTGTTATTTCTTTTTTCATCGTAAATATATTGTTGTTAATAAGAAACTTCTAAGAGCTATTATACAAGTAAATTTTATATTTCAGAAGCCAACTAGCGTCAATTACCCTCTTCGCTGGATTAAAATAATAAAAAGAAATTAGTAATATGTTCTGTTAGTCACTTTTTACTATTACCGAAACATTCTCTGATATCGGTCATTTTCGATCATTTTCATATATCTCCTCTCTCCTCCTTCCCAAGTTGCGGGGCTAAATTTGGTGTTAAAAGGCATAGGAAGGGTCACTGTACATATCAGCAACCTCGAAAACTTGGCAAAATTATAGGCCATTTTTGATCATTTTATATATACATCGCCATGCCCCTCTTCCAAGTTGCACATCAAAGTGAAATGATAAAAACCACTCGAGGCCCGAACCTCACCTATGTTGAATATTTGATGTAGATTGGCAGGGTGGGTCAAGAGTTATTAAGTCAGAAATAAAGTGACTTTTATTCATATGTATATAGGTAGGTAACTTGTCTCGAGTCCAGGCCTTGGTACATAATCATCTTCTTGGTACAAGTAAGAAAATAAGGAACTTAAACCAATAAGCACATATACAACTAAATAAATTGAATTTAAAGTAAGTTTTAGTTCGTCGAATATTGGTTGTTATAATTAGAACCCAAGCAGAAAGCACAAAAACTGCAATGGTGTAGGAAAAGGAAAACCGCGTACTTCTTAACATAATCTTTTTTATCTCCTAAAATTGAATATTGCTAACGGATACGGAATATAGCCTATGCTTCAAACTTATCCTGTTTTGATTCTGTTCTTTACTTTTTTTCTTGCCATTGTGAAACAAAGAGTTCTTCAGTGCACAGTCTTGGTAAAACACAGCTCCTGAACAAACCTAATATTCAGACTCCAAATACTCAACGCATGGTGGCAGACCTGCTGTTTCTTCATAAAATTATCAATGGGAAAATTAACTCCGATTTAATGGTTTCTGTTCTCAGTTTTCGTGTACCTTCTCACCTTACTCGCAGTCATATGTCAGTATCATATGTAACACCCAGATTTTCAGTTATTCAACGTTCCTTAAATTTCAGGATGGCATCATTGGGTAATAGTGTATCGTCAGATGTTGATATTTTCGACTCTGAAAATCATTTTAGAAACAAACCGAAATCTCTGTAAATGTTGTACATACTTTGTATATTTTATTTTTATTATTTTGTATACATTTTACTATTTTCTTTCTTTTTTGCTATTTTTAATTTACTTTGTTATTTTGTTTCAGTGTAAAATGGACTTATATCTGTATATGAAACATTCATAAACAAATAAATAAATAAGTTTGAAAAATTGCTATGGATATACGAAGAAGAGACCTTATCAAAGTATTAAACATCTTTCCCAAGGGAGGGAAAATTTTTAAAATTTCCATGTTGCTCACCAACCTATGGTTGAGAAGAGAAAGCAAGATGACTGCTACGGATGCATCTTCTACAATGAGTTTCTTAAATACCTTGGAAAGGGAAATGCTCTCTCTAGCTTTCATCATGTCATCAAACAAATCATAAAATCATGAGAATACGTAAATAAATAAAAAAAAAAATGTTATCAAAATTCCAGTTAGAATATAAATAAGAAGTTTCGGTTTCAACAGAATGGTTTTCCACTATTGCAGTATTCATTTTTCAAGCAGGATGTTAGAGCTTTGCATGGTAGTATTTTCTTATCTGGAATAGTTATATACAGGAAAGGTTATTAAATATAAGTTTAATGAAAATTTTAAAAATATAAAAAAAACGAAAGACAAATAAAAAACTACGTTAAGTATAAAATAAATAAATACAAAATAAAACAAACATGAAATAATAAAATAAATGGTATTAATACTTATCTCAGATATTGTGATTTTTATTAGAATCGATATAGAATAATCGGGCAAAAAGTACAATGTTCTGTTGTGAATCTCATATGTTACTAAGGTATGTCACCAACTCAGAAAGTACAGTTTCAGAATATATACACAGAACTCTTGTATTTTCAATGAAATGACACATAATTGAGGGGTTGGAAGGAAAAGTAGTGCTGATCATTTCTAGATATTGAGATACATATTAAATCAAACGCAGCAAATTCTACAAGTATTATAGGTTTTTATCCTTATATAACTAGACATTTATCTGTAAAGACTCGTTATGTAGGTACAAGTTCATACGTTTGTAGAATTACCTGTATTTACCCTAATAAATATATCACACTGATAAAAATACTTTCGTAAATTTGAGAAACCGTTTCTTACCTGTGCACCGAGACAATATTTTCTTAGAAATGAGATTTTTCAATTCTAATTCATAAGGAAAGTAACAGTGTACTTTCTCGTTTGCTTTATACAACCTCATCTACTTTTCTTCATTTCTCAGTACTGAGAGTTTCAAACTCTTGTTTCTAAGAAAAGATATTTTCGGTGTATAGATGAAAAACTGTTTTTTTTTTTTTTTTTTTTTTAGATTTAAGACAGTATTTTTAACAGTGCATTATCTGAAATGGCGAGTATTATTGACTTATGCCACTTTGCCATCTAATCTGTTGGTAAAAGAACGGTATGTTGACGAGAACAATGGACAGCAGTAAAAGAACTTAAAAATAAGTCATAAAAAGCAAAGTGGCAACATCAATGTAAACAGAAATATGAATAAGGAAGGCATACTGGAACATTATACCTAGGTACTGTACATCATCATTATTGTAACGGTACACGTCATCATCATCATCTCCATGTTGATCACTGTCCTTTAAAGACAAGAAGTAGTGATGACGAATAGGTAGTACAAATGGCCACAAGTGAATTAAGTCCTTCTTCGTTGGGTTGCTGATGACTCGAGGCCCTCTGTAAAGTGATTATTGGCGAATGTTGTCCGACTTACGCCAGTTTGCCGTGCAAGATCATCGTGAATTCGAATTTACGATTTTCTATGTGCTACCATCTCTTAGCCTACTTTTAACTCTAAGATACGCAACTTTGCCATCCAACAAGTTATGGTTTCAACTTCATGGAAATGACTTAATCTCATTTTGAAAAAAAGAAAAAAAAATAGAATGAGTTACGCCACTTGGCCATCCAATGCCTCAATTGTCTTACTTGTCTTATTCCAGTTGTACCTGAAAATGGATTTTAAAAAATGAAACAAAACAGAACATTACTAAAGATCATAAACAAATGTTCTAATATACATACTCTCTACTGGTAACCCTGTGTACCTGAAAATGGATTTTAAAAAATGAAACAGAACATTACTAAAGATTATAAACAAAAGTTCTAATATACATACTCTCTACTGGTAACCCTATATTTCATTAACGTACTACTTAATCTCTCTCGTGGGTAAGCGGTTAAGGTATGGGTTCGATTCCCATTACTGCTGGCTTCTTACATTTTTACCGCCATAACAATAAGTTTTTATCCATTTTTACGAAAGTTATGCATGAAGAAGTAGTCACGCATGTCATTTTGGTTAGCTCATTGAGATCTATCAATTAATATATGAGGCGTCTAGTGTCAAAATACGCCACGTCCATTTCACTTAGTTTCGAGTAATCTCGCAAAACGTGCAGTGAAGCTCCATATACAGGCGTACAAAGTCATATTTGAATTAGTTTTTTAAGTATAAAATATTAAGCTTTAAAACAAAAATTCTGTTTCTATGGAATTCCTTTAGACCAAACATATAACAAGCGATATATAACTCAATTTCGGTATATAAAAAAAAATGCATTAAACGGCTTTTGATATTAGGCGCCTTATATATTTTATCTATCGATATGTATTCCGTTATACGCTAAGTCTATTATAAAATTTAACAAAATGAAACTAGATTAAACTTTATACTTGGATTTTAAAACAACTTCTTTATACTAGTTAAAACAAACAAAGTGATTATATTTTAAATTAACGAGCAAAATTAACTGCATAGTTACGCACAGTAACGTAAAGTAGATTCATTGTTCAAAATTAGCATTTTCGTTCCTCACAAAAGCAACGAAAGTATAATCAAATGTATTTTATGCTATGTTCACTCTCATCCAAAGTGGATGTAACATTACCCAACGCTTGAATGACTACCAATTTACTGGACAATATAGCGGGGAGTCAATTGCAGCATACCGTAATAAACAAGCAGCGGAAAGTTCCGTAACCATAAACAATGGAGAATTTATCACAGGGAAAATGACTCGTTGAATAGCCCAGACACCGTTGTTCAAACATCAGCATGCATTGTTTATGTTGTAGCTACTGCTACAGTTGATGTTGACATTAGAAAATTACCAAACTCTTCAGGAAATTAAATGTAAAGATTTTAAACAATATTGTTTCACTAACAGCCACTCGACGATCTTGTGCTAAAATTATTTATTTGTGAGAAATACGGGTTCACGAAAGGTTTTTGCTAAGATATACCTTTTACTGCTAAAGTAATATAAACAGTATAGAGTTTGTTGAATGAAAAATTGAAAATTTTTTAACACAAGATCAAGAATGATAAATACTTGAGAAAACATACAGTTTCCATCACATCCATTCTACTTTCCACAGTTTCGTATCGAACCAGGAAACTTTCTTTAACAAGTAATTATCATTCCGCACTGAATCACAGCGTTATTAGAATGAAAAGTCTCATCATATACAGGATGGACCATCTATCTTGAAACGCTCTTGTCACTTCTACTTAAGTAAACTACTAGATAAACGTTTTACGAATTACATGTAGATATGTCTACACTACATCGTTGGTTTGTGAAACTGCGTCTAAATTTAAAGGAATAAAATTATATAATTTTTCACAAACTTTCATTCAAGATAATTTCGGCCAATAAAATTGGTATTAAGAACTTGAAGGTGAGAAAAGTCAAACGTACAACATATTTAAGGATAATAATAAATCAACTTCTGACTTGGGAATTGCATATTAACATTTTAGAAAGGAATATACCTTTTATGATAGGTGTTATATGTCGCTCCAAAACAGTTGTAACAACAAATTTAAAAAGTATGGTGTATGATGCGTGTATTGAATGTCATCTGATATGTTAATTTATTGATTGGGAACACACTAATGAATCAAAATTACAACCACTATTAATATTACCAAAAAATACCTCTATGTTTGGTCATTTTATAACTTTCCAAGTAACAGTTTATTCATGGAACAATTAATCTTTTAGTTTAACGTCCCACGATTATGCACTTTAAAGTATATGGGAGACGACAATTAATTCAAATGAATGATGATGGAAGAATTGGTGGAATAAGAAAGTGGGAGAAAACTGTAATACCCCAAGAAAACTAGCGGACATGATGTTGTCAAACGCAAACTTATTTGGTCGGAGATCAAACCAGGTACCCTACGCTCCAGATGTAAGAGCTCTACCACTGAGTCACAGTGCCACCCAGTTTGTTTATGGAATCAAAGGCACTACCATTCAATTTATTAATAAAGAAACCATTTTTCTATATGCGCATAATGTACTGTACTTGCACATAATATATATAGTAATTCACTTCTAATAAAGGGCAGGGCCGGATTTAGGGGGTGCAAAGATGTACGTGCACCCCCCTTTGTTGTAAATATATACTATCTAAAACAAGAAGGTAGCAGTGAAAATAGGAACCCTTTCCGAAGTTTTCTGCCATCATGATTCCATTTAGGGCTTGAAAGAAAGCAGAGCTTTACAAAAGCAATAGTTTAAGTCGATTTTCTCAAGGTTGAATGAAAAGAATTCATCAAGCAAAACAATATAAGATTTCTCAAGTAGGAAAAAAAAAAAAAACAGAAACCAGGAGGAGAGAACATTTTTTCCTGCATAACACTTGCGTCCCTCTTTAAAGTACTTTCCTCCGTTCTATGCATCAGTGTTGTCAGGGGTAAAGAATATTGTCACATGTCACTTTGAAAAGTTTTAGTGTGATTGGTTATTTTGGTATACTAATGCCACTTTGACTTGATCCTTAGTCTTCCGTTGCAAGCGCTGCTATCGGCTGAAGGAATTCCACTCCCTTTCTCTCGCTTAGCAACAGCTGAACCCTTCAAGGTAGGTCTATATAAAATAACGTGAACCCTTATTGGCTCAACGCGTGGGTGTGTGAGGGTCTGAGCTTTAGTTTGCATTTTTGTCACGGCTCAAGACATTTTGGCAGCACAATAGTTATTGGTGCCCCCCCCCCCTCAATCCTGGACCCGGCTCTGATAAAGGGGTCTCGGTGGCTCATTGGTAGAGCTCTCACCTCTGGTCCTTGGAGACCCTGGTTCGATTCCAGCCCACACCAAGTGAATTATGTAATGGACAAACGCTGTATACGTGGATTTTTCTCGAAGTTGTCCCGTCTCCTCTCATTTCCTTCATTCCACCATTATCACTCATCTCATCATCGCTGTCTACCTTACCATCTGTGCACAATCATGGATTAAACTAAAAGAAATAATAAAGGGGAAAGATGTCCACAGTTATAATACGAGAATAAAAAAATGAAATTGAATAGGCAATGTTAACAAGTTATGTTACAAATAGTGTCAAATACATATCACTCAAACTTACGGTAGGCCACCCCAAAATATAAATGATACAAAATCAATCCAATTATTAGAAAAGTAATTTATGAAAATAATACTTGTGAAGTAAATATGTTGAATAAATTATAAATTATAAAACTGATAAATAAAGACGTTGAGATATTGACGAAACTAGATAAATAAATAAACGAAGATGGAAACAAAAACTATTACAAGACAGAAATACATAACCGTTTAATGTGAACTAGTGCTCGTTGGGTCAGTATGATTCTCTTCATTTTACAATGCTATATATTCAATAGCTGCTCATATATCATATACGAATTTTGGATTAATCAGTTCCATTCATAAAGTAAACAAATATAAAGCGTGGGAGATCTGGATGCTACCGATTTCTCTTTAAATAATTATTATAAAATATAAAATGTAGGAAATTTGAATATTTTTCCTTCCTTCCTTTCTTCTTGTTGTCTTACTTTGTGCTCCTTATCTTACTGTAACCACTAATGTATTTAAATTTGGTGGTATTACAGAATTTGTTTATTTCCACTGGCTGTTAAATGGATATTCTGCAACTGGAAGTTCAGTATAATAATATTGGTTATTGTGTATTTATTTCTTTAATAAATTCCTATTATTCTAAAGGAAGTTTAATGCGAAGCAAATATCGATAGGAGGAATGGTTTGTCATACTCACCAATACAAACTGATTAACAAATGAAATAAAAACGAATCACTTTTAAATATAAGAGCCATGGTTATGCCTTTAGATTAAAGGAGCCAAATGATTAATAATAGTGAATGATTCTCAAATTACTAGATATTTAATTTTTTGTACTGTCCTCCGCGAATATGTACCCTTCACTATGCACTAGACCAGAGGGGAGGGCAACAATATTAGCAGTTGTGACAAAACCAATACAAAGATATATATTTTTTCAGACACTACCTTTGATCTATTCCAATCTACATCCTAAATGAAATGGATACCATCATATCTATTGTTCAGTGTTACAAACGAAGAACGGTACAGTATTACAAACATCCCAATTTTAGGGGCATTTACAACAGTCATTTCACAACTGAGAGGTAAAGCTATTGTGCACCCAAACAGCCTCAGTATCAAATACTATGATCATGATGCATATTTGCTTTCTTTTTCAAAATATTTATTTTTAAAAACTACTTACATGAGTATCACATCTAAACCCGTAAATGATTTTCAAAAATGTAAAGACTACAGTACCAGTTACAATAGTTTGATATCATAAATCGTATCACAGAGTGTAAAACCATAGTATGTCAGTTCATTCTGAATGACGCCAATCATGTTATTTCTATTGGTTTCTCTCTGTCAAGGATACAATTAATCAGTTTTCAATTTCTTCTATTAATATATATGTGTTACTTCTTACTTCTGATCAGTATTCTTCTTAAACACTCAAGTTGTTGGAGCACTTTTCTGTTTGATGTGTGAACATACAGTATTTCTGGCTCATAGAGTTACACTGTGCACAAACATTTAATGAATAATTATTTCTTTACTGATATCGACATTATTCAATATCAGTAGTCCTTTTTTCTGTAGAATTCCTGCTTTACTTTCGTTCTGATAATTTCCACATATTTTTCACTTCTTCCATCCGAGGATACGTGTTACTCAAATATTTGAATGTATTCACTTGTTTAATTTTTTCTCAGTCGAAAAAAAAGAACCTTAGCTTCTACTGTTTGTTCTTCGTGTATCTTCCAGTTTATTTTCATATTACATATTTTTTTCAGTCTGTTCTTCACTCAGATTCACTGAGACTTCTTACAACTCTTCTTCCTCTTCTATTATCAATGTTATCAATCTGGGCCCTACTTAAGTAAAACGCTAACTAGGACACTTAGCAGTAATAAAATGTATATTAATGCTGTTTAGTATGGCCAAAATGTCGTATTTTGTTTACTAGTGGGGTCCAACTTTATATTTTTGGAAGGGTCCGAATATTAACATCTGTTCGACCCGGGAAAAGTTCCAAGTTAAGGCACTGACATCAAACATGCAATCTTGTTTAGATTTATGTGGTCTGTCAGTTGAAATTTGTGTTATTGTCGGACAGTATAATACATGCTTAAGAGTCTTCACTACAGCGAAATTAAACTACCGCTTATTTTAGAGTTTTTCTGTAATATCTTCAAAGCAAATAAAAATATTCGAAAAGCAGAAACGTAGTGAACTAGTCAATACGATTTTCCATGCGATACCGTTATCACAACTCATCTATCTGCTTTCGATTTGCAACTGTATATAGATTTAGCATTTTTTGCGGGTTCTGTAAATAGCGGCATACCAAAAGCATATAGGTGAATTGTGGTAAAGGTATCATATGCAAAATCGCATTGTCTAGTTCACTAAGTTTCTGCTTTTCGAATATTTTTATTTGCTTTGAAGATATTACAGAAAAACTCTAAAATTAGCGGTAGTTTAATTTCGCTGTAGTGAAGACACTTAAACATGAATTACGCTTCAAAAATTACTAATAACTTGTGGCTACGTTTTCTTAAGCATACTGTATATTGTCATCTTGATTATCTCATAACAGAAAGCTTGATTAATGTATGCTTCAGGTTTCATCTTATTGTACAGCATTAATTTTTGGGTTTGCGGAAAGAATAATTTTTCTCGATATTCTTGAAACTATGCATAAGAATTTACACTCATCCATAATATTTTGTCCAGTTTAATAAGGCCTATAGTTTGATATATAATGTTTCATTGATTCACGTTTTTTTCTTTAAATGCTAATACTAATGTGGAACTATTATTGCTATTATTAACTAAGAGAAACACGCTATGCAACTCGTGACACAATACACCCAATATAACAACATTAGCCGCCCAGGCGTGAATTGCAAATTCAATCACAGCCGGCTGCTTTTTTCATTCCTTCTTACAAAGAGAAAGGGTCTCAAGAAATCACGCAATTCGGCTTCTTTAGACAAGGCATTCAACTGACAGAAACGACATTATCAATAAAAGGCGACTCTGTTATAGGTTATAAGCGAGGCTATAAACCGGTCAGCTTCTGACCATTCGATTGAATTTATGACTCTCACCCGTTACATACCGCAAGTGACGGACGGAAAAGTGCTAAATAGCTCCTCGAGAGACAAGCTGCAGGAAGAATAGAAAAGCACATATACATGTCGTTATAAATATATTATATCACAAACACAGACAACATAACACTTACTTCTAGTTGAAAAGATGAAGTTGATCACGCAGGGTCTTGTTAATCGTTATTGATCTGGAGGTAGTAAAAAGAAATTTATATGACTTTTTTTTTATAAAGTTAAAAGTTTATAAACTATTTTTAAAACCAAACTTTTACTAATATAGTCTGACACAGCCTTGGAAGTACAAAGAAAGAATTTAGTGTGCAAGCAATATTTACGTATATTTTGAATAATAATATCAATACTTGAAAAACAATGTTAAATAAATATTCAAGATATTCATAACTAGAGACCGGATGTTAGGCAAAATGCCTATTTTTAGCATTAAAGATATAATCAAAAATAACGTTTTAAAGTTTATATGGGGGTTATAGTTTCAATTTAAGCCAAATTATTTTGTTTATTTTGCCTATTTCGCCTCTTCATGCCTAAGTAATTGCTTTAGTGTCTAATGTTGCCTATTCTATGCATTTTCTTCGAAAGAAGACTTAATTGGGAAATATATCTAATTTCAAGAAAGGATCCTGTCTCTCCCGAGAAATATAAATGCTGCTTGTAGTGATAAGATGCCATAAAAGTTTGAATTGCTATGTGCACTGATAAAGTGCTGTAAAACTTTGGACTGTTGTTTGTACTATTTATAATAAAGTGTATAACATTTGGACTGTTACGTATAGTCATAAACCTGTATAGAACCTATTGTCTATGACTTGAATTTATTATTTTTTAAACCGTATTGATTATTTATCTTCATTATTTCGGGTTATTATTTTAGTGCCTATTTTACTGCCTTTTTAAAATTTTAAGTGCCTATATGCCTACCTATAGCACGGCCAACAAGAGATGGTCTCTGACGTTTCTTACCACATGCGGTGGGACATTGCAGCCCCTACTTTGATACCAGTGTTACCAACCACGATCACTCTGTTTTATACCATTAATTAAATTGCCACTACAGTTGCACCGAAAAAAACCTTGACACGCGAGTAGTGGCAATGTTACTGCGAGCTGTCAGAGACGTTCTCTTACTGGACGCACTATAGGATTTTAATATCTAAACATCCGGTCTCCACTCATAACCAATATTACGCAAGTTTAACACTCGGTTAGTCGCATGGGGTTCTGATTGAAACAGCTGAACGTTTTTCTACGCATATTTTTGACTGTGATGTCGCTCGCGGCGCCCGTTCCGTGTATTCCTCATGCTCCACTCTACAAACCTATGAGTAGTAGAGTTGACGGTGACATTAGCACATGGCGCTGTAGATACGGCTGTGTATCAGATAGAACGGTTGTGACTAATCGTGTTATAAGAGAGGTATATTATGTTTCAGTTAGCTCAATTTTTCTTCATTTATTCTTAGACAAGTATTTCAAGTTTTAAGCTCACAGTTGCTACTGTATATTATGGCAGAACGTGAACGTGTATTTAATCTCACTGATTCGATTGATGTTCAAGAAATTCAGAAAATATTTTTAGATGATGATGGTTCAATTCATCCAGCTGAAATCGAAGATTTTAGTGACGTTGCCGACACTGATGCAGAAGAATGTACGCCAGAAATACGTGAAACAAATTCTGAAACAGAAGAGAGTGACACTGAAGAAGAAAGTGAACCAAATTAAGAACGTGACCCAAATGAGAAATTAGTGTACCTTGGTAGAGATAAAACTATAAAGTGGCAAATTGTTCCAAGGCAAATGAAAAGACGAGTGCCTCCCCAAAATATAGTTGTAAAGCTTCCCGGTGTGATTGGTGTTGCTATAGAAAGTAAGGCTCCATTACAGTGCTGGCAAAATTTTTTCACTGAAGAAATGCTTGAAGACATCGTTCGATATACTAATCAATACATAAATATCGTCCGGGGTAGTTTCAAAAGGGAACGTGATGCAGGTGATACCGATTTGTGTGAAGTAAAGGGATTCATTGGTCTTCTTTATTTTGCCGGAACTTTGCACGCAAATAGACTGACACTGGATGATTTATGGGGAACTGATGGGTGTGGTGTGGAAATATTTAGACAGGTTATGAGTCTCCGAAGATTTAGATTTCTGATCAGATGCCTTAGGTTTGATGATCATACTACACGAGACGAAAGAAAACAGGTGGACAACATTGCTGCTATTCGGGAACTGTTTACATGTTTTGTTGAAAACTGCCAAAAGAACTATTCTTTGTCCACTAATGTTACTATAGATGAAAAGCTGGATGCTTTCCGCGGCCGTTGCCGCTTCAAACAGTACATCCCTGCAAAGCCTGCTAAGTACGGAATTAAGATCTATGCATTGGTTGATGCAAAATTATATTATACTTACAACATGGAAATTTATGCAGGAAAAATGCCTGACGGACCTTATTCCATTAGTAACAAGCCGGCTGATGTTGTCAAGAGATTAGTGCAGCCCATAGTTGAAACAGGACGAAATATAACTGCGGATAATTGGTTTACCGATTTGAACCTAATTGCTGATTTGAAAGTACGGAAATTATCGTATGTGGGAACCATAAAGAAAAATAAAAGACAATTGCCACCGAAACTTTTGAATCTAAAGTATAGGCCTGAAAAGTCAAGCATGTTTGCATTTTCGAATGATGTTACTCTCGTTTCCTATGTACCGAAGAAAAACCGAAATGTTTTAGTAGTATCAAGCCAGCATTTTGATGATCGTATAGACGAACAAGTGTAGTTGCCGCAAAGCCAGAAATGATTACCTTTTATAATCAGACGAAATCAGGTGCTGACATTTTGGACAAAACGTGTGCCTCGTTCAATGTAACCAGAAATACACAGTGCTGGCCGTGTGTTGTATTTTTCTCGATACTGAATATAGCTGGTATAAATTCAAAAATAATATTTCTTGGTAATGGTCAGGCTAAAATTACTAGGAGGCGTTTCTTGAAACAACTAAGTCATGAGCTTGTGCATGAGCAGCTCTGCAAGAGAAGTCATCTAAGTAAAGGGATTCCTTCTGCTTTGAAATCGAGTCTGGAAAAGTATCGACCAGCAAATGGAGCAGATGAACAATCGGTTGGTGAAGGAACTGAACGTTCAGAAAAGCAACGGAGATGCGATTTATGTAGGAAGAACAAAAAACGAAGATTGACCAGAACTAAATGCAAGAAATGCAGCCGACCAATTTGTCTCCAGCATATAGATCCCGTGTGCACCGATTGCTTTCATTGATTAGAAACAATACCAGTTGAATCGAGTGACAACTAAATGATTTGTGATTGTTTATATTTCTATGTTTTTTATTCGAACTAACATGATATCAGGGGTATAATGACCTAATATAAGTTCATTTTTCTATATACTCTCCTATAGTTATTTTGTTTAGAGACACTACAACATTCCTAAGCAGTGTTTGTGCTTAGCAATATCATTCATGGAGGATTGAGTTGTTATAATAATCTTGCTTTAGTTGTCTAGTGTTTTAGATTTTGAATAAATAAAAGCAATATGTAATATGTTTGTGTTTTAGATACAAAAACATATAAAGAAGAAACCTTCCAGAAGTTTGTGTATCAGTCTGATACCTTGCGACTTATTCCGTGACTATTTTTTTCTTGAGCTACTGTGATTTCATAATGTTTTCAAAATTTATTTTTTCCCTCAAATTAGAACATTTAAAACACAATGCGACGTAATTAATCACCATAGCATAAGCCAATGCTTTCATGTTCTTTTTTAAAAAGATAATAAAAAATAACTACTAGTATTAAATCAAAGGGAAAAGCGGATGTATCAATCTGATACATTGCGACAAAAACCTTGGATCTAAATGTTGCGACTAACCGAGGGTTAACATTCGAACTCAATTACATGGTAAAACTTATTTTGCCTTATTCGACATTAAGACCAACCTGCTACTAGTACATGAACAATCACTCTTTTGAACTCATTTATGTGGCTGCTTATTGTTTCATATTTGTCACTATAGCACAATTGCTACATCAAAAATTGACGAACAAGTTTGTTTATTCAAAAGAGTGCAGGACATGTGGAGTTCAAGTTAAATAAACGTTAAAGATAGGACCATTTGTTTAAGTACTGATTGATAATGATGAAATTGCAACATAGAAGGAAAAGTGTTAATAATCTTGATTCAATGGAACTAGCAAAGAAGGCGTGTGATCAAGTGGTTACTTTCGTGAGACCTCTCGATACTTTCAGTCATGGATGTTATACAATAGAAGATCTGCCCATATGTATCTTTCGGAGCCAGCAAACAAACGAGCATCGGCACGTCTACTATATACGCAGTAGCCGGAAAGTAAATGAGAATGTTCCAATTTTTAAATCATCTCATATCATGATGTTTGCTTTGGTTAAGATTGAATATACCTAATGGAGTTTTATCAGTTGCAGAAAACCATGAAGTGGTTAATTTGAACCACTTCAGGTTTGCATAGAGGGTTAGCGGAGGGAATGCAATCTACTCTTGGCTCGCTGAATCGATTGCCAAAAAACCACATCTAGATATCTCGTACCATTTTTGCTATATAGAAATCAATATGGAAATCGTATATACTAGTGAATTTCAACCACTGCCGGTTTGGATAGAGGATTAACAGAGGAGATGGAACCTATTCTTGAGACACTGAATCGATTGCGAAAATTGGTTACTCTTACTGTTTTGCTCTACGGAAATCAGAATTGAAACTGAAAATAGTAATAAATTTCAACCACTTTCAGTTTGGATAAAGTGTTGTAAGTTGTGATGGTATCAACTCTTGATACCCTGAATGAATTGCAGAAAACAATTTCTATTTGTTACCAATTTTCTTCTATGGTGATTCATGTTGAAACCGGAAATGTTAATTGAGGAAATAGAACCTGTTTCGGGGACGCTGAGTCGATTGCAAAAAATCGCATCTCGATATCTCTTACAGTTTTTCCAACATAGAAATTCGTAGTCGGAAGTAATAGTAAATTTGAACCACTTGCAGTTTCGGTAGAATGTTGCTGATAGTCATGGACGTTGCCTTGAGGCACTGAATTTTTGCAAGAAACGGCTTCTCGCTATCTGTAGCCGTTTTGGTTCTATGGCGATAAACATTGAAACTGACAATAGCTAATTTTAACAACTTTTGGTTTGAATAGAGGGTTAATGGACGAGATAGAACATATTCTTTGCACGCTGAATCGATTGCAAGAGAATATTTTGGCTTTCATGTTCTGGTACCTGTCTACTGACAGACGGACAAAGCCGTCCTACAAGATTTTGTGACACTTATGTATTATTTGGAAGTCAAAATAATAACCAAAAGTAGATTTAATACCATTTTTCTTGAGCACGGTATATGTTGGTGGGAAGTTTAGTTTACCAAAACGCCTTTATTATATTTACTGCCCATCTGTCCGTTCGGGAGTCAAACAATGTGTCCGTCCATCCGGAAGACAAGAAGTATCATGAATTACTTGATTTATTACCACAATTTTGACACAACGTAGATATCTAAAAGCTAAGAATTGAGTTCAAATGACATTCAAATTGGAGATTGCAGAAATGTCGCTACTAAAACTACGAAGTGATAGAAATCTACTATCCTTCAGTATTAATTGAGAGAAACTGTTTAACTTGTTTAACATGGAAACATGCTTAAAAGTCTGGGAACGTTTTTGAAGACAGATTTAGCATGTACTTTTCTGGAAACTAAAGAGACTGAACAGCTGTGATACGTGTTTGAAACGAGCGTACTCTAGATAGGTTTCTTAATATTATAAAAACAACTTATAAACAAATTACACTAGATTTGGTAAAATTGCCGAGTGTGTATGTCGTTCCAAGTCTTATTCATTTTGAATAAAACATTCAACTTGGGAAGTAAATAGCATTAAAACTTTCATTTTGAGTTTGGTATGCTGGAAGAAATTACGTTGCAGCTAATACGCATGGGAAGCGATAATTTCTTCATCAAAATTGAGCAGTGTGCTTTTCTCACACATAGATGGCGTTAAAGTCAGCCAGAAAAACGGAAGTGTTGAGAAAACCACGGAAACGATATGAATGGCGATGTTCCCTTTTCCATTCTACGAATTGTCATCGCCTCATTGCGAGTTGCACTCTCCGTGTCTACGCTTATATGGTCCAAAAAAGAGGGGTAAAAATATGGGTGTGAGAGAGAAAACCTTCTGCTTAATGGTTAGAGAGGGTGAAAAAAAAGGAAGTTAGTAACCGGTTCGTGGAAACTATTGCAACCGGAAATCGCCGGCCCAAAATCTGCGGAAGGAACCGTGCTATAAAAGCTCAATTCTCTGTGTGAGTTGGATACGGAATGAGAAGGAAGAAAAAGAACAGAGATGTTTTCATAGAGCAATATGGACCGTTACGATTGCTGGGTTATACATATATATGTATGCGTGTGGGTCAATATATCGTATGATTTTTGCGTGTGTGAGGTAGATGTAGATATTTAATATTTTATGTGAGGACGCATCACTGAATATTTTCGAAATTAATACCTTCTTCTGAGATAAGATTTAATTCATTTATTTAATAAAATCCGCATTTATTTATTCAAAAGTTTTGGATAGCGTATGAGGTAATACTATTACTATAAATGGCATTTTAAATGCTGATACATTTGCAAGGTATTCGTAGGCGAAATAAATGATGGCGATTTGCTGGTTCTCTGCACAAAATCCTTCTATTAAGAAGTAATAATGATAACTATTGTCTGTACTTTACATATACAGGGTGTCTCAGAAGTTCTCTGACGTAGGGTAACTCTGTTATTATGAGAGTTACAACAAAATGTAAGGAGGAAACCGCCTCTATATATGATGTTTTCAACGTAATATGAAAAAATGTTTCAAATCGGACGAGCAGTTTGAGCTATACTCTTTATGCACAAAACGTTAAACGAAAATGCAACTTTGCCATTTACCTGGACCCATAACATAAGTGAATGAAGTGACTGTCTTTTACACTAACACGTCGATGGCCATCCCCCATTTCAAACATGAACCCATTTATTTTATGTTGTGGATCCAAGTAAATGGTAACGTTGCATTGCCATTTAACATTGATCGCATAAAAAGTGTACAGCCCAAACGGCGGGTCTGATTTAAAAAAAAAAAACTCCTTCACTTTAGATTAAAAACACCATATTTGGAGACGGTTATTCCCCTCTTACATTAACTCTGATAATAGAGTTACCTTATGTTAGGGGACTTTTGAGACATCCTGTATTGTCATGTTGAGGAAAAATATTATATTAATTGTATTACTGTTAAATCTAATTACTTCGTACTCGTAAAGAGTATAGTTCGAATATATGTCATAACATTGATCAAATGTGACAACAACAACCAAATAGTAATGAAAGTAGCATAAACATCTTACAGAGTGTTTGTAACTATGAGTTACCCAAAAGCCATAAAAAACTTCCCCTTGTAGATGGCGGAGAAAGTCTCTAATCTATGTAAACTAATGTTTAAAAGAAAATGTAAAGTGAATTTTGGTATGTTTTAATATTGCACGACTAGTGTTTAGCTACATGTTGTTACGGTATGTATTGTAGTTAAAAGAATTTGAAGTCATAACAACAAATTTGGCTATTTTTCAGTCAATTAATCTTATTACGATTGATGGACATCTGTAGCTCTGACAATTTCAAAGGAAGGAATTCAGATACGCAGTAAAAGAACGTAATATTCACTACATGAATATTAAGAAATTAAAGCAAAAAGAACTAGAGAAAGTATGAAAGTCAATATGACGGGTACAGTAAACTGTTCGGCATAAAGTCAGAAAATTTGTTAGATTAGGATATAATGTCTCATACACTATCAAAAATATCTAAAATTTCAGGGAAAACAAGGAGTCAAGTTTAATATGGCAGAAAGGGAAAAGTTTATTTTTAAAAAATCCCGTGAATTTTCACTTTCACGAATTCAGGAAATTTGACCTCAATACGGTGAGAATCAAACTCGAAAAATTCAACATACTAGACACAAAGGTACAGAGGAATATTTCTAAACCGTTGAACATAAAACATAAAGTTTTTGAGTAGTGGTTTCACAATACATTAAATACAAATAACGCATTCATTTCCACTAATTGCAACAAATATATTCAGGAAGAATGGAGACAATGAGTAAATTTAAAACATTATTATGTGTTCATTCTGAATCATTTCACAGATAAATAAAAAGTTTAAAATACTGTGCTCTATGCTTCAGGTTATAATTGCCGTCTTGTTATCAAAAGGTGTCGTGAAAATAATACCTCGTTTTAGAAAGTGCATCTATTTCTTTTGAAAGAATTGTGCTTCGTTTCCTGTGTTTTCACAAAAATTGTTGTACAAAACTCTACTTCAGACAATACTCTACTTCAGAATCTTTTCGTTCAGTTGGACGTCTCTTACAGAAGGCACAGAGGAAGAAAAGGTACAAAATATTGTTCGAAGTAACATAATTCTTTTTTCTAGTCTGTAATATTTAGAAACACTCATAACTTCATATCTACGCAAAACACTGAGTAATATTAATCTACGTTGAATTCTGGGAATTGAGTGTCAACTAAAAGAATGAATCCATAGAACAAGTGTCAAATACAGAAAACTACGCATTTCTATCAGATAACTGCATTGGTACGAATGTACAGCGATAATTTTAGTATGAAACCAGTTTCGTGAAACCCTTACTCGTATTATAATTCCAGCCTAGCTCTTTACATTTTAAAAAATGTCGGATTGTGCCATTTCCATTTCTCCCCCGCAACTGTGACTTGCTGTTGCGTCATTCGTCGAGAGTTAATGTAAATAGGAAATTGATAATGGTAGTATGTTGTATTGTGATTCGATGCAATTGATACCTAAAATTCGTGACTAATGAATTTTCACTACGTTTTCATGGTGTATTCAAATCTATCTGATTATGCCACCAGAGCATTAAATACGAAGTGGTGAGCCCCACAAGAAAGTACAATAAAAACTGAGATTTTAATCATAAAAATAGCTTTGAATTGGGGAATGTCCCATGATGGAATATTTTTAAAGTATGGGTGATATTTTGTGATAGGTATTATTTAGTTTACCGTTAAAATCATCTCAGAAACTTGCAGCCATATTATATTCGAATTTGAGCTATACTCAGGCAAACATAGTATCATTCCGGTGGCATTTGAAGGCTTATTTCAGTGAAAGCAGTAATAATATGATTTTGTATCAAAATTCTGAACATTATAAGTATAGAGATCATTGTCTGATGCTTCAACGAAGTATGACCAACGAAGGATTGAAATGAATTGCATCAGGTATAGTCTAAACAGTAGAAGTCTGGTTCTTCCTCTCACTTAGACTCTTATTTCTCCGATAATTCACCTACAAATTCGTTGTTAGATCAAAACTTGAAAGTTTACCCCCCCCCCAAATGCAAAATATCCTAATTTTGTACGGTGAAAATATTGTAGGTAATTTTGTGAATACTCTGTACAAAGTATTGAATGGTGACTGAAAAATTATTCATCACGTAACTAACCACGCAAGAAAATGGAAAATTGTATGTATTAAAATGTTGAAAATTGATTTTTAAAGAAATGACACTTAATTGCTTTTTTCTAATGTTCTGGAAAATAAGTCCAAGACGGACTGTAGCTTTTAAACTAGAGTTGGTAGAGAAAGAAAAATCGATTGGTTCGACAATGAGAGAGCACGGGGAGGAGGAAGAGGGCATTAAAGATGTTTCACTTAAACTGTTATTTAGGACAAGGCAAGCAGCAGATAAAAATAATATTCTGGAAACATTTTGAGAAAAACCTAATCGTCTTCTTCCTTTCAAAACTGTGAACCCATGAACCTTCTACTTCATAATCCTCTTTCCTCCCTGTCTCTCTCTTTATTTCTACTTCTTCCTGCCCCCTCTTCGTTCGGAGACAACTTCTCCTTTCAGCCGCTCTATTTGGTACTTCAGGTTGGCTTGAAAAGAACCCGGGCCGTTTGCCAACTCGGTCATCATATTATGTTGATGAGCTCCTCTTCGCAGTTTGAAGAACAAGTTCCTTCGAGTATTCTGCCAAGAGGGCGTGCTTGCTTGGATGCTAGCGAAATTCGGGTGATCTGTCGGTGAAAGGGATTTTCTTACCCTATCTCCTCCCCCCTCTGAAACCGAGAATCCCTTTCCTCCTATTCTCAGAGTTCCTCCTCAATTTCAAAGACCTTCTTACTTTTGACTAATTACTAATCCTGGTGACTCAACTCTCGTAAGACCTTCGTCTTCTTCTCTTTCGCCATCGAAGGTCTAGCAATATGTACTCGTGATGAATTGTCCTTCTGTCATCATACTGCAATTTTCAGATTAAAGATGGCTCTCATGTTGCCGAAGCGGAAGAGCTCTTCAACTTCTCATATGTATACATTAAAATGTTACGCTTGACTTTTGTTTCCGTTGGTGTCATGTGAGTTTTACTAATTAGCTTTTAATTGAAGAAACATTTTAATTTTTTAATGTTCACAGAGCACTGTTTTTCTATGCAAATTCTAATCAATATCTTGGTCTCATGGGCGCTTGTAAGG
Source organism: Thermobia domestica (assembly GCF_964235325.1). Classification (NCBI taxonomy): domain Eukaryota; kingdom Metazoa; phylum Arthropoda; class Insecta; order Zygentoma; family Lepismatidae; genus Thermobia; species Thermobia domestica. Next base: position 132,429,469 of record NC_137465.1, on the reverse strand, counting down.
GAATAGGGCAAAAGTCTTTTCTACGTAACTTTGAAGTAATGTCTAAAGAAAGAAACGTGTGTTTTCACCAGAAAAAATAAGTGTGTTGTATTATTACAATTCACATGTCCATTCACCCCTTCCTTTGAAACCTTTTCTTTCCATTAGAAATATTGCTGCACATTTCCATACTGGTGTTTCATTAATACATCTTATTCTATACGAGAGACTGTCTTTTTGTGACACAAAGTATTTGGCTGCAATATATTCTAAGCTAGTAGTTATGAACTATGAAACCCTTTATAGGAATAATTTCTGAAATATGGATGATTTCTGACTTAATGGAATAGGAGTAGGAAACTATAAAAATAGATATGGAATAACTAAGATTTAATGCAAGGGACTTCTAAGACTTACAGTAGTTTATAACGGGATTTCATAACACAAGCAGAACAATGAGAATGTTTTAAACTCTTATTTTGGTAAGCAGTAGTGAGAAACTGAAAACATGAACAAAATTAACTTTAAAGGTCCATATCTGCAAAGCTATGGAACCTACTGTAGTGGAGTCAAAACTTCATTTAGGAACTAGCCCTATCCAAATATCTAAGTTTCATAATCCTACGGTACTCACGCGAAAATTTTTATAGATGGACTTTGGCTACGGAGTTTTTGTAAGGAGTTTGGCTACTGCAGATTCTGAAGCATGAATATTTGAATAGGGCACATATTAGTTCCTAAATGAAATCTTAATCCGATTACGGTAGGTCACATAGTTTTAGACCTATGGTCCTTTAAAGTTAATTTTTCATGTTTTCGGTAACCTGTAACTCCGAAAGGAATTATTTGTAGACCGAGGTAGGTCTGTACTTTTTGTCTTATGTTGGTGTCAGGAATCACCTCCCAAACGTTGTCAGTGTTGTTTTGAAACACCCTGTATATTTACAGAATTGAAGATTTTGATTCTGTTTACAAAACAGAATTGTTTCATATAGTACAGAACCAATTTGTTTAACATCGAATCCATCTGCTTTCAATGGTGACCTTTGAGGGAAGTAACATTGGTAAAACAAAATAGAACTCTATCCGGTACAAACTAAGGAAAGGACACTTACCTAATTGTCTTAATTCATGTCTGCGACACTGTTTATCTATACTATTAACACACATCATACAGTTTTCTTTTACTTTATTTCAATGTAGAGTCGCTTGCATTAGAATGCAATATTTTTCCAGCTACTAGCTATTTTAACAAGTTATAATTTTTTAAAAATCTTTTTAATTGCCAGGCCAAATTGTTCCTTTTTCTCTTTTCTCTCTACTAACTCCTCATTACATTTCTTTCCATCTAACTTGTTCTTCGTCCTTTTCTATACATATACGAAATTCCGTTTTTGCGTCGATTGATTTTCTTCATAATATGTCTTGTAAAGTTTAATGTTTAATATAAATTGTTATAAATCATCTTGTTGCTTTTTCTTGGTCTATCAATTCGTGTATTTAGTTTCCAGATTGAGCCAGACATGTTGAAGCAATTTTAAATTAAGTATAAACATGGGAATCTCTCATTCTGACAATGTTTATCCTCCACTGACTACCACCTCTTTAAATATCTGATTGCTCTTTTCGGCGATCAAACGTTTTGTCAGTCAGAAAACTGTTGAAACATGCTTCAAAGAATGTATTAACTTTAAGCAGCCCCGTGGCCAGAATACTAAGCTAGGAGAGTTTGATGTTATTTCAGGGGTGCTAACTTATCATCTACTGTATCTTACATTTATATACATATTTTATGTTTTATCTTTTTATGTCTATTGTAAATTTAACACAACAAATGTAAACGTATTGATAGTGCTCAGCAGTGTTCAGCATTATATACTTAGTTACAATTCGTAATTATATCTTCAAGATGTTTTACATGGATGCCAAGTCCTACATAAATATATCTATTATAGAACTTCTTACTTGGATAACATTGTACAAAATAAACATTCTTCTAATATACGATATAACCTATAGATACAAGCTGTAAACTTCGTGAAATATTTATAACCGCAAATATTTCTAACGCAACAGAAATTTGGATTTAGAAGAATACTGGATTCACAGTCATTTATAAAGCCCTATCTATTATAAATTCTTGAAATTCCTGTTTGGCTACAGCACTAATTTGTTGAACTGTATTTAAATGATGAACAATGTTCAGAATCCATTGTCTTCATGTGAAACTAACAATTTATTTATCAATAATTTTCTTAGGTAGTACACACTTACAAAAATATTATTCATTATTTTATAGAAATCATCAACAGCTTATCAACCGTAGAAGTGGTAGACACCGTTTCCCAATTGGCGGACGTCTTTCCTATATAATTGATCTAATTAGCTTTATTGAAGTTATATTTTAATTTCATATATAGACTTTTAGTATGAATTGAATTATTGCTGCGAAAGTCAATAAATAATACAGGGTGATGACTATTTTCAGTCATCAATGATTTCGGTTCATGTTCCACTTCATAATCATTGATAGTTGCAAGAAGTAGATCAAACGTTCTGTCAGGTTCATTTTAAACAATATTTAACGTTTTAAAATTGTACAGGCTTGTAAAGTTAAATAATTCCTGGCAAGTGTTTGTAGGATTAAGAAAATCAAAATCAACTCCAGTTATGTGTGAGCGATTCCAATCGCTTTTTAGAATATCACTTTCCGATTACAAAATGGTACACAAAATTGTTGGAATTGAGGTAAAAAATATGCAAAAACACAAACAGAGAAGACATGCTTTTTACACTAAATTTTACTTACGTATACATATACATCGCATCAAAGAATCTGGGTAGGTGAAAATTGTCACAGAAGACTCAGTATCCTCTGGACTTTAAAGTTAACTTGTACTTTGAGAAAGGCATTTATAAACATTTGTACTAGATGACAGAAGCATATTGATACAGATGGAGCATACTTTGGTTAATTATTTTCAAACATTAAGTGTTTACAACATAATTAAGACCTATGAGATAAAACGGTCATTTCATATGGAAGAACCTAATTCATTTCTAAAGCCTGCTGTCATTCCTCCTCAATTTTCAAATCCAGAATATATTTCAGCTCTGTATTTTACTTTCTACTAAGTTCACATTAATCTTTACTCTCATAAAGTATGCTGATTTGATTAAATAAATTGTATGCTAAAGATATGTTTTGCAACTGGAAGTGTGTATATGTTAATTTCATTGATCATTTATCATATTGATTATGCTCACAAAGTAGTCCTTCTTCAAGTTTCTACAACTAGTTTGAAGTTATCGTTTACATGCTAATATGTAAATCAAGAAATAAGTAGATCCAAGTGCACCAAATACACTTTTATATGCAATCTTGGATAATGCAAGTAAAACTTCTTGATTTGTTTTGTTTTAATTTATCTGTTCGCACCCAAGTCGTCAGTTTTGCTTCTGTTACACAGAAATTGGATGCGTGGCACTTGTGAGGTAGCATTACCTCCTTGTGTTATAGAAAATTCTTTCTGTGTCTCATAACCTTCCATTCTTCGAGTTATGACAATTACTGAGCCTTCATCACTGTCACTGATTACTCTCCATACAAATTAAACATGCAAATTCTATATACAGGGTGTTCGGGATAAATTTGATACTTTAAACGGATAGGAAAAAAACAGAGAATATTGTCCTCCAAACAAATTGTATTGAACGTATGGAAATTGTACAGTAGAATAAGAACAAGAGAAAGCAATATCACTCAAAAAAACACCTTTTTCGTCCAAAACTGCCTCAAAGCGGTTCCTGAATCTGGAGCATGCAGCCTTCACGGTGTCCCTAGGAAAAGCTGCAAATGCCACCTGAATCCTGTCTATGAGCTCGGTTTTTGTGTTGCATGCAGTGCGGTTGATGCGTTGCTCCACCACGCCCCACACATAATAATCCATAGGATTGCAATTAGGGGAGTTAGAGGCCAGATGCCGGAACTGATGAAGTCGTACAAATCGTCTTGTGCCTTTTCAGTCAAGAGTTGACCTTTACGCCTCTTGTGGGAGTGATAACGAAGATCCTTGTTCAAAGTTATCCTCATGGTTGACGGGCCGACACCCATTTCTCGCGTTAGAGCTCGAACTCCCTTCCCTGGATTACACATTATCTTGCAATTCGTGCATGAATTCCTGTGTGCAGCGGCAATCGGATCTTCTTTTGTGAGCTTTTCTGGCAGCCACGGTTTCGTAGTCACTGTTACACTTCTGTATTTCACTTCGTATCGCATTTAGTGTTCAAGAAGAACTGAGCAGCTCTCTTGAATGCACAATTTGTTTAGCCGGCACGAATCATCATGATGCAGGTAACCCTTTTTCCAATATTTTAGTGGCTTCCAGAATACAGAAACAATGCAGAAACAATGATTTCACAGCTGTCCGAAACCAAAGAGAAGCAATATGTGAGAACGCTGGCTATTACCTTCTGACAACTCATATTTACAAGCAATAAAGTCTATTTTCAAATTTACCCCGAACACCCTGTATTTATTTCTTGGTACATGAGCTAGGTATTGAGATCTGTCATATCATGAAATACTTGGATAACTTAAGGTAAAATTTTTAGTGCCATATATTTCTCAATCGACTACAAATCGACTACAAATCTCCATTTTTTAACGAGGGATTAAAAAAGGAAAAAAAATTCTATATTGCAATACAGGGTATATTTACAAAACTCACTATAAAACTATACTAAAAATCAAATAAGACAGTACTTTTCTTAGTCTTCGGCACTGAAATAGTCCACTGAATCTGCGATCGTTCAAGACTAAAGCTGTAGGCGAGGAAGAGGGTAAAGTCAGAGTGTAATGTAACCTCATGATTCTGCTGAGTAATATATATATATATATATATATATATATATATATATATATATATATATATATATATATTTTTTTTTTTTTTTTTTCTCGTACATCATATGTCGCGTAAGCAAGACGCTCTCATATTTTTGGTCACGAAATTACGGCAATAAAACTGTCTTGGTTCAGAAATATTGGGTAATTAATAAACCTACATGACACGGGATATGTCTTAATGTAGGAAAATAATGAACACTCAATTTTCCTAAAGCGGTCATGAGAGTTTTTAGCGTAGAAGATCGCAACATAAGCAAATAATTGGTAATGCCAAACTCAACTGTATTGCAGAGGACATGTAAACAGACCACCACTGGTAACATTACATTATACATTTGAAATAATTTAGCAAATACAAAAATAATGACTAATATTTTCGGTAGTTCAGACTGAAAACTGAACTTACGTTAAACCACCTTCATCACTCTCATCAAATTAATTCAAAGTATACTTTTTAAATACAAAATTAAATGACAGTACACATTTTAGGTGTGTTCGGGGTCCTACAAACCCCAGTATTTAGTTGCAGGGTTAATGTGGTTTGAACATAGATATACATTGCATATCATCATGATACTGATTATACACATATTCAGAAATTCAAACAGTCCAATTTTGCAAACCCTTTATTCTTTATTGATGTCCTGTTGATTAGGCACAGTAGCAGCAGTTGTAAATTGCATTTTCAAGCGATATAATTTCATAGTATATGCGTATATATAGGATCGATCCTTTAGAGTTATTGTATTGGTTGTGCTCAAATAACATGTTCTTTCACATATATTCGTATCATAAATTTAATATACGATCTCGACGCCGTTTCTTTGATAAAGCTTTCCTTTTTCAAACATAAGTCGAAATAATACTTTTCCTTTGAACCCGTCTCCCTTGTGCGTCTTCTATGTTTTCCATATATTGATATTGTCTCCCTCTTCCTGGCATTGAAAAGCGTTCAAGAAGATATAGCATCAGTTGTTCCTTCTTCCCTTCCCCCAACGAAAAGTCAAGTCACTCCACCTATACGTTACGTCAAATGCTCATCGCACGCTTCAAAAATTTAAATTTTATCCATATTGGAATAGCTTTATCATTCCGAGGGAACTTCAAATATTATTTTATAAAAACATTATTTCTCTCTGCACAACTCCCCTAAATCATACCCATGACAGCATTCTGTTTCTTCTTTGTCCTTTTCCTTATTCTTCTCCCCCTACTCGTTTTACTAGGTACATTTTCAACCCTCAAAATTGTGAGTTTTCAGTGTTGGCAACCGCATGTATTTGGAACTTCTTATGGTAATATTCTACTAGATATTACTCGCGTCAGGTTAAACAGTTGACACATAATAGAAGATCGAGAGTGCTAATACACATAAAAAGTGCTTTAGTTTTTTTTTTTAGGTTTCTTTCCTCAGAATAACAGGAACACGAAATGTTTCAGTTTTATATTCCACGATTACATCCTTTAGGCTAATGGAGTCGGATGAAAGTGAATGAGATACTGGCTGCAGTTATACGTCCTAAGAATATATGAGCTTCAGACTAAAATGGCGGGCGAGTAATGAAACTAAATCATTATGAAAAGAACTAGTGCAACGAGAATGGGATAGGAAACGAAAGAATGCGAGAAAATATACGGACGCAATGTTGTTCGCCACAAGCTTACATAGCCTGTGATTGATCCAGATTGCTTGCAATACTAGAAGAGAGCGCTCTACCACTGGGTTTTACTGTGTATCACTGCCCCTGATTAGAGATTGATAATCCCTATTAAGTTCATTATGTATTCAAGAATTGGCTAATTATGATGTAATTATATCACGGCTTCTTATGGTGACAGGAAACCCGATCTTTATACTGTACAGAAGTGATTATCTAGTAAAGAGTTTATTAATAATACTTACTTATACACCTTGAAAAGGATTTCAAACAATTTACTCAACATCTCATTCACACTGATAGTAGTCTAAGATCTTGAAGGAGACTTTAGCTGAAATTAGAAAATAAAGGAATTAGATTCTGTTAAAGCATGTAAACACTGTTTAGTTACAGATGCCAATCTCCGCTAATACAACATCTTCTGAGAACGAAACAGACCCAGTGCGGAGGAGGAAGGGAGACAGTGAAGTTATACGCCTGAACAGATTAACTCAAAAACAAACGAAACAAACTTTCTCCGACAGAGAGGATCGTGTTCAAAGAGTGAGAGGGCAAAGGGTGGGGAGAAGTGTTTGAGAGGCTGTTCGAAGCAGCAACGGCTGCTCATCGAGAGTTTGGAGAACTTTTGGAAGAGGAACAACACAAGTAACAATCTCCACTCAATCTTGATTGAGAGGAAACTCAAAGTTAGTGGACCGTCAAAATTGTAACAACGTGTAATAAATTAAGGAGGGGTTGTTCTCCTCCAGATAATACAAAGGGGCAAACAAGAACAAATAAGCAAATATCACATGCTGTCATTTGTAACAAAACTATTTATATATTAGTACGAACAATGGCAGACCCTGAAAATGAGACCCTCCCGAAGGAAAAATGCTCATTTTATATTATTTCAAAAAAGACAAGCCAAGAAGAGTATTTTCCTGTCAATATATTAGATAAATAATCTACTCTTAGACTACTACTACTAACTAGCTTATATCCCCAAGTGGTACAGTGGATGATACGTTGTGCATCCTCCGATCTGTCCGTTCTTTTGCGCAAGAACGAAGAAAAATAAAGCTTTCTAAGTTGTGCAAAGAAATTATAAGAACTGTCAGAGATGTTCTTCTGTGATAATGCACTCCGTCGTGTCAATAAACAATTCTTCAAAACTGTCCCGAAACTGTAGAACAAAACTTATTATAAAGTGAATTACATTGATGGATACGATTACTTTACATATAATTTTCTTCTTGTCATTGTTGAAGTAAAGAATAAACTGTTTTCATTTTAATTTTTAATTTCGTTGGGTTTTACTTGTGTTTCAGGAGCACTTTATGTTAGGTTGGATTTAAGTTACTATCACTCGCTTATTATCTATGAGTTATTTGTTCAGCTCATATTACTTGCTTGGTTTTGTATATGCACTTTATAATTTGCATTTCATGGTAATTTGGTTCAATGCCAATGGCTTTTGAATTTTATGCAACCACTATCGATGGAAGTTTTATCTTTGTTAATACGCTAGGAAGTATTTGCTCCATAGCGATAACTGTGTTGTTGTTTTATAGTGGACAGTTTTGTAAACAACAATAAATTATAATTCTTACATAATATAATCAAGAATACAGAGTGAAGTGCCTCCTATTACACCCCCTATTCTTGTTCAAAACGAAGGCCATGCACTGTCCTTGACATTATCCTCGGATATTGTTGACACCGACACCATCTCTCAAATTTAATCTTGTGATGATGGCACCTACTTAGGGAATGTATCTACCGTAAATGACCACGAGGAATAAGAACATTTTCAAAATCAATGAACTTCAGGAAGAGAATATATGAGGCTTGCCAGGAACGTAAAGATGCAAACGAAAAATAAAAAAAATGCATTGGATGCAAAGAAAGCTACATTGGATACACTGGTACAGAAACAATTTTTCTCACGTAAGCAACCATTGTCCCAATATTTGTTCAACCGCGGATCAACTTTGTTTTATCCCAGAATCGTAAAAATTTAACGCCTTCATCTGGGAATACGTTGTGATCGTCCCAGACCTCGTGTCCTCGTTCAAGTATTTTTCACCAAAATAAAAATACTCCATCTTTATTCTCCATCTTTTGTGTATTCTCCATCTTTTGCAATTAATTACGTTCACATATACAAACAAGGTTTTTCTGTTGATATCGAAAGATACTTCTCTTGTGCTTGCAGAAACCTGATGGTGCTGCCCACTTCACAGCTAGATTCGGTATTGCCACTAGAAATTTCTAACGCATGATCCTCGCACAGGACTCAGTGTCAGTGTTGCCGACTTTGGTAACACGTACAAATGTGTTTGTATCTTTACTTCCTTAGCAAGCCTCGTAACTGTCCTTCATCCGTGTATCTTAAACGCGAACTTGAGAAACGTAAACGTGCAAATTAAAGCTACTTTGAAAAGTATCCCTAACTTGTATTTTTCTAGATGAAGAAAATACTACTTTTCGATTATTGTGCTACTCGATTAAGAAACAGTTCCATTAATCAACTTGGTCACTGAAATATTCAAATAGTCTGAAACACCGGGATACAAAAGCATACCACAACTACCCACACAAAAGATCCGAAATTTGAATGTAAGCCACTTCTGACTAGTTTCATAAATCACTTTAGTAAAACAAGGAAAACGGGGAGTTCAAAAAACTTAACTCTACTTGTGCCCATAACAAGAACTATTTTACTACGTAGTCATCAAACTATCTCCTACAGACACCATAGAGATGATAACGACTTCCTAGTTGAAACAAAAAATGAAGACCCTGAACAAAAAGTTGGAAATTGTAGAAATTTGTTGCCTTTCAGAATTTACAGTGTTAACATTCAATTAGAGTTATCATTTGGAATTGGTTAGGTCAAATACTACGTATGTCATAAAATTAAGTAAGAATTAATTCATTGCAATGAAGAGGGAGTATTGAGAGTAATTTAACAATGAGTAACTACAAGAAAGAATTACAGCATTATATTTGAATAAGAAACAGATATATCTCATACTTCTTAATCAGGAGTAGATGTAATAATCACATGCTTTTCCAATTAATAAGAAGAAAAAATTTTAAAAATAATCAATTATGAACATCTGTTTAGTGTTTTGGCTTGGATTTATATAGCAATCACCTGCCAGAGAGAACGGTTCTATAAATAGCTGCCTTTACGTACGTTGTAATCATACTTTTAAAATGCCTGAATATACGTTCCCTTCTCTATTTCCTTACGGAGAGCAGAAGACTAGATAGCATGAAGCGGACGAAGCTTCTTAGCTCTGCTATAACACACGACTATTACGAACAAGATGGGTTTTTTATTCTGCTTCTTACAAAAGAAGATTTAAAATTTCTTCAAGGACAGCGAACTTCGCAGTAGATTTTCCAAGCATTATATTTTGTTTTCCGACGATCATATGCACAATCTTATAAAGGAAAATACAATATTTTCTAAATGCACAGTTTTGAAATTTCTTAACACCTGATCTATGTGTACGTAACATTTTGTATTTTTTACAAGCATTTATGAAACAAATGAATATTTCTGAATTTCTAAGTTGGAAGCAAACATGTGTAGCTGCAGGCAAATACGTAAATGTTACATTTGTAATTCAAACAAATAATTATAAAATATCAATGAGTAGAGAATAGTCAATTGTCGAATCATGTAAGTAGGTAGGATAAGTATACGACGGAGTACACTCATAGTTGGTTCCGTAGAAGTGATCACCGTTCAATTTCCGAAGCTTTATGCATATTTTATACCCTCCTCGTGTATATATGGTTAGCAAGCTATCTTTAACATGAGCTACCAAGGTTCGATTCCTGGTACAAGCACGTATGACTCAGATTCTACGTTAAATAGTAAGTCTAAGTCTTGGTGGTGAAAATGAATGGGCGATAAATTTACTCGTTTCCTTTAGAAACAAGTGTAATCAAATGCATACTTTGACCATACGTGGATTTGAAGTTGAGCATTCCTTTCAGCACCGAGGTTATATGAGACACCTTAACAGGAAAAATGAACTACATGAACACATACCAGAAATCGATCAAGGGTCGATTTTGTTGACACCTTTAATCGATTGCAGAAAGCCACTTGTCGCTACCTATTACCATTTTTCATTTATGACGATAACTGTTGAAGCCGGAAATAGTTACTTTTAACTAATTCTGGATTCAATAGAAGGTCATGGAGAGGATAGAATCTACAGTTGGGAAGCCGAGTCGATTGCGAAAAGCTGCACCTCGATATATCTTACCGCTTTTGCTCTAGGAAAATCAGAATTGAAACCAAAAGTAGTAGTAAATTACAACCACTTCCGGTTTTGGTAGAGTGTTGCGAATCGTGATGGCATGTTTGATTAACACCGTGAATCGATTGTAGAAAACAGCTTGTCTCTACCTAATACCATTTTTTATGCTGATAAATTTTGAAACCGGAAATGGTTTATTTTAACAATTTTTGGTTCGAATATAAGCTTAATAGAGAGAACGGAATCTACTTTTGGAATGCTAAATAAATTGCAAAAAAAAAAAAAAAAAAAAAAAAAACTGCGTCTCAGTATACCTTACAATTTTTATTCTACGAAAGTCAATATCGAAACCGGAAGTAGTAGTAAATTTTAACTACTTCCGCTTTTGTAGAGTGTTTGGATTAGTTATAGTATTTTACCTTGAGAGGCTAAATCGTGTGAAATAAACCACTTCTGCCTATTTGTTATCGTTTTCATTCTGTAGTGATAAATGTTCAAATCGGAAATTGCTAATTGGATCCATTTCCTGTTTGAATAGAAGATCAATGTAGAAGATGGAACCTTTTATTGGGACACTGAATCGATCGCAAAAAAAAAAAAAAAAAAACATCTCGGTATCTCGTACCGTTTTGTTCTGATATTTGGCAACATACGGACGGATAAGCCATTCTATAATCTTTTCCGACACTTATGCATAGCATACTTTGGAAGTATAACAAGTCGCAGTGTAACGTATATGCCGTATGAAGGAGTTTGATTTGTATGATAGGATGTTTTCTCATTTAATATTGAAACCGAAAGTGGTAATAGATTTCTACCACTTTAAGTCTTAGTAGAGACATTAGAGTGAGAGATGAAATATTTTCTTGGCACAATTAATCCATTGCAGGAACCCACTTGTCTTCATCTATTACTGTTTGTCCTCTACTTTTTGGCGATCAACTTTAAAACTGTAAGCAATTGATTTCTTATACTTCTGGTCTTAATAGACAGTTAAGACGGAAGATGGTTGATATTCTTAAAGTACAAAATCGATTCCAAATACAAAAAAAGCGCATTTCGTTATCTCTTATCGTTTTCCACTTTATGTAAATTAATATTGAATTCGGAAGTTATGATGGATCTCTATCACTTTCGATTTTAGTACAAAGTTAAGGATGGAAATGGAATATAATCTTAGAAATAATTAATCAATTGCATAAAACAGCTTCTTGCTATGTAATACTGTTTTCGATCTATAGTTATCAACGAAAAATCCGGAAATGATTGATTTTTACGATTTCCATAATTGAAGTCGATATACTTTCGACCCCCTACATTTTTATCAAAATTGGTGGTGGTGACATAGTATGATGAGGCTCTAATACCGGACTTCCATAATATCTAATTTAATATATATACAAGAATGATGTGTAATGCATTAAATATTCAGAATAAAGCATAATGTACTCACATGTTAAATTATAAATGAAATAAAGCAAGATCTATGAATGAGATGATAACTGGAGCATATTAATTGTGTAATTATTTGTGTATCTTCTTTTAATGTTCATAAATGCCCTTACATCGTTTTTACTATCAGTTTACGAATTTACAGTTTTTGTTCTATTAATTTCACAGCCCCCCGCCCCCCTGACACAGGCATTAACAATAACATTTCTCTGCACCGGATCCCAGGGTATGAATTCGATGTATTTTGTTACACGGAATCCAAATTTCAAAACCTCAGGACGATTGAATATGTCAATTTTCTGTTATGGGCGAAAAACAAAACTTGAGCGATTTTGGACAGGGAGAACACACGTTTTTCGCTTATGGACATGGTCAATCGTTCTAGGGTTTCGAAAGTTGGATTATGTACAACAAAATACATAAATCCTTATCCTGGGCGCCGGTGCAAAGAAACGTTATTTTTGTGTGTGTGGTGGTTGTATTATTATGAAAATCAAAACAGTTTGAAATTTACATACTAGTTTTGCCAAGTAGCTACAACAAATTTGTAGTGAAAAATACTAATTCCAAGAAAACATATAGCCCTATTTCCTTGTAAATGGTTATTTTGTTACATAAAATGTGTCTAAAAGTATATACAAATACATAGAAATTATGTAGTAAAAATGACTGTGTTCATTGAATATTGCAAATCTTTGTTACCAAAGTTGTGTTAAATTTTGACAAATGTCTAATGTTGCTTCAACTCCATTGGGTTTTAGAGTGAATTGTTAAAATGGTAGTGGTTAAAACAACTACCTAAAATGTTTTTATAGAAATCAGATGGGAGCACTTCTTTCACTCTAAATTTTTGAAAATATTACAGGAAATATAATATGTTATTGATTACTTACTATACACGCCAAAATACGCCTGTAAAGGATTGATTATAGCTAAAAATAAATTACTAATAAGTATTCTCTATGACAATTACTTAGATGCTTATGACTTCCCTCTAAGGCAACATGCGTACTAAAATTACAGTATTGCTGAATCCATAGAATACACAATTTTGAGATGTTTGTAATGCTTTTAATAAGACATTGTTCCTAGTAAATGAAAATGTTCCTGTTAACTCCATGAAACATTTAACTGTATGAATAATACAATTATCACTATTCGTATTTTAAAGACCTGTGTTCACCATACGTGCTGGGATATTACTAACAACGGAGGGCATATATTGAAAGAACACAGAAACGTCATTATTATTTTTGCGTGTCTTTCTTCACTCATCTAGTTCTTAATACTGCCGTGTTGTTATTTTCTTACGTCTCAATACCAGCTCTGCTGTTAAAGCGGCAACACCGGACTTTTATTAAAATTAGGGTTCCTGGTTCGGAATCTAAGACGTGTTTTCGATGCCACGCTTCATTCTTGATGTACAGTAAAAACAGCTCCTTTTAAAAATCATAACCACATCAGTCACAGATAGATCATAAATTTGAGTTTGTTTTTTCTTTCAAATCGAATGTGTAATTTGTAACGTAATGGCCATTTATCAAAAGATTTTTATACGTTCTCTAGTTTACAGGCAGTAAGACAAACAAAATCAACTAAAAGCTGAAGCAAATAGCGAAGCAAAATTCAAATAAACAAGGAAATATATGAGTAAAAAGTGTATTAAAGAAAGTGGATTAATAAAATCTTAAATTCCCTTTCATTTGGAAATTAAATTATCTTTGCCTACAAACCGGGAACTAATCAGTCTTGCCTAACTAGGGAAAGTCCCGGGATGTTACTTTGACTTAATATTTATACTATGCTCCATCGACTCATTTTTACATATGAAACAGTTACTCAAACGGAGAAATTCTTGATCCCAAGCGTGTTTGAATTACAAGCGTATGTTTTGACCTCATCATTGTGCTGGGCACCCAAGGAAATCCCTCAATACCAAACATGAAGCGTCTATCTCAAGAAATGGTTACTTCACACTTTTTACAAACTCTGTTCAATTTTGAACTTTTAACGCATGTAATTCAAACACGCTTGCGATAGAGAATATCTCCATTTGCGTAATTGTTTCCAGTGTAAAAATGAGTTAATGGAGCATAGTATCGATATGAAGTCAGAGTAACACCCCGGAACCTTTTCTAGTAAGTATAACTCTTTCTTGTATTTGATTACCATAAATAAATTGAATTATCGTTTAGCACACATCTTTTAATTATTGTTTTGTGCCACCATAAAAACTAGGGACCAGTGAGTCTTTCAACGTTCCAAAATAGTATCCTATACCATCAAGAAAATAAATCTTAAAAATTAATAATTGATAATGGAAAGTATGGTATAAGAAAGTACGCAAGAATATGAGAACCTTAAGAAAGCTTAGAGCGCGCGGCTCTAGTGCACGGGATCCCAGGTTAGATTCTCAACAAAAGAACTTGACCCCATTATGATGGCTCGGATCACCCTCGCACAGCTTTGAATTGAACTATGTACCTTTAAGGCCACAAACCATTACTTGAATGGGTCAGTGAAGTGAAAACTTTAAGAACCACTAGGTGCATTTTTAATGTTAAACGATAACAAATAATATAAAAAATCACTCATAGTTTATAAATTGGATAGCTCCCACAAACACATACCTGTAAAACCTAAAACATATACCAAACAAAGCGTATAATTATGTACTATGTAACTGTTATAATCTATACGAAATACAAGTTCTGAGGACGTAATGGCAATAAATTCCCAGATTTTTTACATCTTACTATTGGCGTATCTATATGACTAACTGCACAATGAAGACATGCACATACTGTCTTTCCGTGGTACCCCATATCTGATTTCTTAGTCTTATCTCTACATTTCTACAGCATTTCATCATCAGACTACCTTACTTGATTCTTATCTTTTCCATAGTTGACAGATTTCTATAAGAAATTGAATCATATATCCATTAGAAGGACAGTAGAATTTCTTCCATAAGCTAGATAGCAACCCTGCGTTTGATGGTTGGATATCTACCGCAGAAACTCAGAACACGGATAGCCAAATTCAGAAGATTCTTTTGTCTAGATCTTAAGAAGGGTTGGGAAAGAGGGTTTTTGTTATTGGCCTTCTACTATTGACCCTATGCACCGTCTGCCGTCCGTCTCTCATTCAGTTCAATCGAAATACCAATTCCTAGTCGCTCTCTCGTATAGTGCACCACAAAGTCAGCAAGTCCTCACTCCCCTCTTTCATTCAACCACTTTGAAATTTCCTTTTCCTTCCTTCCTACTCCTACTAAGAACCTCGAGTATTCCAGTTCTGCTATTTCTTTTTTTCGGGAAACAGCTGCCTTCAGTATTCTTCCTCCCATCTGCAAAAATGGCAAACTCTGGAGTCAAACATTGCTCCTTTGGGAACAGTGAATGAAAATCACTAGGAAAAGAAACGAGCCTGCAACATACCACTGACTTTGTATTTTCGCCTTGCAATGCGTTTACTTTTTCCCCTCTTTAGTATTTTGGAGAACAAAAGCAAAGGTTGTTCCAGAACAACTTCACATTGTGTTTTAAGTTGTATTATAAAGTTCAGGCTCAAAAGGAACTTATCATTTTAAAAAATATCTTAATTAGTAACGAAACTTAGGTTCATGTTATATTATAACTAAAACAAATATAGTTTTCCAGAAGATGAGAAACTGTATACTGCATAAAATGATCATGAAATCTTAATTCGTTCAATGTTCAATCTGAAGCGTACGATATATCCAAACCAATTTAATGGAAAGGTTGACGTGAAGTATGTTTTCTGTTAGCACGAGACTCGATGTTTTTCAAGATATTGCGGGTGTCAACATCGTACATTATATTGAAGTGATAATGCTGTGGTTGGTCGTTGTGCGGGATCAACTGAAGCATTCGACTTCTTATTGAAGGTTGATCTGTCTGTCTACACTGCTTCAATTCTTAAAACAGTATTATTTTCTTAAAACTACAGCGTGCATAAACAACAGGGCGCTAATGAAGGGTTGATCAGGCATACTCGAAGCTGTTCTGATAGAGCTCTGATAGAGGTGCTGTCCATTCATAGCTATCACGAGTATGATCATGTTTTCATCTTATGGTTGTGGGATATCATTGATGGGATAAAAAAAATAAGCGTATATATTGACATGCCACTGTGATCATTTGTCTCCAGCAGGTTACAAGCTAGTTGCAAGATTTCAATCCGTAAACAACAAACATTTAAGAGATTGTTGCTTCTCTTCAACATTGTTCCAATTTTCTTTTTTGCATCTCTTAGCCAATAATTTCGAGGTCATTTATCTTGGAGCAAGAACACTGAATTCATACATGAAATACAAGTTATTGTTAAAATTGTCTTAAACAGACTTTCTGCCTCGTTGCTTTAGTTTAGGAAAATACACTAAAAATAATAAATTAAGGAAAAATGCATTGTAAATGTTTCAACTTACAAGTTGATTTCTTTCTGCTGAACAAGATTGAATTAGGGAGTAGTACGTGATGCTTGATCTACGTAAAGCTGTATGTAGGTCCTCAAGAAGCTAGTTGTTATATACATGAAAATACTTCATCCTTAAATTTTTTTTGAAGTTTTTTATCATTGGTTTAATTGTTTGATTTCGTATGCAATGTTTATAACTTTGAAATTAACCAATGCTTGTACATATAGTGTAATTAACGTAATATTAAATCATGAGTTATCTTCTCATTAACTAGAATTCTTAATCCCTTTATATAGTAGTTATTTTTTATATTTATTACAGGGAATGATATTTCAGATTCCTTCTAACTGATTCGGTTGGTGAAAGTTTGTTCACGAAATTACAGGGTGAACCAGAGGCCGCCAGGTCGAGCCCTACATGTACTTAATGGGTGACTGTTCTAGTAATTATACAGGCCAGAAGACCTGACGCACTCCTAGAAGAATATACTGTGTAACATGAACGATATCTGTGTTAAGATATGCCCTCTTGAGAGAGCATATTTCCTGATTGTGTAAAAGCAGACACAGAATGATTTGGAAATATTCTGGATGTATGGTTCTCTGGTAAACAATAAAGCGAACGACTGTTGTTGGCTATGGATTCACACATAATGAAACTTGGCATTGGTTTGGAGTTGATGTCATACACAATGTGATAAATCTTGGTGTTTCTCATTCAATCGATATTCGTAACATTCACTAAGACCATCACTAACGCCAAACCAAAACCGGCCCTCACACAATAATGCATCTTACATCCTCCAATTACCTCATTCGTGACATTATTTGGGATGAGCTGTGCGTGATTTGATGAGAGGTATACGGGGAAGTCTGCGAGTTGCGCCTCTGATCGTAGTTTATCGTCCACCAATTTGTTGCAGGTGGTCGTAGCTGATATTCTGGATGCGATATTGGTTCTAATCGTGGTTCAATATTCAATAGCAACTTGTTTGGTGTGGATATCCATGTGTCAATGACGACCAAAATAAGACTGATGTATGTGTCAATACGTTTCTCGGATCAATACTGTCCTCACTCAGGCCCAGCAGACATTTTTCGTGCAAAGTTCTATATGTATAGCAAAAGCTCTTGCATGCCCATGATAAGCCGTCACTCAGACTTTGTTAACTCTACGAACTATGAGCTGATTAAATCATTGTTTCATGTTAGTTACTGAGACATGTAAATGGCTTCTTTCTGCGACTGTTTGGATCACTGCATGTGCGGTCCTCTATCAGATACTCAAACTGTGGTTCTACACTACTTCTTTCTAATTTTCGTTTTTAACAGTAGTATATTTTATTTATGTTTATTGTGCTTTCTTAGCTGAATCTGTATAATGCTCAATCTTAAAAGGAAAGGACATGAACCTGTCAACGGGACTTAATAATCAAAGCTAGTCCATTCAATAAACATAACAAAGATATGTTCATGAAAAAATTAGGTGCCATGGACAACGGAGTAGGTCCCTGGGGTCGATTAACAATGTTAGTGTAAAGAAAATCGTAGACATGCAGTGAAATATCTATTGCATCAACTCTGTTCATTGGAAAATCGTGTTTTATAGTCCATTCTCTTCAGCATGAATTAAGCTTTCCAGAGATGCTATGTATTGGGGCCCCTAACGTACTTGAACAGGGAAAACTTTGAGAATGTCGTGAAAATTCCCTTTAGAATTCCCTCCCATCAACTTTGGACCTCTCTGGAGTGGCCCCGAGTAAAAACACACAATCCAAGTGTATGTAAAAAAAATATTATAGGGGATAAGAAATGTGTATACCAAGTTTTGTATTGATACACGGGATAGATATGAGAGAAAACTTGTATACCAATACACAATTTATTCTCATACCTATTCTGTCTAACAATACAAAACTTGGTACACACATTTCTTATCCCCTATAGTATTTTCCGAGATAATTTGGATTGAGTACTTTTACCTGGAGTTACTCCAGAGGGTCCAAAATTGATGGGAGAGATTTCTGAAGAGAATTTTCACATTTTCAGAGTTTTCCCTGTTCATGTACGTTAGGACCCCCAATACATAGCACCTCTAGAAAGCTTAATTTATGCTGAAGAGAATTGACTATAAAACATGACTTTCCAACGAACAGTGTTGATGAATAGATATTTCACTGCTTGTTTATGATTTTCTTTACACTAGGGTCAACGGGCCCCACGGACCTACTCCGTGGTCCATGTCAATTATTTTATTTATTTATTTATTTATTTATTTTTGCTTGAGCATATCTTTGTTATTTTTATCGAATGGTCTAAGTTTGATTAGGAAGTCCCATTGACAGGTTCATGTTCTTTCCTTGTTAGTATTAAGTACTGTCCCCTTCAGAGGAGAATACAAGTGCGGGGTGAGGAAGCGGGGAGCAGAGGGTATAGTTGTTGTCCTCTGAAAAGTTCTACGATAGTTTATTATTCTCCAAAAGCAAACTTTTTTTCAGGGTTGCCAGGTATATGGTGAATGCCATGTTTGTGTAGAAATCCAAAGAAATGTTCCCTTCTGATCATTTGGAGGGAGGAGATGCTGTAAATCAAGCTTCAGTGACACCTGACACATGGCTAGCCAGCAGTTAAAGAGCAGAGAAATTCCGTCTTCCTGTTAGTCTTTAAAATGAAGGAGAAAAAAAAGTGTTTGAAAAACATCAATGAATATATTGTATTTGAGATTAAATATGCTACTCATTTCGCTAGTTTAATTTATTAGAGTACAGGGAGAGTCTGGAGAGATTGTTTGAAAAAATAAATACAAATTATTTGACACTTTTTTCATTCTCGATACTTCCATAGTCAGAAAATAAAATTATAAATCAATTTACCTCGCATCACCATTGAATTTATACTTCTTGCAGCTAGCATTCATTATCGACTCGAACAACTTTATTATTATTATTATTATTATTATTATTATTATTATTATTATTATTATTATTATTATTATTATTATTATTATTATTATTATTATTATTATTATTATCTCATATTTTAGTTTAAAGTAGTTTTAAACTTAAAAATTTGACAGGATCTGTGATTACTGTCCTTCTTGGTGATTACCCGTTTGTTAATTTCGTAGTTTTCTTCCTGAAGAAGAATATCATCATGGTTTATTACCTAAAGGAATTAGCTGTTATTCTTACAGTTCCCAAAAGTTTCTTACAGCACTTACGAACATTAATGATGGAAATGCAAATCGGGATAATTTATACAAAAATGAAGGGTTTTTACTGGGATACATATAGTATGTAGTTGAAACATGAGTGCAAATGTTTGCTTTTGATTGGTCAAAACAGGAAATTGTCAACAAATGTTTATCTTGTCGGTGTAACAGCTGCCTACAGATTTTAAAGGAAGTTTTTCCAAACATTTTGTTAAAAAATAGTTTTAGTTTTGTTAACAAAATTTCAAACTAATTGTCAATGGTTACTCAAAATGTAACTTCATTTCTTTTTTAATATCGTATCGAGATACTTATAATTACGGTTATGAAACAACTATCCAACAATTTACCAACGTGAGCGATTTGATCCAAAATTATCCATTTCAGTTGATCATTTCCATTTCCATTTGGCTAATAAGGGCAAATTTAGGGGCACTTGATCAGATTTGACTCGGAATCTGAACAAATTTCACACTGATTAAAATTATATACACATTAATAGAAATACTTATCAGGCATACAAACAAGCAGTAGAATTTAGTAATAAACGGAATGAGACATTCTGAAAGATTAGTGAAAAACAGTAATTAAAAAACTCGAGCAGAAACAGAAAGGTAACAATCAAATTATATTTCTGTTCATACTCTAAATATAAGCCCTTTAACGTACAAACTATATATTTACTAACATTCGGATATAAGAAATAAATGACAAATTAAGAGTACTTTTTAAAAATGCTCACTTTTTAAAGGATGAACAAAGAAGGATTAAGAATGGAATACAATGCAAGCAATTACATATATTATAAACACCCCATCCGCAGCAATAAAAAAATCTTTCTTTAATTTCAGCCATCATATCTTAAATATATGCCTCTTTATTTTAAATATAATATACACTACTTTTTTCGATTATGGAGTGGTGCTTTGTTGATGATTAACGAAAAGTAATTAGAAAACTTTTTCGAGTTCATCTTTTTAGGTTATGTTGTTTCAGTTTGCGACTCACATAAAACCAAAGACTTCTTCAACTCTAGACTAAATAATAACTAAAGGGAAAGGCCAGTCCGGTAGCCAGACCAAAAATGTAGGGGGTGGGCGGTAGAAATTACGGAGGCTCGATCCAACCATACATATTATAGTTAATTTTCAAACCTACCGTGAACATTTTAGGGGTTCGGCTCTCCTAGACCCCCTTGGATAAGTATAAAATAACTAAGAGGAACTTACGATAGAGAAAAACCCGTGCAACGATCTGACGGACAGCTATGTCTAATAAGTGCAATAAAAAGAGTTCTCTAAAGAACTTTCTTACCACACGACCGGGATCAAGACATACTTTTTTTTTTTTTGAAGGGGGGTGTCTTAGAAAATGTTTTGCATTTATCTACTTAATTAATATTCTTATGTATAAGTTCATATGTAGAAAGGTGAGAAAACTTGCGATTGTTGGACATCAAAATGCCACTAGACTAGACTTCACATTGTTTCCTTTGTTGGCATCTTGCACGTATACTTTTATCTCAAGTCTAAATACCTGCTTACATTTTATGACATAAAATGAGGAAGAAAGTGGTTCAAGCTTTTCTAAGTGTCGGTCCCAGTATTTGTCTGATATGAAAAAGGAAAACAGGAAGAGTTTGGGCATTTGGTATCCAACATAGAGGCGGGATCTCGGTCAAATGAAACGAAAAAGTTGCAGTTAGTATTCTTAGTTTTTTCTACATTGTAGGATACTTTCTATGGATGAATTGTCAATAAGTGAGAAGATAATCCTTTATCTTGAAGCACGAATGGATACACACTTAAAAAAGTTCACTGGGAGGACTTAAAACGAGTTCTAAATTATCGTGAAATGAGAGTATTCTTTACAAATGTGAACCAGTAGCCATGTGATAAATGTGAAACAGATTGTGTCAAGTGCCATGTTGAGAATGGACAATGCACACACCTAACACTATCTGCTCTTCCTTTGCTTCGTTTTCTCCAAGACCCTTCCATTTCAAGAAATAGAGTTAATCGTGTGTTTGTATATATAAGACTGGCCACCCTGAAAAAAATCTTCACAGCCGGGAGTGGGTGGAGAAACTCAGCTGGAAGGGTCGCGAAGATCGAATTCCGTAGACTTGCAACCTCCTGAGATGCGGCCTATACAGATGCTTTTCCAGTCAGAAGCAAAACAGGACTTATTTCCTTAACTGCGATAATGATAATTATTTTTCCACAATAGACCACCATGTTTATAAAACGTTTGAAATTAATCTAAACATTTTAAAATAATTAAAAATCAAAACATAAATTAGACAAAAGAGTGTTATAGTAATGAAACTTACGTATTCACGCTTTACACTTTACCTAACAATATTTAAGTCCGTCAATGAGTGTCCAAACTTAGTTGGTATATCTTGCTAGTATGCTTGACAATAGTGACGAACATAAGGAGTTTCGGGGTTTTTATCACCTCCTTGGGCAAAACATGCAAAAACAAACATGTACTACATTAAGATATGTATACAAACACCTAAAATTACATTAACTTTAGAGCTGCAATCTCCCTTTGACAAACTCTTGTGTATGCCACGGATTACTTAATAACTTAAAAATAGTTCGTTTCAACAGTTTTCTTAAGTTCTATTGAATATAATAATCTTACGCAGTAATTAACAAAAATAACAACTTAAAAATAATGATGTAAAAGTAGAAATAAAATAAATTAATATTAAAGATATTCCTAACAGGAAATTTAGATAGTAGAGTTGATTACAATTAAATTTGTTTTTAAGTAATGTATTATCATTTTTGGTATTACTAAATATTTCATAAGTGATGTAATTAATGGGTGTGGATAAGGTCGAATATTCTAAAATTTAAAGAAGGACAGAATAATTTATTATATTTTGTAGATTGGAGTGACTATGATTTTGAATTAATTACTTATTTTTTTCAGAGATTTAATTTACATTACTATTTAGTGGAATGTTTTACGGAATGTCTATTTTTCTTTTTAAATTTTGCTTGCTTAATTTGATTTGGTGTTATCCTAACTTTTAGCGATTACAATACATATTATTTTAGTTTCTTGTTAAGTTTTACAAAACATGTTTCGCAGTGGCGTATTTACGATTTTGTTTCGGAGGGGCTTTGCCTGAAAATGTGAAAATTCTGCAAGATTTTAATATACTTTACTATAGTAAGTAAGATTTCGGGGTGGATTAAGCCCGGAAGCCCCCCTAAATACGCCACTGATGTTTCGAATCATGAAGAATGATGAATTTATTTCACTCATAAGAAGATTTACAAAAGTTATGTTGGGTTAAATTTTATTAATTATATTTAGCGTTACATAGACATTTTAATAATTGTCTACAAAGTTACATAGATGATAGAATTGTAGAATATTAAATACCTCCTAGGATCTAATTTTAATTTATACTTATCTTTTACATGAGTGGTAATGTTAGGAAAATATATATATATATATATATATATATATATATATATATATATATATATATATATATATATATATATATATATATATATACGTTTGTGTGTGTGTGTGTGTGTGTGTGTGTGTTGTTATGGTATAACATTAGGCGGGCCGAGAAACTAGAGGAAGCCACCACTGATCTATTTCGGCCACTCTTCACTATTGACGTGAAGTGATCCTAACCTTGGGGAAGGTCGGCAGAGGAACGTTTTTGAAATTTGGTTCTTGCAGGCATCATAACAACATGATTACTTGCTATTTTCATTTTTTATTTTATTTTTTATTCTCCCCACCCTTTTGGTAAAGGTAACAGAGCAAGCCACGATGAAAGGATTTACTTAAGTAAGTAGCCAATGATATAAGAATGGAAATTTTACAGTCCAACAATTTACCGAATTAAGCGTCAACTGAAGTCGGAGCGTTTCTGAGATCTCTATTTGCTCAATTGGAACAAAGGTACGAAAAAGGGTTGTCCTGGAATATGATGCTCTGAACTGATACAATTCTAAAGCTGAAAGTAATTATGCACATTTTAGAAGTGGTGGGTTGTGTTACTATTCCAAAGAAAGGGTTTACCTCCACGTGTGTCATAAAGTAGTATCGTTTTATCTAAACTCCAAAAACAGTAGCAACTTCTGTTGACTCAGTTCGTGGGTGGGTAATCTTTACATCAAGATGGAGTGTATAAAAAATAAGATAGGAAATCCTCTATAATAGGGTACCTTGTCTTGTGCTGTGCTCTGCTTGCTCGGTGCTTGGTTCAATGTCGTTGTGCGGAGTGTCAGTCAACACTTCGTGTTGAAGCTATTTCAGGTATGTAAGAAATGAAACTTTAACATTTTCTACTCGAAGGCAAAGAAGATGCAGATACGAAAGTGGGGAGGCTGATACTTTGGATTTTAACAACTTTCCGTCAATCAGAACATTAACTCTAGCTAAGTAGATTATTTTTGCAGTACTTCCCTTTTGGACGTCAGTAGAATACCTTACAGTCGTACGATAGGCAGTGAGGTAAAGGCTATTCAAGCCTGTGTTTAATATTAGAAAAAGAGACTACATAAATGGATAAAATATGACTATGAAGATGACCTTTGTAAACCTGAGTTATTTCAACTTTGAAGAATTCTTACTTTTGTATTTTTTTTTTTAAATTTTAACTTATCTTGTAATAAATTTACTGCCTTAAAAGGATTATTTCATTTTTCCAATGGATTACTGATCCAGAGTTAATGATCACTAACAGCTATCTGGAGGACCAGTCGGTAGACATACTATGCTAATCGATCCCGTTAGTGTATTGTAACTAACGTCAGTTTTCTCTATAAGTATCTTGTGAACTTGGCGCTGATGACAGAAAATTTAATTCTCGAGGCAGTTTAGGAAGTGGATTACACTTATCCTAACAAAAGACATGATGCTGGGAGTTGTTTAAACAAGTGCCGAAAAACATAGTGAGACGTCGCCTTGGACGGAAGGATTATCAGGATCAAACATTTTCAGGGGGGACAATTGGGGACCTTGTTGGTTCCATTTCATTCCACTCTTTTAACACCTGACATGTCATTTGACAACTGAAAGTACTTCATAAAAGAATAAAGCTTGCCTAAGGGAGTTTTACCTACAGGAACAATCCAGAACGTACCTTGATAATGACAGTCAGGAAAATCTATTCTCCTGCTTGGTAAGTAAGTATATTTTCTTTCAGGATTTGTCCAGGAACCACACAGCTAGTGTTCTGCATACTTATTTGGTTACTAAAAGTAAGGTCGCTGCTCGACCATTGTCAACTCCCACAGTTTTTGGTGCAAAAATACACACAAATATATCTTATCTATATAATTCCAATTTATTAAATGAACCTTAATTTTTGCTTTTTTCCTGAAGAACAGCCGCAATGAATATATAAGAACATGTAGAAGTTAACACGAACTATGATGTAACAGATTACTCATGAGAGGAAATATCACTCATAAACTGAGAAATTCCGAGTGGACGTGTTGATAGTTTCTCTGTTAGCGTATAACCTTCAGGCATGAATCCTTATAATTACAAGACAGGCAAAGGCAGAGAGGGGAGGAATATATAGATATATATACGTAAACGTAATATATACAGATATATGTATGTGCTTGGGTGTGTATGTGTTTGTACTTTTGCTCCTCCGAATATTGTAGAAAGCTCATTTCGTCGTTACGGGAGCTATCAAGTTCACAGTAAAAGGTGATGGAGAGAGGATCTACCAAGACACCTTTTAAAAGAGTGCTTCAACTTCATTCTCGTGAGAAAGTTACTCTGTTTACTGCGGTCGAGTGGATAGACAAAACACACACACAAACACACACACAAGCAGAAAGCAAATAAACTCTCGAGGAATTCACGGGATTCTCCAGCACTCTAGGAATTCGTTTCCATGGAGATTCCAGCTGTTTCAGCTCCCGCTGATGCTATTGGGTGTTGTTGCCACCGCTGTCCAAACTCTAAACTAGCTAGTTTTGCTTGGTATCAGATTACCGGAAGGTTCTTACGTCAAGAACCATGATAAATGTCGATCAATAGATCACGCAACTAGTAAGGGGGATGGATGTGTTTTTGTACAAATATATAACTTCTTTAGTTTTTTTTTATCTTTTCTGTCTGCATCGTTCTTTTGTCCAAGTTTGCTGTCATTCTTGAAACATAAGAAGGCATCCTGTAATGGAATTTCTTTCCTTCTTTAATCTTGTTTGTTCGATAAATAGAAAACAAGGAGGAAAAGGAATACCTGAGAAGGATCTTTTGTCATCTGTTTTACTTACTTGTGGTACAAGTTGTTACCCTAATTTGTTTACACTACCATCACCATGTTTGCTCAGTTCACAAGCTGTTATTCCTACTATACAGAACCTAAGTTATCTATTTAGTCAGTAATTAGCTTAATTGTTTCAATATAGTTGCCACATGACGATATATATTTTTACTCAATTTTTTGGAAATCAAATATTTGTTTACCAGTCAAAATGTTAGTTCGAGTGGGAGGGCGATAATGACTTTCCAGGCCACGTGATGTTGGGGGAGTATCAAGTGATTGGTTTCGTAGAAAACTCATTATGAAATATTTGACAATCAATAATTTTTTTATACTTTTAACGATAAGAGATTTTAAAATGATGTAGCTAGAAGTTACAACGTATGACAAAATTGCCAACTCATTCGTAATTAATGAAGAAAATATTGTGGTTGTATTTTCAGGATGCATGTAAGGATGAAAGATAACGAAACAAGCTTGATATGGTAATTAATTCTAACATTAGGTATAATCACAGATAAACACATCGAAATTAGGGATGGCCAGAACCGGTTCCTGGTGGAACCGGTTTTCGGGTCTGAACGGATCCGGTTCTAGAAGATCCGGTTCCGGAACCGGTTCTTCGGATCCAGTTCTGGAACCGGTTCTGAAAACCTGATTTCCGAGCCGCCGGAACCTCATCTTTGTGGCCATCCCTAATCGAAATACGTCTAACGATCCTCGGAACATTTTATTTCAAGATTTTGCTTCAAGGAATAAATTCAAGCAATTGCTTAAATATTTACTGCTTACACCATCACTAGAGCCTTTCTATTTTAACTATACCCCTTCCGGTGCTGCTGTCGATGTGTATTTTCTCGTATCTCCCTCGAAAGAGGGGAGACAAGTTGCTACGTCCGAGATCTTTCAATTGTTGGATGCGGAAGCGTTGCCACAACGAATTATTTTGCGGAATTTCGCGCTGTATTTTGTCTTATTAGCCATTCTAAATAGCCTACGGTCTTCACTCGTCAAGACCAAACGACTGAATGACAATTTGGCAACACAACTAAGGCCATTCACTTATTCTCCATAAGCAAAGGGATGAAGGGCTGGGGACGAAGTATATTTCGCATATTTTCCTAGGGCACATCTGAGATAGAAAGACTCAAATAAACTTATTTTCTACTTATTTGGAAAAGTGAAGTATTTTAGAAGTGGTATTTTTAAAAAGGGGAAGTTTGTTATATATGCTATTAATGATAGTAGAAAGAAGAAAAATAAACGAGTTAATTCACCGAATATTGAAAATGGCTGTGCCCAGGCCCACAACCAGAGGGGGCAAGAGGGGAGTGGCCACCCTAAAGTTTTCGTGGTCCCCCCAAACCTCAATACAAAAAAAAAAAAAACACAATTTAGATATTTGTAAGAGAATTTTTAATAATTTGCCCCCCCTAACGTCTTTATGGCTCCCCAAAACGTTTGTGGCTGGTTTCGGGGCTGGATGTGCCTTATATAAAAATTTCAAAAGTGCTTTCAAAGTCAACATTCAAATGGAACTTCAAAGCCAGAGGAAAGGAAGGTTGTACAAGAGACCCAAAGATCTACTAGTAACATTGCAAAAGTATTTTAAAGTCAACTTATTATCTTATGTTCCTTTCACTATTAAGTTTTTCTAAATGTTTGGCATAAAAGTTTTCAAGAATTTACAGTTGCAAGAAATAATTTTAGAACATAATGTTACAAATAATATTGTTTAAGAGTTATTTTGTTTAATTTAATTTTCCTTGCATTAGTGGATTTTACACATTTATCTCTAAAATATAAATGTAATCACGAAAGTTTTTTCTTTTTTTTCTTTTTGTGGAAGTTTCGGTTAAATTGGCCCTCACACCATGAGTTAAATGTCAATGGAGATAAGGCGAAGATCAATTGTTGGTGTGGGTATATGCAATATAATACCTGGTTGTGCCAGTTTAGTTACACCGTGAACATGCGTAAGGACAGAGTGAATATGGGACCTCCACAGAGTGTAAGGGTGTGTATGCTGTACGAGTTCAAACTGGGGTCAAACGCCGCTGCAG
Source organism: Thermobia domestica (assembly GCF_964235325.1). Taxonomy (NCBI): domain Eukaryota; kingdom Metazoa; phylum Arthropoda; class Insecta; order Zygentoma; family Lepismatidae; genus Thermobia; species Thermobia domestica. Next base: position 132,401,218 of record NC_137465.1, on the reverse strand, counting down.
CGGGCGGAAGATATGTCAGGCCATTGGTGAGGGTGTCATGACTACGCAGACAGTGAAGCGGGGGTTTAACAAGTTTAAGGACGGTGACGAAGCACTCGAAGACGCACCACGTGTCGGAAGTCCAACACATGTACAAAATGAAGATCTTCAGACAGCAATTGAGGCTAACAGTGGCCAGACATATGAGGAACTGGGACTTCAATTCACTGTGAGTGGAAAAACCATTCGGGAGCACCTCCATTAATTTGGAAAGCACGACAAGTTGGGTCGATGGGTTCCACCTGATTTGACTCCGAGCCAGAGGGCAACGCTAGCAGACACCTGTGTTTCTTTTCTGTCTTGTCTGAGGAAGGAGCCATTTCTGGACAGTGTGTTGACATGTGATAAAAAGTATGTCCGGATAAAAAGTAAAGCGAGGCAACCAAGTTTTTAAGGGGGGTCATATGGCAGTACTCGATTTTCGAGGAAAGTAATTTGTATATTTTGATTCTATTTTTATGTTTATGTCACAAAATCATTTATTAAGGTTATGGGATTAAATGTTGTATATGTGAGTAAATGCAAGCTGCACAATGTTGCTAATGTTTGTGTCAGCAGTTTGTTGTAAACAAATGTGTATAAGAATGTCATCGTTGAGAGTCTGGCAATGTAGGAAGGAAATGTTGACAATGTGTCTATCCTCACATTAGCCAGATTCTAGAAATTGTATAAAGTGAATCTGTAAGATTTCACGAATTTCATGAGATTACGGATGTGCGGAGAATTGCTTAGAATCGGGAAATCAGAACGTGTCGAGGATTGCAATTTTGAGTTTTGACACATGGAAGGAATTTGTCTCTCCATGTGAAAACGGTGTTGCACGTGCTGCAGCAGACGACAAGCAGACGACGGAGGTTGGACAACGCTAAACAAAACTGGAGGACGAGAAGGTTTTGGGAGAGTCGGTGGATAGTGGACTGACAGTTGATGGATAGTCGGTAGGAAGTCCATGAGGAGTCTATGATCAAGTTACAGTGATCATTCTTTGGTTCGAGTTTTGGAGAACCAAGTTCTATTCGAGAATCAGCCAGATGACAGGAGGAGAAAGTACTTCATATTCCAAATCATTCTAACATCGCAGAACATCACGCAGAGAGTAGCATTTGAGAGGAGCTATACCTCAATGCTCATTTTTCGTCGTTCAACAGCAAGGAGATTCAGCTTAAAGGAGCCGAGTTCAACGCCGGAACAACGAGGGAAATACACCAGTTGTATCCAGGTATGTGTGGCACCGATTCAGGGTTCAAAAGCTCAATACTTGACCGTTTCTGTACCCGTCTGGCAAATGATTCTTAATATCCGTCATTACTAGCGTTCTGAAATCTTACAGTACACTCATAAGCATAACGAAATACAGTGATCTTATATTAATGAAGTGGACGTATCTTTATTTGAATTATCCCCAAATGAGAAACCTCTCGCAAATTAATATCAAAGTTTGTCCCACTCATTCTAGATGGTGAGTGGAAGGCATCCAGTTGCACTCAACTTTGCATCCCCAATTAGGCACTGAGTGGCTGGGTTGTCACTTTATTGAAGTAAAATGTAACGTTGCCAATCAGCAGGCTATTCCACTAGGCTCTCACCATAACAGCTCTCTTTTTGATTGGCCTTACGTTCCGTTCGAATAGTCTGCTAAACTGGTAACGTCGTTGTTTTATTTAAAATAGAAAGTCTTATAAGTATGTAACCCAAACGGCTGGTGCAATTGAGGAAAAGACGTTATTTTAGATTCAAAAAAACACCTACTTCTAACTACTTTTAGTTCTTTTCTATAGCCCTGCCTATAGCCCCGTTCATTAAGAGTTGGACTATACCCCACACGGTATAAAAAATATCAGTATTAAAAGTAAAAACCTTCAATTAGAATGAATAAAAACTGCACCTTTTGATCTTCATGTTTTTATTTGAAAACAAATTTTATTCGGGTTTACTTTCTAGTGGTCTGTTTTCATTACTATTAACAAAATTTGGAATTATTATTTTTTCTACGCAAAATACCTATGTAAAATCTAAATCTTTGTACAATTGGTGTTATTTGCTTATTACTTCTTGCAGAAGAATATTGAAATATAATTATATTATATATATAAAATATAATATATGAAATATAATTATATTCACTGGGTGTAAGGAGCGCTCCTTTGTGAGTGCCCAAATGTCAACCTCACCTCCTCGTAGAACACCCTGGATACTGTATTCATGGCATTGCATTCTAACGAGGCTCTGGCAACTGATGTCACCAGGATAAACATGCTATAATAAGGAGTGGGAATAACGTTTCTTGGGCTCGTGTTGTTTATTGCAATCCCTATTTGAGCAATTATATTGGTCATGACGGGTACAAATGTGCTCGAGACTGACGTCCCCATTAAAAACTATTACTACTACTACTACTACTACTACTACTACTACTAATAATAATAATTATTATTATTATTATTATTATTATTATTATTATTATTATTATTATTATTATTATTATTATTATTATTATTATTATTATTATTATTATTATTACTTAGAAAATGAAAGGATTGTGTGCAGGTTCAAACTTGTTTTGTAGAATTGGGAAGTTGTGGCGTGGTATACTAACACAATAACACTATTTAGAATATCTATATTTCTGCAGTCATAGCATGTTCCTGTTTTCAAATTCTGGAACTTTGTACTGCATTACACGAGATATAAATCATAAACACTACTACACAAAGCTACAGAATTCAACGCTTTCTCTTCAGCGATGATGTCATGTCGTACTTCCGGTTGTTGCTTGATAATTCTCAAACAAGACCAGAAGTTTTCGAGTTTCCGGACAGAATAATTTCCAAACACGTAACTTTTTGAGAAGTGTGACAGGCATACACTGAGATATTCCATGCAGACATTGAATTTCCTCTGCCTTTTAAGAATATTAATAGAAAGATAAGGTGTTCTTACAGTGATTATAAGGTAGTCATATTTAATTACATTAACGTTATTTTAAAAAGTTGAGTTGCCATCAATGTCTTCAATATTGTATAAAATATAAAATCAAGTAGTCAAAGAACATTTTTCAGTTAGGAATTTAGAAATTAATGGGGCAGACTACTAAAAATGATACAAAAGCTAACCACTTTTCTTTTGCCACTTTTTCATAAGTGAAAAAGAGATAATAAAATGTTAAGTTATCACAATAATAGATAATGTTATTCTACAGCTGAAAATACGAATCTGAGGAATTTACAGTGTTGTCATCCATAGAAATTACAGGGTGACCAGAAAATGAATGACCCAAAAGCATAGGTTAACTCAGTGATTAGAAAAATGAACTCAACGGAAATTGATGACTTACCTTGTTGTCTTGAATTCTTGTTAACTACTTTTTAAATAATATTTGCATTTATTTTTTAATAAACAGAAAGTGTAATTGTAATAACTTTCTATTATACGTATTAGCAATATATAAATGCTGTATTAATGCATACACTTATCTTCTTTCCTACAAGTCATTCACTGCATTTGTTGATCACATGTTATGTATATATAACATGTGATGAACAAATGCAGTGAATATTTGCATACATTACATACAATACATACATTAATAATCCCCTCCCATGGTTACGTAGCTGCGTGAACGACGCGTGTCAAGTTAGACCAACCACCAACACCAAAACGACCGGAACATATCTCAGAATTATGGGCTATTTATGGTCTAATTAGTTGCTCTAATCTCAATTTTTGGGCTCTTACTGTTTAGCGGGAAATCGGATTCCAAGTGGGCGAGTCCAGCTTGATATCAAGCTAGAACCCCCCATATGGTTAGAATGGTCCGATCGAAAAAATTCAAACGCCAGAATTATGGGCTATTTATGGGCTAATTAGTTGCTCTAATCCCAATTTTTGGGCTCCTACTGTTTAGCGGGAAATCGGATTCAAAGTGGGCGAGTCCAGCTTGATATCAAGCTAGAACCCCCCATATGGTTAGAATGGTCCGATCGAAAAAATTCAAACGCCAGAATTATGGGCTATTTATGGGCTAATTAGTTGCTCTAATCCCAATTTTTGGGCTCCTACTGTTTAGCAGCAAATCGGATTCAAAGTGGGCGAGTCCAGCTTGATATCAAGCTAGAACCCCCCATATGGTTAGAATGGTCCGATCGAAAAAATTCAAACGCCAGAATTATGGGCTATTTATGGGCTAATTATTTGCTCTAATCCCAATTTTTGGGCTCCTACTGTTTAGCGGGAAATCGGATTCAAAGTGGGCGAGTCCAGCTTGATATCAAGGTAGAAACCCCCATATGGTTAGAATGGTCCGATCGAAAAAATTCAAACGCGAGAATTATGGGCTATTTATGGGCTAATTATTTGCTCTAATCCCAATTTTTGGGCTCCTACTGTTTAGCGGGGAATCGGATTCAAAATGGGAGAGCCCAACTTGATATCAAGCTAGAATCCCCAATAGGGTTAAAATGGTTCAATCGAAAAAATTCAAACGCCAGAATTATGGGATATTTATGGGCTAATTAGTTGCTTTAATCAGAATTTTTGAGCTCCTACTGTTTAGCGGGAAATCGGATTAAAAATGGGCGAGTCTAGCTTGATATCAAGCTAGAACCTCCCATACGGTTACGGTTAGAATGGTCCGATCGAAAAAATTCAAACGCCAAAATTATGGGCTATTTATGGGCTAATTAGTTGCTCTAATCCCAATTTTTGGGCTCCTACTGTTTAGCGGGAAATCGGATTCAAAGTGGGCGAGTCCAGCTTGATATCAAGTTAGAACCCCCCATATGGTTAGAATGGTCCGATCGAAAAAATTCAAACGTCAGAATTATGGGCTATTTATAAGCTAATTAGTTGCTCTAATTCCAATTTTTGGGCTTCTACTGTTTAGCGGGAAATCGGATTCAAAGTGGGCGAGTCCAGCTTGATATCAAGTTAGAACCCCCCATATGGTTAGAATGGTCCGATCGAAAAAATTCAAACGCCAGAATTATGGGCTATTTATCGGCTAATTAGTTGCTTTGATCCCAATTTTTGGGCTCCTACTGTTTAGCGGGAAATCGGATTCAAATTGGGCGAGTCCAGCTTGATATCAAGCTAGAACCCCCCATATGGTTAGAATGGTCCGATCGAAAAAATTCAAACGCCAGAATTATGGGCTATTTATGGGCTAATTAGTTGCTCTAATCCCAATTTTTGGGCTCCTACTGTTTAGCGGGAAATCGGATTCAAAGTGGGCGAGTCCAGCTTGATATCAAGTTAGAACCCCCCCTATGGTTAGAATGATCCGATCGAAAAAATTCAAACGCCAGAATTATGGGCTATTTATGTGCTAATTATTTGCTCTAATCCCAATTTTTGGGCTCCTACTGTTTAGCGGGAAATCGGATTCAAAGTGGGCGAGTCCAGCTTGATATCAAGTTAGAACCCCCCCTATGGTTAGAATGGTCCGATCGAAAAAATTCAAACGCCAGAATTATGGGATATTTATGGGCTAATTATTTGCTCTAATCCCAATTTTTGGGCTCCTACTGTTTAGCGGGAAATCGGATTCAAAGTGGGCGAGTCCAGCTTGATATCAAGGTAGAACCTCCCATACGGTTACGGTTAGAATGTTCCGATCGAAAAAATTCAAACGCGAGAATTATGGGCTATTTATGGGCTAATTAGTTGCTCTAATCCCAATTTTTGGGCTCCCACTCTTTAGCGGGAAATCGGATTCAAAGTGGGCGAGTCTAGCTTGATATCAAGCTAGAACCTCCCATACGGTTACGGTTAGAATGGTCCGATCGAAAAAATTCAAACGCCAGAATTATGGGCCATTTATGTGCTAATTAGTTGCTCTAATTCCAATTTTTGGGCTCCTACTGTTTAGCGGGAAATCGGATTCAAAATGGGCGAGTCTAGCTTGATATCAAGCTAGACCCTCCCATACGGTTACGGTTAGAATGGTCCGATCGAAAAAATTCAAACGCCAGAATTATGGACTATTTATGGGCTAATTAGTTGCTCTAATCCCAATTTTTGGGCTCCTACTGTTTAGCGGGAAATCGGATTCAAAGTGGGCGAGTCCAGCTTGATATCAAGGTAGAAACCCCCATATGGTTAGAATGGTCCGATCGAAAAAATTCAAACGTTAGAATTATGGGCTATTTATGGGCTAATTAGTTGCTCTAATCCCAATTTTTGGGCTCCTACTGTTTAGCGGGAAATCGGATTCAAAATGGGCGAGTCTAGCTTGATATCAAGCTAGAACCTCCCATACGGTTACGGTTAGAATGGTCCGATCGAAAATATTCAAACGCCGGAATTATGGGCCATTTATGTGCTAATTAGTTGCTCTAATTCCAATTTTTTGGCTCCTACTGTTTAGCGGGAAATCGGATTCAAAATGGGCGAGTCTAGCTTGATATCAAGCTGGAACCTCCTATACGGTTAGAATGGTCCAATCAAAAAAATTCAAACGCCATAATTATGGGCTATTAATGGGCTAATTAGTTGCTTTAATCCCAATTTTTAGGCTCCTACTGTTAAGCGGGAAATCAGATTCAAAATGGGCAAGTCTAATTTGATATCAAGCCAGAACCCCCATGTAGTTAGGGTTAGAATGGTCCGATCGAAAAAATTCAAACGCCAGAATTATGGGCTATTTATGGGTTAATGTGTTGCTGTTATTCTATTTCTTGGATCCTAATGTTTAGCGGGAATTCGGAAACAAAACAGGCGAGTCTAGCTTGACATCAAGCTAGAACCTCCGATTCGGTAACAATGGTCCGATCCAAAAAACTCAAACGCCGGAATTATGGGCTATTTTTGGGTTAAGTGGTGCTCTAATTCCGAGTTTGGGGCTGCTACAGTTTAGCAGGAGTTCTTCATCAGATTGTGGGATTTGGCTTAACTTCTAGCTATAAACCTAGTGCTATAAATAATCAAATAATTAAAATGCCGTAATTATGGTTTATTTGTTTTCTAATTAGTTCCTCTAATGTCGATTTTGGTTCTTCTATCGTTCGCAAGAAATCTCATGCAAGATTGGTATTGATTTGTAGATAACGTGGGATGACAGTTGCAAAGTTGCAGTGAGAAAACGTCGATATCTATTAACTGAAAATGTTTTTTTTTTTTTTTGCATTCTCCGCGAATGCAAATATATGTGTCTACTAGTAAATTTATGAAATGTCTTTTCACGTTTATATGTTCAGTATGTTTGGAAGCAAGTAGTGAATATATACAATTTATATGGTGAAATATCATATTGTTTTTTTAAATATTTTTTTAGTTTATAGGAAATGCCTCTTCATCGTTGCTGGGGCCCGCAATGGCACAGCGGTAGAATGCCGATAAAACCCAAATACATGGTGTTTGTCAACCACAAAGATCAATTGGCGCGATCTGGGATCGAACCAGGAATCACACGCACAAGAGGTAAACGCTCTTCCACTGTGCCACTGCGGCCCCCAGCAACGGCAAAGAGGCATTTCCTTAGAAAAAAAATTGATTTAAAAAATAATGATATTTCACTATATAAAAAATTCTATATATACACTATTTACTTCAAAACATAATGAACATAAACACGTGAAAAAAGAATTCATGGATTTACTAGTAGAAATATAGATGTACATTTGCGGAGAGTGCAAATAAATCAATTTTTAGTTAACAAACATCGATGTTTTCTCACTGCCACTTTGAAAGTATCATCCCAACTTATCTAAAAATCAATACCAATCTTGCTTGAGATTTCTTGCTAAAATAGAAGAAAAAATTCGACATTAGAGCAACAATTTAGCAATACAAATAACCCATAATTCCGACGTTTTAATTCTTTTGATCGGAGTGTTATAGCCCAAGGTTTATAGCAAGAAGTTACGCCAAATCCTGATAAATCCTGATCACAATTTGATAAGGAATTCCTGCTAAAACGTAGCAGACCCAAACTCGGAATTACAGTATCAATTAGAACATAAATAGCCCATATTTCTGACGTTTGATTTTCTTCGATTCGAGATGTCTAACCTTATGGAAAGTTTTTCCTTGATGTCAAACTAGACTCGCAGAATTTGATTCCGATCAAAAATTGGGATTAGAACAACTAATTAGCCCATAAATAGCCCATAATACTGCAGTTTGAATTTTTTCGATTGAACCATTTTAACCCTATTGGGGATTCTAGCTTGATATCAAGTTGGGCTCTCCCATTTTGAATCCGATTTCCCACTAAACAATAGGAGCCCAAAAATTGGGATTAGAGCAAATAAGTAGACCATAAACAGACCATAATTCTGCCGTTTGAATTTTTTCGATCGGACCATTCTAACCGTAACCGTATGGGAGGTTCTAGCTTGATATCAAGCTAGACTTGTCCATTTTGAATCTGATTTCCCGCTAAACAGTAGGAGCCCAAAAATTGGGATTAGAGCAACTAATTAGCCCATAAATAGCCCATAATTCTGGCGTTTGAATTTTTTCGATCGGACCATTCTAACCATATGGGGGGTTCTAGTTTGATATCAAGCTAGACTCGCCCACTTTGAATCCGATTTCCCGCTAAACAGTAGGAGCCCAAAAATTCTGATTAAAGCAACTAATTAGCCCATAAATATCCCATAATTCTGGCGTTTGAATTTTTTCGATTGAACCATTTTAACCCTATTGGGGATTCTAGCTTGACATCAAGTTGGGCTCTCCCATTTTGAATCCGATTTCCCGCTAAACAGTAGGAGCCCAAAAATTGGAATTAGAGCAACTAATTAGCCCATAAACAGTCTTAATTCTGGCGTTTGAATTTTTTCGATTCTACCATTCTAACCGTAACCGTATGGGAGGTTCTAGCTTGATATCAAGCTAGACTTGTCCATTTTGAATCTGATTTCCCGCTAAACAGTAGGAGCCCAAAAATTGGGATTAAAGCAACTAATTAGCTCATAAATATCCCATAATTCTGGCGTTTGAATTTTTTCGATCGGACCATTCTAACCGTAACCGTATGGGAGGTTCTAGCTTGATATCAAGCTGGACTCGCCCATTTTGAATCCGATTTCCCGCTAAACAGTAGGAGCCCAAAAATTGGGATTAGAGCAACTAATTAGCCCATAAATAGCCCAAAATTCTGGCGTTTGATTTTTTTCGATCGGACCATTCTAACCATATGGGGGGTTCTAGCTTGATACCAAGCTGGACTCGCCCACTTTGAATCCGTTTTCCCGCTGAACAGTAGGAGCCCAAAAATTGGGATTAGAGCAACTAATTAGCCCATAAATAGCCCATAATTCTGGCGTTTGAATTTTTTCGATCGGACCATTCTAACCATATGGGGGGTTCTAGTTTGATATCAAGCTGGACTCGCCCACTTTGAATCCGATTTCCCGCTAAACAGTAGGAGCCCAAAAATTGGGATTAGAGCAACTAATTAGCCCATAAATATCCCATAATTCTGGCGTTTGGATTTTTTCGATCGGACCATTCTAACCGTAACCATATTGGGGGATCTAGCTTGATATCAAGTTAGACTCGGCCATTTTAAATCCGATTTCCCACTAAACAATAGGAGCCCAAAAATTGGGATTAGAGCAAATAAGTAGACCATAAACAGACCATAATTCTGGAGTTTGAATTTTTTCGATCGGACCATTCTAACCGTAACCGTATGGGAGGTTCTAGCTTGATATCAAGCTAGACTTGTCCATTTTGAATCTGATTTCCCGCTAAACAGTAGGAGCCCAAAAATTGGGATTAGAGCAACTAATTAGCCCATAAATAGCCCATAATTCTGGGGTTTGAATTTTTTCGATCGGACCATTCTAACCATATGGGGGGTTCTAGCTTGATATCAAGCTGGACTCGCCCACTTTGAATCCGATTTCCCGCTAAACAGTACGAGCCCAAAAATTGGGATTAGAGCAACTAATTAGCCCATAAATAGCCCATAATTCTGGCGTTTGAATTTTTTCGATCGGACCATTCTAACCATATGGGGGGTTCTAGCTTGATATCAAGCTGGACTCGCCCACTTTGAATCCGATTTCCCGCTGAACAGTAGGAGCCCAAAAATTGGGATTAGAGTAACTAATTAGCCCATAAATAGCCCATAATTCTGGCGTTTTTATTTTTTCGATCGGACCATTCTAACCATATGGGGGGTTCTAGCTTGATATCAAGCTGGACTCGCCCACTTTGAATCCGATTTCCCGCTAAACAGTAGGAGCCAAAAAATTGGGATTAGAGCAACTAATTAGCCCATAAATAGCCCATAATTCTGGCGTTTGAATTTTTTCGATCGGACCATTCTAACCATATGGGGGGTTCTAACTTGATATCAAGCTGGCCTCGCCCACTTTGAATCCGATTTCCCGCTAAACAGTAGGAGCCCAAAAATTGGGATTAGAGCAACTAATTAGCCCATAAATAGCCCATAATTCTGAGATATGTTCCGGTCGTTTTGGTGTTGGTGGTTGGTCTAACTTGACACGCGTATGAGAACGCCTGTAGAGGTCTCGGATACATTGAGTCAAGGCACCTTGTAAAGTACTGTTGAGTTTAGCGTTCATGCTAGGTTAGGTGTTTGCAATATCCAAAAAACATTTGCCCTTTTCACTGTTTCTTCAAGCGAGGAATTAAAAATAATCTGGAAAGTAGGGATGTGATAGAGTACAACCGAGAGAGAAACTGCTGTACCGTTATTGCGGTATGGGAGCACACATTGTGGGCCAACAGATAGTAGGATACGTTTCTGGTATCCACAAGTTTGATCGTCTTCAGGAAGCGGTCCAAAAACTTCACGTCCACATTCGATGTCATGCCTTTTGGTAGGTACTCTTTATGAATGATCCCTCCAGCATCAAAAAAATTAATCAGTTTTGTCGTGATGCATGACTTCTCGCACCTAACATTTTGGATTTCGGTGATCCTGGGCCACTCCACTGCATGCTTTACCTTTCCGACTTTTGGGTTGTACTTCAAAGACCGTGACTTGTTGTACGAAACGGTCTGTTCAGCAAAATGACGTCACTATCCACCTTGTTGATAAACTCTACGTACTACTCATCTGATCAGGTGTTAAGGCGTGAGGCACTAAAAGTGCTAATATTTACACCTACCCAATTTTTCGATTCCAATTGCATAAGCAGTCACATACGATACTTGTGGCCTCCATCTACACTTGAATCCGTAGTCGTCGATCTTTAGTCAAGATTTGGCGATTTTTTTTCCTTTTCGTCACTGCACAATCTCACGGACCTTACTAGCCGTTACAGGTCGCTCACGTTGTCCCGAAAATCATGGAAATACATTTTTTTGATAAAGCATTATATTTATATACCAGGCACTGCACGTCTTGACATTCTTATGACGCTTTCGTAAGTTTCAAGCAGAATTTCAATTTTGTACGTTGCTCCATTCCACCCATAACAGAGTAGCTTCACGATACCTCTGTTTACAACTCGTAGAGCAAACTACATGTCTGAACAGCTACACGGCTTCGCGAACGATGACGAACACCAACCGGCTTCACTGATCTGAGTGTCAACCAGTAGTACCGCACGTCACCAATTCATTCACTGCATGCCTACAGGTTGTATATATCAGCAGGTTCTTAGCTGCTTCATTCAAGTTCAGCCATCTACATGGGTGTATTTGGTTAAGATGACGGGAGAGGGTGCTCAGGACAATCATATTCATCCAAAGGGGGCCAGGTTCGAAGAGACTGATAATTTTCCACAAAATAAAATTTTAGAAAACGTAAACATTTTAACGTATTTTACACCATTGAAGAATTCCATTATGAAAATTATTCCTAATATTCTAGCGTTGAAAGGCTGCATATATGCTGCGTTTATTTCTTGTAAATAGTCATGACTCCATCCTTGAATTTTGAATTGAAATGTTATTAGGTGATTATAAAATATTTAACGAAACACCTCTAATTAGTTCTTGTACGTTTTATCTTTAAAATATCACGGTATTTACAATTCAAATTAATGTTTTCCGCCATAGGGCAAAACGGATTCTTCTCTTGCTAAAAAAAAAAAAAAAAAAAAAAAAAAAACGAAAAAGAAGGTAACTAATTCTTCCACATCGTAATTTCAATGAAAAATAGAGGAAAAATAAAGAAAAGGAAACAAATGTAATGGAAAATAACAAGTAGAACTTTTAGTATTTGCTAGCTTCTGCGAGATATTTACTTTCTTTTAACATATACGTACTTCAGTAGAAAGAGTCACAACAGAGACTCAACGGAAAAAAGCGCTGAAATATGTCTGCTAGAGATCAAGTATGAAAAAATATTGGTTCATATATATATATATATATATATATATATATATATATATATATATATATATATATATATATATATATATATATAAGAAAGAAAAAGAGTCATATCTCTACTTTATCTTCAACTGATATATTTTATACTGAAATCTTCTATCTTTTCCACAGTTTAACTTCTTTCAGACCCTCTTAGTGGATTTGATCATTGGATATCCAATCGATAGAAATCGATACTAAAGATTAGTTATATATATGTACAGTATACAGTATATACGTGTATATATAACTATGCTTATGTGTATGTTAGGCTTCCCCAATGATACAAAAAAAAAAAAAAAAGAAAGAATCTCCATCTTCTTCACCTCGTGGAAGGACCGGGTAGAAAAAGTCTGATAACCTCCAGTATATCCACCAACTAGATCAATAGCTGATGAAGAGAAAAAACAAAGCTTCTGAGGAAAGTGGGATGGGATGACTTGTTGTAGCTTGGTCATAAAGCACGATTTTATTTGGCGTTATATATTGCTTCTTCTTTTGTTTTTGTGGTTCGGTTATCGCAAAAGGATTATATATATATGGAAAGAGAACAAAGATAAGAAGAGGGCAAAAAGAACATCTCAACCATTGCAGGTACCGGATTTGAGTCACCTATAGCAACAGATATATAGATTTCTGACTATCTATCTCTCTTTATATATATAAGGCAGAGAGAAAAGTTATGAAAAAAGAAGACAAATAAATTACAATTTCTTTAACAATATATATGGCTTTTTCGTCTCGTCTCAATATCAAAGACTCCATTTCGTTCTTTGTTTATTCCTACAGCGTTTGAATTCCGTCTCTTAAACTTGGTTTCTCATCATCTTTGAGGTTTCTTCATCCGTTACAACTTGGTGCTTCAATATTACTGTACGACTACCCATTCTGCTATTATTTATTCTTTTCCAATATTGGCTAGAAGATACTGTTTCTATATTATACCCTACATCGTACTCTACAAAATCTTTTCTGTTACTGAGAAGCCTGTTTCCAAACTCCACCAAAAGAATTTTTTTTCGTAATTTTACAGGAAAAACAAAAAACGTACGTTGCTATTATTCTTCTCGTATAAAAAATATTTTAATAGTACAGTACCTTTGATGTATATATTCAAATAGCAACATACTAAAGTATAAGAAATGTTTGATTTGAGGTTTTTGCCTAAATGGCGGGGAAAAGTTTCATTTCCGTACGGAAATAACTTAAGTTCGGAAGCGAAATAAGGGCGTTGCCAATAGAGCCCTGGCTCAGCCCCCCCCCCCCCGAAAGTCCCCCTTTTTAATACTAAAATATAGCAATGAACTTATTGTATTATAGGCTTCAGACCCATGCTATTTTTTTCCGCTTGCTACTCTTGCGGTATCCCTAGTGTTAAGTCTTCTTCCACCAGCGTCTTCACGATATTTATTTTGAGAGGGAGTTTGTTATTTTGGCCCTCTATTACAAATCAAATTATTAGCTTGTGGTGAGAATTCTTTTGAAATATCTGTCATTACTTAGAGCAAATCTAGAGGTTTTCCAAATCTCCTTTACCCTACCAGTGTTTTTACAGGAACTGTTGACCATTTGGCTTGTATTTGGCATTTGTGTGTTACACTGCAGGATATGAGCATTTAACTGTTAATAATAAATGCAGTTAAACTAATTATTATAAACTTGGAGCACGTTAAAATATTACAGCATAGTTCTCGGTGTTTCGATAAGCCTTTAAGGCTATGGAAGGCAGCAAAGAAAATTTATGCGGTGAAATTATTCGTAACATAGCACCCCTTGAAATAGTTGACTCCAGGGCCCCAAAAGCCTCAATTCGCCCCTGCTTAAGTAATACTTTTTATTTTAAAAAATTCAAGTACTGCAGGATAATTATACTGTATTACCGTTATATTGTACAGTGTATAATACAATATAAAATAATAATCATAGTAATACTTGTAAGAAAATAATGTGTGTTGTCTGTGTGTGTGTCCGTCATCAGCTGTTTTCGTAAAAGGAAGTCACCTACAGGCACCATTTTTTTGTACACAGATAATCTTCACTGGATCTAATCGTGTATGAAGCTGTTTTTTTTTATATTTTAGGATTGAGAAGGTCGCACACAGGGTGATCAACAAGTATACACGTTTCTGGCAGTTTCTAAGAGTGTTTTCCCTGTATGCACCAACATTATATATTGATGATGTGGAATTACATAATAACAGATTATAAATGGGCGGACTACGGCATAAGAACGTTATTATTTTCTTTATTTTTATCCAGGTTGTGAATTAGGACAAGGCAACAATGGGTGCTTATAGCTAATGTAAAAATAATCAAACCCGACTGATGTTAGCGTTGAACCTGTAGAGTGTGGGGTCGCTGAGATCAATAGAGACACTCCTAATAATATACGGTACTGTAGGAGTAAGGTACTCTTAGAAGTGCAGTGTGTCACATAAAAATAATCTTAAACGACCAATATTGGAGTCAAATTCATAGATTTCAGGGCCACTAACTCTCTAGTGACAGAATCGATCACGTTTAAGTCCTGAATTTAGTCCAGGATGAAAAGTATCTGAAGGAAAAGATTTTACACCAGTAGCGGTGCGGATAGGAAGGCGATGACATGTAAAGAAAAGTAATCAAAGTAAATTACTTTTGCATTATAGTTAATACGCATCATCATAGTTAATGTGCATGTCACTTCGATTAAAGGCTGTATTGTAGAAAGTGAGGTAGTATGTCGACAGTTGAAGAGGGTCGTAAAGTGTAATAGGCAGACATCTATCCAGACCATCACACAGGAATTACAAACTGCATCAGGATCCACTCCAAGTACTATGACAGGTGTGAGGTGAGAAAACTTGGATTTCATGGTCGAGAGGCTGCTCATAAGCCACACATCACACAAGTAAATGCCAAACGACGCCTCGCTTGGTGTAAGGAGTGTAAACATTGGACGATTGAACAGTGGAAAAACGTTGTGTGGAGTGACGAATCACGGTACACAATTTTGCGATCCGATGGCAGGGTGTGGGTATGGCGAATGACGGGTGAACATCATCTGTCAGCGTGTGTAGCAAAATTCGGAGGTGGTGGTGTTATGTTGTGGTCGTGTTTATCTTGGAGGGGGCTTGCACTCCTTGTTGTTTTGCGTGGCACTCTCACAGCGAAGGCCTACACTGATGTTTTAAGCACCTTCTTGTTTCCCACACTTGAAGAGCAATTCGGGGATGGCGATTGCATCTTTCAACACGATTGAGCGCCTGTTTATACTGCACGGCCTGTGGCGGAGTGGTTACACGACCATAACATTCCTGTAATGGACTGGCCTGCACAGAGTCCTGACTTGCATTCTATAGAAGGCCTTGGGATGTTTTGGAACTCCGACTTCGTGCCAGGCCTCATCGACCTACATCGATACCTCTCCTCAGTTGAGCACTCCGCGAAGAATGGGCTGCCCTTCCCCAAGAAAGCTTCTAGCACCTAATTGAAAATATTTCTGCTAGAGTGGAAGCTGTCATCAAGGGTAAGGGTGGGCCAACACCATATTGAATTCCAGCAGTACCGATGGAGGGCACCACAAACTTGTAAGTCATTTTCAGCCAGATACTTTTGTGTATATAGTCTCATAGTATATATATATATATATATATATATATATATATATATATATATATATATATATATATATATATATATATATATTTATATATATATATATATATATATATATATATATATATATATATATATATATATATATATATAGAGAGAGAGAGAGAGAGAGAGAGAGAGAGAGAGAGAGAGAGATAGAGAAAATTAATTTTTATGATTACACTTTTTTTGAAATGTGTATCCTAAAGGGGAAGGTGATTGATATGTTCTCCACAAACCTATTTTCCCAGTGCGTAGAACGTTAATGTCAGCGCTTTAATAATAGTAACAAATATGATACTGACGCAGACTAATATTAATAATAGACGTGTGTTAGGTTAGGTTAGGTTAAATTAACGTTTCGAAACGCTCTGCCTTAGAAACTACAGGACCGATCCCAAGTGGTTTAAGGAATTACAAGGGAACTAGTATGCGCTCTATCGAAATATCCATGTTCTACCGTGGTCCGTTATCGGCGAAACGAACTGTAAAAAGAAAGTTGAGGTATAAGGATACTCCTTTAAATACTAATGGCGCGTTCGTTTCGCCGATAACGGAGGATGTTAAAACATGGATATTTAGATAGATCGCATACTAGTTCCTGTGTAATTCCTTAAACCGCTTGGGATAGGTCCTATAGTTTCTAAGACAGGCATTTCGAAACATGATTTTTCGAATTTTCGGCGGTTCATAACTCTGAAAGGAGACGTGTTTCGACTTATGTTTATCAGAACTTTTTCTTTCATTTCATATAAGGAATCACCTTCCAAAGTTTGTCGGTGGAGTTAACTACCACCCTATATATATAAATCTACGTTGTAAAAACGTGTACGTAAAACACAATTGAAAGAATGAATTATATGTAACACAATATTTTTATTTTAAGTACAATATATACTTTTTACTTTACAGTATGATCAGTTTCAATTCAACGAAACCGAAAATGACTTTAAAAACACAAACAAAAGTAAAAGTCTACAAAGAAAAACATCTTACATCCACTTGATTTTTACTCAGGCTTCTACGGATAATCTGCTTGTTATCGGTAATGTATTATTTATGTCTCAAAGTGGAAGCTCTGCGAACTAAAGGACGTTAAAGGTTGGAGGTGATCTCCGTTAGAGAGCAAAAGGTAACAGCAATCAAGTGAGAATATGGAGATAAATGCTATGTACTCTCCCCGAAACTCGTCAACACTTGCGGTGATTCGAATAAACAAAAATAAAATAAACTCATATCTGAGCTGATTCGAGCTAATAGTACTTGATTACAGAAGGACAAGTTGTTCGCAGCACAAAAGTCCCTAGATTTGTAAGTCGCCAAATTGTAGTTGAAAAATCACACACACAAAAAAGTCACTAATCGGAAAAAATATTTTTTGTCGCTATCCTAGATGTCGAATCCCCTAGATTTAGCGACTTTTCCCCAAATTGGCAACACTGTCACGTACGTCTTAACAGATTTTAATTATTTACGAAAAGAACCGAATTCGAAAGAAGTCGAGAGTGAGGTGCGCCGATTTTTTTTCTGAATTTCTGTTGGTCAGGTTGCGGAAAAGTTGCCTCATGTTAATGGTAGTCAACACAGAAAATTTGGATTTTTTTGGTCAACCCCTTCATTTGCTTCATGGGACTTGCATATTTTTATAGCTGCAGTAATGCAACCCGCACGACACTACGAAGAAAATTGTGCTGCACAGCTATTGTTGTTTTGATTTTGGATTGGCCGGGTTACGCCAAGTTGCCTCGTGTTAGTGGTAGTCTACACAGAAAATTTGGATTATTTTGGATAACCCGTTCCTTTGCCTTATAAGACTTAAATATTTTAATAACTGCGGCTATGCAACCCGCACGACGTTATGAAGAAAATTATGCTGCACAGCTATAACTTTTGGTTCTTTATGACACTGAAGCATTCTGAGGCCGAAAATAAAATGCAAGAGAAAAGCGAGAAGCAATATTGTTTGTATGTGCTTAAAACTGTAATCAATTTGAGTAAAAACTGAATTTCTATGATTAAATTCATGTTCTTCATAAATAGCGTGAAAAATATGCTATCAACTTTACATTACAGCTTTTCTCGTGAACAATTTCTTGTAGACCCGTTTATATTATAAAGAAAATTTTAATGTGATATCAAGTAATTTTGAAATTGACTGTGCAATAATAGAAAATATATATTTACTTACAACATTGCACACAATAATACGTAAAACACTGCTTTATAAGAAGTCGGAAACATTATAATTTTACACACAGTCTAGTAGCGATCAGCAATACCTTTTGGACATTTGTTGAGTCGTTGCGGAAGGTTTGTATCCGCCAGACCTTCTGAAGAAAAAGCCTGGACCAATTGTCATGTACTGATGGTTGACGACAGATTATCATATTCTCCGAATATGTATTCGCACCGAAAATCCCGCAGAAGCATTTCGTTGGTTTGCACAGTATGTCAGCAAAGTATATGCACAAATTTGGTTTGAAATAAAACTAAATTCTTCTCTTACCAACGGGACGCGACACTTGTGGTTACTCGCTCGATCTGCATCCTTTCTTCTAAAGGAATTAAGAAGAATCGTGTATACTATTATTAGTTCCAACGCTTACTTTACCCATACGGAAAACTTGTTGTTGGCAATGATCATTGACAGGAGGCAGGATATCCGAGTTTTAGGATGGAGAAGAATAAAAAAGTGTTGGCAGAGAAAGAGATCAAATCTACGTGAATTCGTTGTTCCGAAAGTAAACTTAGACGCAAGTAAATATCATGAGATGATCGATTGTTTCTCAACGGATATCACCAAGCCACCATTAACAAGAGAACTTTCTTCGAGCCATATAGAAGAAAATATTAAAACGGCGGCTACAGCTTCTGAGACAATTCGATGTTTTCCGTGCCATACGCAAGCAGTGGAGAGAATGCTAAAAGTAGTTACAGAAGCATCATCATCAGTGTGTGGAGCGGATCGAAGAGATGGCTTTATAAGGGCAAAACTAGAGTGCCAAAAAATGCAAAAGTTTGATTCCAAGCAGAACTATCAAATATAAATAAGCACTCCAAAACAGAAACAAGTAGGTGGGAAGGTGAAACTCGATTTGCAGCCACCTTCTCGTGGTGGGTTCTGGGGAATTGCGGAGTTTATGTGTCGAAATGACCTACGAGCTGCAAGGGGAGGTTTATCAACACTTTTCATGACCTACTGTATATTTATAATGTCTTTTGAAAACATCAATACAATTTTCGTCTCTTTCTTCGTCTAACTTTTAACCACATAGATACAATATTGCATCCAACTTTTCTCTTGTGTTTTATTTTCAGCCTTAAAATGCTTTAGTGTGAAAAAGAATCAAAATTATAGCTGTCAAGCACATTTCCTTCGTAATGTCCCGCGGGTTGCATAGCCTCAGCTATATAAATATTCGTCCCATGAGGCAAAGGAAGGGGTTGCCCAAAAAATCCAAATTTTCTGTGTTAATTACCACTAAATGAAGCAACTTTTCCGCAACCCGGCCAATCGAAATTCAGAAAAAAAAATTTTGGCTCACACTACTCTAGAGTATATTAAGAACCCATCCAGGCACGCTGGACACTCGATGGAGTCGAAAATCTGCCAGACAAAGTAAATAGTTTGGTAAAATAGGAGTTGGAGGAGGCTATTTTGTTTTATTTTATACTAGCAGCGTTCACCCCGCTTCGCTGGGGTCACCCCGGAACGCAATAAACCTTGTTAATTAGATAATTTTTACTTTTTCGCTTTCAAGTGATATGATAAAAACCATAGTAGATTGCAGTAAATGTTAACATTATATCGCCTGTCATTTATGTTAACCCGCCCCGCTTCGCTGCGGTCACCCCAACCCGCCCCGCTTCGCTGCGGTCATCCCGGAACGCAATAAACTTTGTTACTTAGATAATTTTTACTTTTTCGCTTTCAAGTGATTTATAGCGCCTGTCAGTTATGTTAACCCGCCGAGTCACAGGGTCATGCGGGTTGCATATAAATACGTTTATTTTTATACCTATGATGAACTAATAACAAAGGATTTGTACGTATGGACACCTGAATGGTCAATTATCTCAAGACACTGGTAATTGAAAATTAAAGTGATATGATAAAAACCATCTAGGGTCCACATCCTAACAACCCCCCAAAAATGAAAGAAATCGGTTCAGCCGTATTAGCGTGATGAGCGCACAAAGGATTTTTTGTACGTATTGACACCTGATTGGTCAATTATCTCAAGACACTGGTAATTGAAAATTAAAGTGATATGATAAAAACCATCTAGGGTCCAAATCCTAACAACCCCCCAAAAATGAAAGAAATCGGTTCAGCCGTATTAGCGTGATGAGCGGACAAAGGATTTTGTGCGTTCTCTTTTATATATATAGATTATACAATAGGTTATGAGAGTGTTACAGTATGTTACTTAAATGGAAAAGAAAATAATTAGTCAACATTATTTCGTTTAGTCGGTTACAGCTTTTATTTTTGTAAAAAAAAAAAAAAAAAAAAAAAAAGTTTGTAGTTTGCTTTTATAAACATAAAATAACATAACAAACAATTAACGGAGCAAGTTGCATCTTATAAACCTTGCTGATTTTAATTTATAATCCCTCAATAATCGATTACTAACCTTTGTTCATAAATAATGAGCGCGCAGAGAGAGATAACAAAAGCAAATATAAGCACTTTCCACATATTAGTCCACTGATTATCGATTATCAATAAGTCAATAGTTAGTCGATAAGTATTCACTCTGACGATGTGAATCAAATATTTACATCTATCTGTATTATGAAATTATGCAACACAAATTTAAAATGTTCTCTTCTTAAGACAAGAATCAATTGGGAATGTTAGAATTAGATTAATGACTGAAAAGGGGAGGGAAGCACGAAACGATCTCATCTATCTACGTGCACTTAGAGAACGATATTTTTTTGTCTCCCAAGAAAAATACTGTAATGGACATATTTTTTTTTAGTGAAAGTATATTCGTAATTTGGAAAACAAAATACATCAGTTACTACTTTTATTGTTAACTGAGCAGTAATATCATTAGTTGTCAAATTGTTCTGATATATATACAGGGAGCGGAAAAAGTGTCGCAATGTTCCAATATCTCGTGAAATATACAGATCAGCAAAACAAGCCAAATACCTGTAAACTAGTTTTGAAAATGCTATCCAATGATACCAAACGCAACTCCGAATACCCATCCTCTTCAAGGGTACGACTAGTAACTTTAAAATTTTAAATCGGAACTCCCATTTCTTATTGCACATTTAGATTCTCCAGAAAAAGGGACAGTAATTTGCCTCAGAATTGAAAACAATGCCTTCACGAGGACGCTTGAATCGACAGACAAGAAAAGGGGTTACCAAAATATTATGAAAATGCGATTTTTCAGTCTCGTACTCTCTGGCCATACGGTTAGCGTACTGGACTACTGAGAAGGAACGGACATGAACCTGCCTTCCGGACATCTGAATCGAACCTACTCTATTCAATAAACACAACAAAGATTTGTTCATGCACAAAAAATTAGGTGCCATGGACAATGGAGTAAGTCCCTGGAGCCCATTAACTCCTTTAGTATAAAGAAAATTGTAGACTTACAGTGAAATAGCTATTGCAACAACACTGTTCATTGGAAAGTCATGGTTTATAGTTCATTCTCTTCAGCATTAAACACGCTTTCCAGAGGTGCTATGTATTGGGGCTCATAATGTATTTGAACAGGGAAAATTGTAAGAGTGTCAGGAAAATTCTCTCCAGAAATCCTTCAAATCAATTTTTAACCCCTCTGGAGTGACCCCGGGTAAAGGGACATAATCCAAATGTATCTCGAAAACTAGGGATAAGAAATGACCTACCGAGTTTTATATCTATATACGGAATAGATATGAGGGAAAAGTTTGTATAACAGTACACGCTTTCCCCTCATACCTATTCTGTCTGTCAATACGAAACTTGATATAAGTATTTCTTATCCCCTGTAGTAGTTTTTGAGATATATTTGGATCGTGTGCTTTTACACGAGGCCACTCCAGAGGGGTCCAAAATTGATTTGAGGGATTTCTGGAGGAAATTTTCACGACATTATTCCAATTTTCTCTGTTCAAATGTGTTATGGTCCTCAATCCATAGCACTTCTGGAAAGCTTGTTTCATGCTGAAGAGAATGAACTATAAACTATGACTTTCCAATGAACAGTGTTGATGCAACAGCTATTTCACTGCGAGTCTACGATTTTCTTTATACTATCAGGGTTAATGGGCCCCAGGGACTTACTTCGTTGTCCATGGCAACTTTTTTTGTGCATGAACATATCTTTGTTATGTTTATCGAATGGTTTAGGTTTGATTCGGATGTCCGGATGACAGGTTCAAGTCCGTTCCTTGAGAGTCAGAAGTCCTGAGTTCGATCCCCGGTCAAGGTAACCTCTTTCTCTTGTTATATCTCCAAATAATAAGTCCATATCTTTTAACTTCAATTAGTACTTTATTCAAGTTACTGTACATACAATAAAAATTTCTATAAATTGTTTTGCAAACTAGCTTTATGAAGTGGTTTTTAGTAATAGGATTATTATGGATAGAGTTCATAGAGTTATTTACAACAAAAGCAAACCATTTTTGTCGCAATTTGTATTTTATTGCAAGTTAATTAATTATGGATAAATACATTATTTTTATCGAAGTTAAAATGTATGAATTCATTATTTGAGTACAAAAAATACACATAAAAATGTTACTTTGTCTTGGACTGAACTGAAACCTCTGAGTTCACATTCCAGTACGCTAACCATATAGCTACAGAGTGCGGGACTGAAAAATCTCATTTTCATAACGTTTCGGTACTCCCCTTTTTTGTGTGTGGATTCACGTGCATCCGTCAAGCCATTAATTCCAATTCTGGGTCAAATCGCTGTCCATTTTTCTGGAGAATCCAAATGTGCAATAAGAAATGCGGGTTCCCATTTAATATTTTAAATTTACCCCGAGTATCCCCGTAAGGGGTTTAGAAATTGGCTTGCATTTGGTATCATTGGATAGTTTTTTTAAAACTATTTAGCAGATGTTTTTGTTCGTTTTGCTGATCTGTACATTTCGCGAGATATTCAAACGTTCCGGGACTTTTTCCACACCCTGTATCTATCTATCTATCTAGCTATTTAGCTATATGTATATAAACATTTATTAAATTAATACGGTGATATATAATATAGAAAGCGAAATAAATTGATTCGTTCTGTATTCTCATCAACGGTGATCGAATGCAACATTTTTCCTATTTGAACGTGAAAGATAGCTATTATATTTGGAAGAGTTCTTAATGACGATAGAATAAGAGCCAACAAGAATATTCGAATTAGGCCAAGGAGAGAATGTGTGAAGAAAATGGAATGCCTCCATGAAATTAACCAGTTTTCTCTTTTCACAAAATTAAACAGTATCTTAAGCGTGCATAAAAGGAAGGAATATCTCGTATAAGTGGCTCCATTCTCAAGGAGCAGAAAGCGGTCCAAATTGCTTCTAGAAATTGGCATGGAATTGGCTATTAGGGGGTAACTAATAGATGGTTTTGGATGCTTCGTAGTGAGGCGTAACAACGTTTTCCAACCAGTTAACGAGAAATTGGTTATGCAAGTGGTACTCTCCGACTGGATGAACATATTCGTAGATATTTGTGATTTTGTGTTACTTTATATACACAAGAAGCTTTTATAATGTGTTGTTTTCTCGTTTTATATTTTAAATTTACGCTTCTTTAATCCGTATTTGTATTGGTTGTGTAATGTATTATAAACGCCCCACCGGAAATCAAGGCAGTCACGGTCTCACTAATAAGATCAGTTAATAATAACCAATATTTCAGGTCGTCATAGCAGCGGCATATACAATACATACACAAAGGTACGTTATTAGATTGGATACCCCACCCCCTTAGGCAGATATAGTATCATCCAGAGGCTTTTCAAAATCAAACTATTATCCTCCTTTAAAAGATATACCAATGAACAATTTACGGGTATATATATATAGGGTAGTAGAGAGTGCGGTTTAGAACATGACGAAGACATACCTGCTCGATTGAAAAATGTATGTTTCAATCCTCCGAAAGATGTGTGCGAGGGATTCCCCAAAGGAACATAGGGATTACTTACCAGGTTATAGGGAACCCATAAGTTCCTTTGGGGAATACCTCGCACACATCTTGCGGAGATAATTCATTTCTTTATATGTTACTGCTGTAGTTTAACTTTAGACCGTCGTTCTGGGTTCCTGTTAGTAATACAGTACAAGCAGTGGTCAAAGTGAGACGATATGCAGTGGTATGCCATACAGCCTCTGTTTTTTTAGTGATTAAAGCATACCGTCACTGGAGAGTAGTTGCTAAATACTTTTAATAAATCCATTTTTATACACAGTAATTGACGAATGGCTTTACAGGTAAAAAGATTTTATTTCTTATGTAGAAATAACTTCTAAGTTGACCACATAGACATTTTTGTTATCTTTTTCCTACCTATTGTTTTAAAAATGAGGTGTCTTCAAAGAAATTCACCTACTTTATATTTTGATGTGCCATATTGAATTGTTTCTTTGTTACGTATGGGTGTGTATCTTCTTGCCTTCATGCATATAAATGCCATGTTTTGAGCACGGGCGGATTTAAGGATTATCTATTGTAGGGGCGGACCTTCCGGAAGTTTGAAATACCCCACTGTCGAGTGGGGGGACCGGGGTTTTCCAGCAGGAAATTGTTAATATCCTCATTCGGTTTTTGAGCATTTTCGGGTATAATTCTCTATAATATAACATAAGAGAATATTTTATTTTTCTTTTTTCAGAAAGTTGTTGGCGGGGATCAAAGTTTCTCCACATACCCCCGAAGCTACAGAGAAGCTCTTCAATGGTTTTCAGTCATTATGTAAATAGAAATGCTATCTTTTAGGTAACATATCCTTACTGTATTTCGACATTTAGATAGCCAGTGTATTGAGTCAAAATCGTAATGAAACATACTACCTCTGCTTTTCTTCCACTTCGAACACTGAGTACAAGGTCTAAATCCAGTGATGATTAGTATTATGTATTAGAAAGCGTATCCACTTCATTCTCTTGTACTTGATCTGTGCCCTTGAGTGAGCAGGCCAATTCTTTTAAGGAAAAAACATAACATTCTTATTTCGGGGGAAAGCCACGAAGTTTATGCTCGGGCAATCACTACCACGAAGAATAATCATGGATCCAGTAAAACATCCTTGTAGTTCAGTTCGAATATTATATTGTTTTCTTTTCAATTTTCAATTTGTTAAATTATATTCCGATATAATCAGAAATGAAAGCAATATGTAAAGAGCTCCCCTATATTTTGGCCCACTTGTAACACTGTGTGCCATATACTATTAAACATCATTTTATAGTTAATTATTGTATTATTTTTAAGCTACCAGGAAATGTACATAGAAATAGCATAATGTCTTCTGTTATTTGTTGACATTTTGTATTATTCTTTATGCATGCATACTTTTATCTATATTTGCGTAGAACGAGGTCGTCTTTTTATTCAGCTGTTGTCCCGCAATTGTTATTCAAAATATAAATGATTAAAGCAAATTGCACACTCTTTGGTTAAAATGAATGCTATCGTCAATACAATATTTTCTTTTGTGCAAGACAGCGCATCTGATATATCGCAGTGACTATGTGTGAAGTGAATCATGACACCACCACGCCTCCAAAACGAAAGTGTGTATTTAATTTAAATCTAAGAAAGAATATACTTTCATTAAAAAAAAAAAAAGTTATAAAATCGGGTCCCAAAATGGAATATGGGAATCAGCTTTACACGCCTTTCCCCCTTCCAGCCCCGGAATCATAAGCGTCCCATTCTTGCAAATTAAAATTCTGATAACCTATGAGCGCTCATCTTCCAGGAAGCGAACCGCTCCCTTCAAACGTACTTTTCAATCCGCTAGTGAGACACTCATTTCGCTACATTTGAAATGATTTACGTAGCACGTACAGAAATTACGAATAACGTTTTTGGAATCTAAGACAGGGGACTGAATTTACATTAAGCATCATTCATCGATGCGGTAAAATGAATTCATAGTAGTATAAATTTAAAATATACTCATGGTCCTGCAAGTTCCAGTGTATAGCTGGATGGTCTATTGGCTATTTCAGCACCAATAACTGTATACGAAACGAGAAATAAAAGTTCAATGTGGCATTCGAACTGCAAGAGATTCGACTACGAAAGGTAGGAACATCTTTTAGTTATAACCCAGACAACACATACGTGTACGACACATGTGTACTTTCCATGCATAAGCCGTACATTTGCACATGTGCATTTGTGTGGATGATGAACACATACATAACCCGTGCTTAAGCCGTACACGTGAATTTGCGTGGATGAAGCACACATACATAACCCGTGTATGTGCACATGTGCATTTAAGTGGGTTATGCACACGTACATAACCAGTGATTAAGTCGTGCATGTGCATGTGCATTTGCATGGATAAAGTACACATTTACATAACCCGTGCCTAAGCCGTTACATACACATGTGCATTTGCGTGGATGAAGCACAAGTACAGAACCCGTGCTTAAAGCCGCTATGTGCACATGTGCATTTGCATGGATGAAGTACACATTTATATAACCCGTGCTGTAGCCGTTATATACACATATGCATTTGTGTGGATGCAGCGCACGCACGTAACCCGTGCTTAAGCCGTTATGTACACATGTGCATTTGCGTGGATGCAACGCACGTACGTAATCCGTGCTTAAGCCGTTATGTACACATGTGCATTTGCGTGGATGCAGCGCACGTACGTAACCCGTGCTTAAGCCGTTATGTGCACATGTGCATTTGCATGGATGAAGCACATATTTATACACCTGTGTATAACCCGTGCTTAATCCGTTATGTACGCATGTGCATTTGCATGGATGCAGCGCACGTACGTAACCCGTGCTTAAGCCGTTATGTACACATGTGCATTTGCGTGGATGCAGCGCACGTACGTAACCCGTGCTTAAGCCGTTATGTGCACATGTGCATTTGCATGGATGAAGCACATATTTATACACCTGTGTATAACCCGTGCTTAAGCCGTTATGTACGCATGTGCATTTGCATGGATGCAGCGCACGTACGTAACCCGTGCTTAAGTCGTTATGTGCACATGTGCATTTGCATGGATGAAGCACACATTTATATAACCCGTGCTGTAGCCGTTATGTACACATGTGCATTTGCGTGGATGCAGCGCACGTACGGAACCCGCACTTAAGCCGTTATGTGCACATGTGCATTTACATGGATGAAGCACATATTTATATAACCCGTGCTTAAGCCGTTATGTACGCAAGTGCATTTGCATGGATACAGCGCACGTACGTAACCCGTGCTTAAGCCGTTATGTGCACATGTGCATTTGCATGGATGAAGCACACATTTATATAACCCGTGCTGTAGCCGTTATGTACACATGTGCTTTTGCGTGGATGCAGCGCATGTGCATAACCCATGCTTGAGCAGTGGATGTGCACATATGCATTTGAGTGGATGAAGCACATTTAAATTACCGGTGCTTAAGCCGTTGTGTGCACATGGGTATTTGCACGGCTACTGCACGTGTGTATGAGACGTCCATAATATCGTGCAAGTGTATACTTTTACTTTCATTCTTTTACTCTCATTTTCATCAACAGAAAGTAACCTCCATTTTTGGTAGGTGTCGTTTTTCCTCCAGGCGGTGTTATAGAGACTTTTCGACGAATTACAGCTGAATGATTGTAAAAACTCCATAACGTCCACTGAGCTAGGATACAATATCAACAGGTGGGAGCATTGTACTGATGTAACTACTGTCAGACAGTTCGTAGGTTTACAAAATTATTTTCGTGACCGATTACAGTAGAATATGTTGCGTTATTTATTACTTGGCAAACATGTCAAAGATACTACCTAAAGCTTTGCTCATTGCAAATAATAAACTCCAAAACTAAAATTCTCACTGTCAATTATTAGTTACTTGTTATACACTTTGAAGGTGATGTCTTTGCAGTTCACTTCTTACCAGCTAGACGTACCATACGTCACAAGCTGTATTTTGTACCAAGCCTAGCCCTGCTGAGACTCGTTAACGTGCTTTCGAGGACATTGTGTAGCATACGTACAATAGAAACCAGCACGCGTACGCTCTCACTGGGATTGACAGTACTTCTCAGTGCTGGAGGGTGAAACCATCATCATCGTTGTACACCGTTTCATCATATCATATCATCGACATCATCCTGACTGATCATTGTTTCTCTTCTCATATTGTGCTGGCTTCGGCCACTCCGCAGTCTTCGCGATCCGTGGGTGTGTCCCCTGTGAACTCGATGGAGTGCAAGGGGGACAAACCCAGAACGGGTCCCAATTCCCAAAAACGATCAGGTGAAACACTACAATCACAAAATCAGAAAAAGCAACCTCGTCCTCGATCCAAATCTCCTGTCAGTCAAGCCTCCGAAAGTGACCTATACGATCTAGCTATGGACATCGCTTCAAACCAACCTCCAGCAACTTTCAATTATCTTCTAACTAATGCTGACAACAAATACTCTAATCCAAAATACATTCTAATTCAACTTATGAAATACTATCCGCGAGCTAATGTTTCAGAAATCATCTTCACTAGAAACGGAATAATTATCAAATCTCCAGATCAAAACTTCCTTACTACAATAAGAAACAAAGCAGGATTTCACATCTTTGGCGACAAAGCTAACATCCAAGCTCTCTCTCAAACCAGAAAAAAGCAACCACCGCCACCTCGACGCCAACCCATGTTTTCAGTGGTGATAAAAGGCGTTCCACCAGCATATTCCGATGAAGAAATTCTTGACGAATTACGTCTTGAATGTTACGAAGTACACAAATGCATTCGCATCAAGTGTCAGTCAGGTCCCACCTATCTCGTTCGAGTTCTTACAGCATCCAAGGAAACAGTAGACGATCTGTTGCAAAATTGTGCTTATATCTATCGGAGACGCCATAGAGTAGAACCATCCCGCACTTCACCACCACTTCCAATCCGCTGGAAAGATGCCAAACATATGCCTCACATCTGACTAAAAACTGTCCAAACTCACCCCGCTGTGGACACTGCAATGAGGACCATTCCACTAACAACTGTCCTAACCTGAAAAAACCACCTCTATGCAATACCTGCCATCAACAACACCCAACCTATAGTTATAAATGCCATCAAAAACCTGCTCCACCAACTGATAAACCTGAACTATCCGTTCCCATCCGCACCACCGATTCTGCTACACCAACTGCTAACTCCTTACGAGAACCCATCACAGCTGAAGACTTGCTCCGTTTCATCACTCTTGTTCTTCAAAATATCCATCCCTTCTTACGCCCACACATTCTTATGCAGGTCGATCACATAGCCCAACAATTATTTGGCCTACAACTTTCTGCCACTTACACCGGTCCACATGCCCACTTTTCCATCACTTCTACTAAAACAGATCCAGAATGGCCATCTCTATAATTTACAACCATTGCCCAACAACTTCTAAAACACTATCAATCTTCATGGCAGTCACTTTCCTCTTCCTTAATATCCGATCTCTTCTCACTCACAAAGCAGTTTTTGAACAACTCCTAAGGGAGAAACAAATACAGGCTTTTGCTTTGAACGAAACCTATCTCAAACCCACACATCATGTCCGTTTTCCACAGTTTCAACTACACCGTCATGATTGCTCTAGACCATACCAACGAGCAAATGGAGGCACTGCAATTGGAACATATCACAATATCCCTGTACGCACTCACTATTTTCCAAAGCCACATAACCTTCCCGAGTATTCCATAGTCACACTATAGTTTCGCACCAAAATCATCACTCTCTGCACTATCTACATTCGACCAGGCCACCCCATACCATATGAATTTTTTCAATATATTGACAATACTTTTAGGCATTACATCATCATGGCAGATATAAATATTCATTGCCGTCCGCAGGCTGAGAAACAACAGTTTCCCAACTACATCTCTAATATCCTTGCCGCCGATTTTCATCATCTCCCATCGCCATCTCGCCCCATCAGCAACACCTCCCCAGATATAGTTATCAGCTCTGCGTCTCTGAATATTCAAAATCTTAGGGTTCTCCCACCTTTCGGCAGCGATCATGCTCCGATACTACTCGATATTATTCTCACCCACTCAGCTCAATCACAACCACCGCCCATTCACTACTTTGATTATAATCATGCAAATTGGGCTAATTTCCAAGCGGATCTTACAAATTCGATACAACATCTTCAAGAGCCTACCTCAGAGCATGAACTCTATGACCTTGTTGACCAACTCACAGCATCTCTTGACACAGCCACCCACAATAACATACCCCTACGTACACGTCATCCACACAAACCTCCGATTCCTCCACAATATCATTCCATCCTTGCTGCTTCTCGCCGCTCTTTCCGTGACTTTCAACGTACTCATAATCCTATATCCTTAGCACAGCATCGTCGATGGACCCGCATGCTTCATAATTACCTTACTGCTTATAAAAGAAAACGTTGGATCTCCACCTGCAACTCCCTCTCAACTACATCGCATCCTACCAAATTCTGGCAAAAATTCCATCAGTTAACTGGTCAAACCCGACATACATCATACCCTATCATTTCACATCATCATCCTCTCCAAACCGATACTGATAAAGCAAATGCTTTTGCCTTCTTCTTCCAAGAAATATTTACCCCTACCGTACAACTACCACATCCAACTATCACCCGACGTGTCGAACGCCTTACAAATCCGCATTCCCCCCTCCTACAACCCAACATTCACCATCAACTCACCGATTCACCTCTCAATGATCCCATTACTCCTGCAGATATCTCAGCCTCCATCAAATCGAAACGTTCCACGGCGCCTGGCTTTGACCATATAACTTATAAACTCATAAAAGCCTCTCCTCCCGTCTTATATACACTTCTTGCAGCCATATACAACTTCATTCTCCGCACCGGCTTTTATCCACCACAATGGAAAATCTCAAAAACTCTGCTTTTCACCAAACCCAATAAATCTCCTACAGAACTCTCATCATACCGTCCTATACAACTGACATCAGTACTCAGCAAAATCTTTGAACGCATTCTTGTCAGTCGCCTTCATACCCATCTTTCTGAACGAAACCTCATTCCTCTTCATCAAGCTGGTTTTCGCCCAAACATCAGTATTTCCGATCAACTCTTACGCCTCACGACTGCCATAACTAATCATTACAATACCTCCAAACCTTCCTGCCTGTTATTGTTCGACCTTGAAAAGGCTTTTGACAAAGTTTGGCATGCCGGTCTCATCGCAAAACTTCAGTCTTTTCATCTTCCTTTCTCCTACATCAGATGTATCCATTCTTTCCTTTCAAATCGTATGACTTACATTACCATTAACCAATCACTTTCACATCCGATCTTTCTTCACTGTGGTGTTCCTCAAGGCTCTGTTCTTTCACCCCTTCTTTATGTATTATACGTAGCAGACATGCCCCCTCTACCACAAAATGTCTCATTATATCAATATGCCGACGATACAGCTTTTTTCACCACAGCCAACACTGTTCAACACATAAATCGAACACTCCAACAAGCAATTGATGCCTTCACTTCCTGGTGTGACAAGTGGTGCCTAACCATAAATCCCCTCAAAACACAGGCTATCATTTTTGTTCCACCTCGCTGCCGATCACGAATTTATCGCAATCCTGCTCTTCTACATATTCACGTCAATGGCACTTTCATACGCCCATCATCACAAGTAACATACCTCGGAATCATCTTTGACTCAAAACTCAGCTGGAAACCTCACTTACAGAAAATCAGATCACAGGCCACAAATCGATTAAACCTTCTCCGGCGGCTAGTGGGCACCACCTGGGGTTTGCATACTGACACTGTTATTAAGACTTATAAGGTTTTCCTTCGACCTGCTCTCACACATGGCCATATATGCTGGATCTCTGCCCCTGACGCACTATATACCAGACTTGCAATATCCGAACGCCATGCTCTCCGCCTTGCATATCGCATAAGACTACCAGCACCAACTGCCGATCTCTATCGCCGTATCAACTTTCCCACCATCTTACAGCACCTGGAAACACTCCGCACAAAATACATAACAAAAGTCATTGCCGAAGGTAATCCGCTCTTCCTCGACACCTTTCACCAGGACATCATTCATGATACCCCTCCTCAACATCAAGCCACACCTCTTCAACATCTTCTTACTCTTTATCATAAGACTTTAGACGATAATGACCCGCACAAGGCCGATTTTGCTATATACCGTCCACCTCACCTTAGTCCATGCATTTATCCATCTCTGCACTAGTGTTTTCATCAATGTTGTTAGCAGCGGGCTTCATCTGTCATCATCAGCCCTGTGACGCCCCAGGGCAGAAGATAACCATTCATTTGTCTACACTAACCATATCCCTGTGTTTGTTGTGGCGTCTATCAGCACTTCACCTCATCTCTCATTTTACAACCATAGCCCGGCCTCCTTAATGCAATAGTGAATAATAAATGGATACTGATGCCTCCCTTATGCCAATGATGCCTCCAAAGCGATATTGAAGAAAGAAAAAAAGAAAAGAAAAGAAAATGATGACCACAAAAGAATAAAATAAATTAATGCTCCTCAAACTCTCAATGCCCAACTATGAATAAAGTAAAACCCTATATCTAGAATTCCTCTTACCGAAGAAAGGGCGTAACCCTTTGATCGGGTTAACCTTAAAAAAAAACTTTGCAGTTATAGATTGTGTTACTGCGTAAAACACCAAATATGTAAACTTCTTTTTTCCATTGTATCTCGAATTTGCTTTTACATCACCTCCGTACTACGAGGAAATCACCTGTGCACTACATGTAAGTCATCTGGGTACTGTTTCAAATCACCTCTATCGTACATGTAAATCATCTGGGTACTGCGTGTAAATCACCTGTGTGTTACGTGTAAATCACCTGTCCTACATGTAAATCATCTGGGTACTGCCTGTAAATCACCTGTGTGCTACGTGTAAATCACCTCTGTCCTACCTGTAAATCACCTGGGTACAGCGTGTAAATCACCTGTGTGTTACGTGTGAATCATCTCTGTCCTACATGTAAATCACCTGGGAACTGCGTGTAAATCACCTATGTGTTACGTATAAATCATCTCTGTCCTTCATGTAAATCACCTGGTTACTGCGTGTAAATCACCTGTGTGCTACATGTAAATCACTTATGTGCTACGTGTAAATCACCGCTGTCCTACATGTAAATCACCTGTGAACTACATGTAAATCGAATACGTGCTACTTGTAAATCACCTGCGCGGTAGGTGTAAATCACTTGTGCAGGACGTGTACGTTGCACATGTTCTGTGCACGTGAAGATGTTGAATAAGACCTTGCATGTATATGTGCATCACATGTACAGGCGTGCATTTATACAGATGATGCACATGTTGCATCCGTGCAATTGTACATGTACTATACGGATACTGTACGTGCATTGTGCTGTCTGGGAAGTGATTCCTGTTGAAAAATGAAACTTAGAAAGTTCTCAAAACTTGTTTACAACATAGTGATCCCGATTTTTTCTATAGTGATTCATTTACAACATAGTGACCCCGATATTTTTTTTTATAGTGATTCAAGAAATGTTTAGATAATAGGAAAGAAGTTCATGAGTTGATATGGATATCACATGAGTTTTATTTCACATTGTGTAACTGTATTTGTATTGAATTTTGAAAGCGGAAGTAGTAGATCTATTATTTCTCATTGCAATAGAGGGTTAAGTTCGGATTTGGGATTACGTGCAGTTTGCCCATATCACTTCCTACATCACATTAAAATCTATCGATTGTTGTATGTTTTATCTTTTTAGTTTTTTTTAATGCTGATATAAGCGATGGTTTCATGAATACAGTTCATGAGTTGAGTACGACTCTCTATTCGCTTTTAAATGTACCAACCCCTGTATAGCTAGAAGCGCTATATTCCATTTTATCGTGATGTAAACAAAAATACTCTGGCCGGTTAGAAAACCATTTCATCATTAACTTACCTAGTAAGTTAGAACTTGAAAGTAAAATCATATTTCTACAGTAGCACACATAAATTAGAATACTGTATACTGTAAACAAGCAATCAGAGGAAAGAAAATCTTACTATTCCATGTGTAACTTTTCTTTCCGCTACAGAAACTTGCTTCCTGATATACTACTTCTTTTCTTGCTTGTTAATGCCATATGAATTTCATATATTCCATGTTATATATATTTTATTTCAATTGCGTTTTCTCCAGATGGTTTTAACAGTACTAGGTGTAATGAAAATGTACAGTGAATGTAGTTGCATAGCGCCATCTATCGATACCGTATCCATTTCAACTAGTAAGCCCGGTAGCTTAAACCTTTGGTACAGTCAGTGTCGAGTTTGAGCGAGTTGTGACATGTTAGTTGGCTTCTAGAGGAGGAAGAGTGAGGACGTGTTAAAAGTGTCTGTCGCGCGCCAACATTGTTTTTTTTTCTTAAGCCACAAAAAGGGCCAAAGAAATTCATGAAATTTCATAATCGGTGTATGGTAAAGAGGCAGTGGCATTGAAGACTGTTTAAGAGTTGTATAAAAGATTCAAAAGCGACAAAAATTCGGTTGAAAATGAGCAACGATCGAGACGTCCTTCGAAGTCGAAAACAGATGAAAACGTGCAAAAAGTGGCAGAAATGATTGGTTCAAATAGGCGAGTGATTATTCGAGAGCTTTCCGAAGAACTAAACATCTAGTATTGATCTTTGAAGAGCATTTTAACCGTCGATTAAATGGACTTCTTTCTTCACCACAAAAACGCGCCGTGCCATACCTTGCTTTTGGTCCGCGAGATTTTGGCCAAGAAAGTATTCCTGTCTGCCCACATTCGCTAGGCTATTCAGATATAGCACCATTCGACTTCTGCTTTTCCTAAAAATTAAACCCGTGTTTAAAGGAAAACGTTTTGACACCATTCCTGATTCTGAGAGAACTACGACAGTACAGCTGAATGCCTTTCCAAAAGAACATTACACAAATGTTTCTGGTCATGGAGTCAACGTTGGAATAAGTGCATTACTACCCAAGGACAGTACTTTGAATGAGATTAAATCACATCCCATGTAAGCTTATTACTTTATTTCTAATAAAATTATTCACTGTACTTTTTGATCACACCTCTCATATTGCTTTGAATAAACTATGTATATGTTTATGTTACCATAATATGAAACTATGTACTTTTGAACTAATCAAGATGGTGGATATTATTTAATTATAAATACTTATATCAAAAAAGTTTGATTACTCTGTAAATTTTTTATCCATGTTTCATATTTCCGGGAAAAAAATATGCGAACATTGGTAAAAATCTAATTAATATAACCAAAAGTTGCCAGGTATAAA
This sequence comes from Thermobia domestica, assembly GCF_964235325.1. NCBI lineage: Eukaryota > Metazoa > Arthropoda > Insecta > Zygentoma > Lepismatidae > Thermobia > Thermobia domestica. The sequence goes on along the minus strand of NC_137465.1, from coordinate 132,365,699 downwards.
AGAAACATGTTCGTAAATGTTAGAAGTGTGTGTGTCACTGCTAAAAGTGTCTCTGTCACTGTTAGAACAAAACACAATCTGATATTTAACAGAGTATATATGAAATATACATATAATACAAATATAAATTTATATATAAATATAGTACACAAGTATAGCTACAATCAATCTGTTCCAACAAAACTATCAATTATTATTGGCAACGAGTAACATAACTTTTAAAGCTTTTTTTTTTTCTTTTCTGTGCAAGACTGATCCTTAACCCCTTAAGGGAGACGGACAAAATCTCGCGGCCGAAACATCGCCACCCAAAATCTCGCGTGGCCAAAACCTCGCCGCCCAAAATCTCGCGTGGCCAAAACCTCGCCGCCCAAAATCTTGCCGGGCCAAAACCTCGCCACCCAAAACATCGCGTGGCCAAAACCTCGCTGTCAAAACCTCGTGGGCCAAAATCTCGCCTGCAGCTTAATAAAAATTCAGTGTAGTTTAACAATATCTGCTGCTTTTCTTATAAGTAAAAAGAAAAAAGGAAGGAAGAGCTTGGTGTGGGGGGAGTAGGGGCGCCAAATTCTACTTCGCCCCGGGCGCCGAAATCTCTAGCTACGGCTCTGTATATATATATATATATATATATATATATCCCACTTCCCATCCCTTTTGTTGTGCCGACAAACTGAAATTATAAAAGACATCCTGGGCTCGAACCTCATCTATGTTGAAAATTTGATTGAAATCGGTAGGATGGCTCAAGAGGTATAATGTAACAAATATAGCTATTTAATTTTATATATATATAGATTTCCAAAGCATGCATTAGAATTTTTCTTGTCATTATTTTAATGTAATTATGTGTTATTACTAATATATACGTATAGTAATATATAGAACATTCTACATTCTACATTGAAGAAATCGTCGTGAAGAGGTTTTATCGTGACGACATTTCTTCCCAGGCGACACTACGTCTGGCTTAATTTAGACCAGGCGAGATTCTGTGTCGCGAGATCATTACAACGAGGTTTTGGCCAGGCGAGGTTTTGGCCCCGCGAGATTTTGGCCGACGAGGTTTTGGCCAGGGGAGATTTTGTCCCGCGAGGTTTTGGCCAGGCGAGGTTTCGGCCCGGCGAGATTTGGGCCGCAAGGTTTTGGGAGGCGAGGTTTTGGCCAGGCGAGGTTTTGGTCCGCGAGGTTTTGTTCCGCGAGGTTGACGCCGCGAGGTTTCGTACCCAAACCGATCCTTAACTGCATTTTGAGCAGTATTTATTGCGTTTTATAAATACCAATGAATTCATTTAGAACTTTGATTCTTGATAACTTTGGAATAAGAAAAGCCTGCATATCATAATATATCATACCTTTATATAGCAGACGAAGATTGTTTACAAGAGACTTCATTTTTTAACATGGTACGAGACCATTCGCTACTTTCTACTTTTCCCTTTTATCTATTTATTTATTTTTCTATAAAATACACAGATTGACAAACAAAAAATTGGCAAACAGGAACAAATTCTAAAACGAATAAAGCTTAAAAGATAACATATCTATTATTAAAAGATTAAAACTGATTTGTCTTGATCTCTTTCCTTACGTATTTTGCTCTATGTTTGTTTTTCATTTCTCCTGTGGGATTATTGGTTTTCTTCTTTTTCCTTTTGGTTGTAATCACCTCTAAAAGCATTGCGGATAAGAGTGTCTTCTTTGCGTTTGTTAGGAAATCGGAACTCCAAATCTTCTCTTTTATTTTCTCGTTTCTTTCTAGATTTCTGAGAAATTGAAGGCTCCAGATTTCTTTTATATATATATATATCTCCTAATGTTGAGTTCTTATCACTTGTTATCACTTAAAATACTAAAATGGTTTTGACGCAAAACACTATCAAACACAGCACTCTAAAACGTGAACTTCTAAGCTCTTGGAAATCCTTCTCTCGAAAATAGTTTCTTGTCAGATTTCGTCTATTTGTCCAGTCCAATTATATTGGCTGTAATATTAATGTTACATTCTTCTTATGATTTTTCCAGCTCTTGTATTATTATTTGTCTTCTGCTACCATAATTTAACATTGTGTTATACAGTGTCTTGCTCGTGTTCAGTTTTTTCTTTTTCTCTTTCAGGAAGGTAGGCCACCATAAATTCTTAAATTCCCTATAGATTTTAGCATAAATGACAACTTGATACTTCTCTGATTTACCCTTTTCAATCAATTCTATCAATCTTTTTTCCTTTCCTGGAGCCAAATTGTAACTTGTCATTTTCTTAAGTTTTCTTCCTATTTTCATTCTCTGTTATTGTTCTTTCAAACAGTTAACTGATTAAATTTAACAAACATACGGGTTGATAGAATCCCGGGTTGCAATCCCTTTTCTCTACTGATTTCTTAAAAAATTACTAGGTTTGAATTTTTCCAGCTTCTTTGGGTTTTTCAATTTTAAAACATAAATTAAATAGGTTCAACAAATATGGGACCTGTCGTCATTACATTACAGTGCCTATCTATAAACAAGTGCAATGAGTCGTAGAATTTTTAATCAATAAAAGACCTCATCAAACGCCTACGACACCACGACACATTTATTACTATTATTATTATTATTATTATTATTATTATTATTATTATTATTATTATTATTATTATAACTTATGTTTACTCAAATTAGGCGTTCATTTATCCGGATACTCCTCCGAGACGCCTGAACCATCCTTAACCAAATTTGAAATAGTGATTCCAGAGCTCGCGCTGTCTGACGTTAACTGTCGAATGTCCCGATCGGACATACCATTGAGGAATAATCACCAAAAAACTGAATCTCCGAGATGGTTGAACTTTGCTTCACCAAATTTAACATGGTGATTCGAAGGCGCACACTGAGTGTCGTAAGAGGTCGCATGTCCCGATCGAGCATACCATTGAAGAATGATCACCGAAAAACAAGATGCCCATATACATAACCTTGGAAAAGCATTTGGCGCGCGAATTCTCACTTTAAACAATCGAAAATACAATATTCATCATTAGAAATAGGGCGAAGCCGTTTCCGTTTTGTTCTGCGAACACAGTTTTTCAAAGCTTTTCGCTGATATGCCAAATTCAATTACTTGCATGTCGTGTTCGTTCAAAGATCGATCGCTTCTCTCCAAATTTGCAATTAATGCTTACCAAGTTATTAATATGTTACTATAGTGTAGGTCTATACATTTCTATAATGTATTGATTCTATGTAGTACATTGTTAATGCACTGAAAGCGTTGATTAGTCTAGTCCGTTTCAAAATAGATTTTAATTTATCACTAATGCTTCATGAAATTTAAATTCTAAAATTTCGCGGAAAAACCTATGGAACTGCACATTACCTGGTTGGAAACCACTAGTCTAGTAGATAAGATAAGTGCCTATGGTCCACAAGGTCGCAAGCTGGATTCTAGTTGGTTTGTATCTAATGCACTACAATTGTTTAAGTACCCTTTCATCTATAGATCTTGTTCTATGCGGCCACGCTGACAAAGATTCCACGTATAAATCTATCAATTTCTGTTATACTACTCGAAAGGTTATTAAATCTATAGCACGTTACTAAATAACATTTAGACCCTAGTATCTTTTAAAAAAATGTCTCAGTTATTTGAACTACAAGATATTGAAGTACCTAGGTATAAGTTATTGCGAAATTACAGTGCAGTTCTGTTGTTTGTATTATGGAATTCTATTGTGCTTACTGTGCAATTCTAAACAGAATCAACCACACATTTTGAAAGTTTAAAAAATATTATAACTATGTTTGAAATTATAAACTCTGCTGAAGACAATAAAGGGCATCACACGAAACGTCATTTATGAATTAATAGGCCTCAATTTATAATAAGAATTGAGAATATCCAATGTTTATCTATTGTGTTTATGCAACCCATAACGCTTAAATGTTTTGTGGTTTGCATATTAGCTTACGTGAGCCGTACATTTGACTAAATGAATGGAGGAAGGATAATCACCATTCAAGTTTCCAATTCGAACAATTGTTGTCCTGAGGAGTAACGGACGGACGCGCTAACATTACAATTTTATAAGACCCATTATCATGATCCTAATTACAACCAAAATAAACTCTGATAGAGAGTAAAGAGAATCACTCGTTTCAAGTTACCATTTCATCAGGTAGATGTCAACCACCTTGGAATCTAACGGTGTGATATCTAACAGTACTATCTTTGTTTTTAATAGTGGAAAAAGGGGATATGGACATTGCCGGACTTAGGGGTGTGCAAAGCTGTACGTGCACCCCCCCTTTTAATATACACTATCTAAAATGTTGGGGATCTTTTCCGGATCCCGGCTTTTTGGGCAATTTTTTAGACTTTCAGTCAAGCAGCTACTGCATCGTCACTATTTATCCTAGGATCATTGTTCATACCTCATTCTCTTCAGAATAGAGCTGGCTTTCAAATTGTATCACTTGCATGCTCATACCATATACCAGAAGCGGGAAAAAATGTCAAAGTGAAAATTTCGGAGGGAAAATATTTTTCTCGAACTTTGCTTCCCCTGCCCCCCCCCCTGTGTGAACGTAGCCATCTAAAAAAATCTGATAAATAGTACTTGGTATACTGAATGTGTGTGCCAAATTTCAGGTTTCTATCTTGAACACCAAGGGCGGGGGAAATTTTATCAAGAATTCCCACAATGCCCCAAATTACCACAAAACACTATGATCTCAGGGAAAAAAATTCCTGAGACATCCCTAATTACCCTTGGGTCATGTGTCGCCCATATTCTCTTCAGCTTAGAACTGCCTTTCAGGCGGTACAATTCACAAGTCTCCATCATGTATCTAAGGCGGGTAATTCCAAAAAAAAAAAAAAGTTTTTTGTCTAAATTTCCCTTTTTTCAACTTTTAGCCCCTCTGGACCTCCCCTGTTTTAACGCAGAAATCTGAAAAGAAATCTATTAAATACTACTGAGTGGACTGAATGTTTGTGTACAATTTCAATCTTCTAGGTACAAAAATAAGCCCACCAGAAAAAATTCAGAAAATACCCCATGTTACCCTATACAGAAGTATATTTTGAAAAAAATTCAGATTTTTTTTACCAGATTTTTTTGGTCTAAAAATCCCTTTTTTCAATTTTTCCCCCTCTGGACTCCCCCTGTTTTAATACAGAGATCTGAAAAAATCTGATAAATACTACTAGGTGGGCTGAATGTTTGTGCACAATTTCAATCTTCTAGGTGCAAAAGTAAGCCCGCCAAAATAAAATATACCGACCATGTCCCATTTTCCCTATATAGAAGTATATTTTTCAAAAAATCCCTGGGACGTCCCTAATTACCCTAGAATAATAATTCGACCGTCATTCTCTTCAGAATGGAACTGCCTTTCAGACGGTATGACTCACGTGTCCCCATCATGTATGTGAGGCGGGAAAATCCTAAAAATCGGGATTTTGGGGGTAAAAATATCCCTCTTTTCACCCCTTTGCCCCTCTGGTTCCCCCCTGTTTCAACTCACAAATCTAAAAAAAAATCTGGTAAATACTACTCGGTGGACTGAATGTTTGTGCAAAATTTCAATCTTCTACTTGGAAAAATAAGCCCGCCAAAAAAAAATGTTGAACATAGGCTTAGTAAAGAGAAAATGAATTTGACTTATGACGTCATCACCTCCTATGTCTGGATGCAGGAAGGTCTGATACCATACGTAATGTCTTCTACAATGCCTCTGGACTTGAAAAAAAAAAACGGACGAAAAAGCTCAAATAGAAGAGAAATAACGCAATGTACCATGAAAAACGCGTATGGTACAAATTGTACCATAAGATCCCCAAAGGGCTATCTTTGTTTTTAATAGTGAAAAAAGGGGATATGGACATTGCCGGACTTAGGGGTGTGCAAAGCTGTACGTGCACTTCCCCCCCGCCCTTCGTTGTTAATATACACTATCTAAAATGAGAAGCTATGAGTGAAAATACCAACACTTTCCGAAACTTTCTGCCATCAGGTTTCCGTTTGGTGCTTAAAAAAAAGCAGAGCTTTGCAAAAGCAATGGTTTAAGCTGATTTTCAGAAGGTTGAAAGAAAAGGATTCACCAAGCAAAACAATACAGCATTTGTGAAATAGGGGTAAAACAGAAGCCAGGAGGAGAGAAGAACATTTTTTCCTGCATAACACTTACTACCGTCTTTAAAATACTTTCATTTGTTCTATGCATCAGCGTTGTCAGGGGTAAAGAATGTCGTAGGATATCACTTTGAAGGGTTTCAGTGTGACTGGTTATTTTGGTAGTTATTAATGCACCCTTTTCAGGCAATCCTGGATATGGCCTGGATATGGATGTATACTATTAAAACCACTGTCACCTGTGAAGATCTTAACGGACTGATTCCATTAAGAAACTCAATCAAGGTTGCTCTAGCTACTTATTGCAAACATCATAATTCAAAACTTCTCTGTCGTTCAAGAAGTATTGAATGGAGATAGGCAGTGTTAAGATCAACCTTACAGGTTTAGTCTTTAAGGCAGGGATGAAAATAACCACTCGCCCGGGGCGAGTGGTTCATCGGTGAAGATGAGTTTTTAATATCACTATTAAAATACCGAAGGTAAGTAAATGATTTCTATTATGGGATGTGGGCTAGTAGTTTTTTTCTTGGGGTAGCAAAATGTTGTTGCTTATTTGCATCCCTGCTTTAAGGGGAATAGGTGCTGATTGCCACGGGTGCTGACTGCCACAGCCAATTATTGGTGCTGACTGCCACGACTGTCGCTGATTGCAAATATGAAGGTGCTGACTGCCACGAGCCTGGGAGAAACTGTATTTGGAAAGAGAGGAATTAATCCCTCATTCTAAATTTATGATTATTAATTAATTTAGTAGGGATTAATTTAGTAATCATCACAGCAAATCTATGTGGCATCCTACAAGTTACAAAATTGCTCACTAAGTGGAACGACATACACTCGGATGTTTATAAAGGGATTGTCTTTTCTGTTATATGTACAATTTGCACATTTCATTGTTTATATTAATTGTTTTATTGTATTATTTAATGGATATGATGGTCTGAAGCCAGCTGACAAGGGAAGTTTGGGAGAAGCACTCGCCTGCAGAGAAATAAGCATGTCATTTGAAGGACCAATTCATGCTGATTACAACAGGTAATAAAACTCCTGTACGTTGAGAACTGTTCGAGATATTCAGCTTGGAAATTTATATGAGAAAATGAGTGGATGCACGTTTCAATGCGTTAAGTATTCTCACCCATGGCGAAGCCTGATGGTTTGAACTTGCTATTGCTTGATCACTGGGGTCCATTCACAGACAAATAATGGCAGGAGATTTGTACATAGTATGAATCTTCTTCATCTGGACGTTATAATGTACCAACGAAACAATCAAATAAAGTTCGTGTCCATACGAATCACTTCCGATCACCGCGATACATTGGATTGTTTCAGTTTGCGTTCTGCAAGGCAGGTTACGAACAAATTATAGGCCTATAACTTTTGAATCTCTTGTCGAATTTGCTTTTTGCTTTGGTTCTGCGAACTGTTCTCTTGACGGATGCAACACAATTGCACATATAAAGTGTTCATGGTGCAAGGGAGTATTTTGCCTGCGTCATTTCTTCATAAAACAGAACAACAACAGTGATAAATTTTCATCTCTAACCTATGATTATTGTAAACAATGTAATGACTAATTGTATGTAACAAACCCGTTAGTCATTGCGAAACACTTTTTCTGTTACTTCCGATAGCTTTCAATTCGTATGTCAATATTCGTTACTAATTATGTTGTACAGGGTGCGGCACGTAAAACCGGCCCGTCGTAATATTCTGGTATATTGTGTTTTTGGCAACCCTTAAATAATCTACCTTCCTACCAAGAGATGGCGTGTCGAGGTCGGGTCGACTTACGTGACCTGCAGCAGTCACGTGCAGCCGCAGCCAGTGAAACTTGTCGAAACCAGTTGAGAAAAAGGCCCTCGTTGTGTTAAGCCGGGTGAGTGTCAGTGTGTGATAATGCCGTATTCGATACCCGAGCGTGTTGCCATTGTTGAAGGGTTCATTCTCACTGGATCTTTTGTGAAAACAAAGAATTTGTTTCGGGAGAAATTTCCAGGACGTTCTGTGCCAGCAAAAAGCACCATTCAGGAATTGATTGAAAAATGGCGGCGTACAGGATCGGTTCAAAATGCTCCCAGGAACAGACGACCATCTGTCTGCACACCTGAATTAAAGATGCAGGTGGAGGAGATAATGACAAGAAGTCCTCGAAAGTCAACCAGGAGATTGAGTCAACAGGTTCATGCGAGTGAGAGAAGTTGCAGACGTGTTTTAAGGGGACTGAAGTTAAAACCGTACCGGATAAGTGTTGTGCAAAAACTGAAGGAGCCTGACCTGCAGAAGAGGGTGCATTTCTGTTCATGGCTGTTGAGCAATGTTGCCAGTGGTTTCTTGGATCCACTAATGCTCATCATGAGTGACGAGGCGTGGTTCCACCTGTCTGGGTACGTAAATTCCCAAAACAACCGGTATTGGTCGACAGAAAATCCACACGCAATCCACCAGGTATCCTTGCATGATGAGAAGATTGGTGTTTGGTGTGCTATTTCCGCCACACGCGTTATTGGGCCCATATTCTTTGAGACGACAGTGAACAGTGACGTGTATATGGGAATCCTGGAGGAGTTTTATACACACTTGACCGAAGAGGAGCGTCAGTTATGTTACTTTCAGCAGGACGGTGCAACATGCCACACATCAGCTGCACCATTGTCCCTTGTGCATGAGATGTTTACACCAGAGAGGACAATCAGCAAAGGTTTGTGGCCTCCTCGGTCACCAGACTTGTCCACGTGTGACTTTTACTTATGGGGACTGTTAAAGGGAAGAGTATACGAAACAAATCCACACACAATTGAAGAACTCAAGACCAGGATCCAGGATGTCACCAATAGCATTACAACACAAGAACTGACAAGGGTATATATGAATCTCCTCAATCGTGCTCACATGTGTGTTGAAGTGGGCGGAGGACACTTTCAGCATCTGCTGTGAAGGCTGCTGTGAAGGTGAGTAGTCATATTCAATACATTACATTTCATTTATGTGTTGTAGTTAATCATATTCAATACATTACATTTCATTTTATGTGTTCACTTTACAGGCCGGTTTTACGTGCCGCACCCTGCACTTAACGCGTATAAATGCGTATATCCTCATTTATCATATAAACTTCCAAGTTGAATATCTCGAACCGTTCTCAACCGTACAGGAATTTTATTAGCTTGTTATAATCAGCATGAATTGGGACTTCAAATGGCATGCTTAGTTTCTCTGCAGGCGAGTGCTTTCTCCTGAACTTCCCTTGTGAGATACAGCCAGCAGTGCTTTTTTGATGGAACTTTCAAGAGCTGCTCAAAACAATTTGCACAGCTGTACACAGTTCATACTGCCATAGGGAGTTCAAGTGAGAATACATAAATCGTACCAATTTTGTACGCACCGCTCCCTGACAAAACTGAAAGTACAGTCATGTCCAAAATTATTGTCGCATATCTATAATTGTCTTCTTGTAAGAATATAATTTGATAATTTTGCAGAGTACTTTTAATACTTATATTATGTGTATAATCAGGAAATTTAAATTTGCGATAAATTTCAAGGAAAAGAATTATAAATACGAAAATCATAATGAGTAAAATAAAATGTAACTAAATGGACAAGAAAATTTTATTTTCGTTTTATTGTTCTTATTTACTGCTCTTTTGACATGAAATTTACCACATACTTGTCTTTGCCGATTATACACATACTAACATTATAAGAAATACCGGGCGAATTCGTTATCAAATTATATTACTAGAACAACATATTTATAATTATGTGACAATAATTTTGGACATGAGTGTACATACAGAGACCTGTTTACCGTTGTTAGGTGTTGGTCTGAACAACACGATCCTAAGGTTCATCTAGTTTCTTTCATGTTTCTTGGCGTCCGGTAATGTTACGTCTAGCAACTTTCTCTCAGGCTCGTGGCAGTCAGCACGCCATCGTGGCAGTCAGCTCCTTGGTATTGGCAATCAGCGTCAGTCGTGGCAATCAGCACCAATAATTGGCTGTGGCAGTCAGCACCCGTGGCAGTCAGCACCCCACCATTGGGATGGCTCCATTAACGAACTCGACCAAGGCAGTCGCTCTAGCTAGGGATTCCAAATAGCAGATTTCTAATATCCACTTTCGTTCACAAGGTATGAATGGAGATAGTTACCGTTAAGGTTAACCTTATATGTTAAGTCTTTCAGGAATTGACTCTTAACGAACTCGCTCTAGCTACCTACTGCAAATAGCAGAATTCAAAAATTTATTCACGTCCAATAATTATTGTGTGGGTATAGCCACCGTTAAGGTCATCCTTATTTAAGTATTTAAAGGGATTGACTCCATTAATTAGGTAGTCTCTCGTGTTACTCATTCCGAAGTACAATTCAAGAATTCGCATTCACGGAGTTATTATGCTCAGTAACTAATGGATGAACGAAAACACGAACTAACAACACAATTTTAAATAAGATTTGATAAATGTTATACAAAAATATTATTTTTTCCCATCTTTCCCTCAAAACGATTACTATACTCGTATGTATACCTATATTGGACTGTAATCAGGGTGTGATGTCATCAGAGTAAAACTGAAGAGAGACAGGAGTCTTACAAAATTCACTATCTTCAAATTCTTCGGCAGAGAAAATACACATTAAGATGGACAGTTTTTTGTCAGAGACAAAAAGAAAAATAAAATAAAATAAAATTTTTCGTGGGGGTAAAAGGCAGCTAAGTGGAATTCACAATTTCCATATGCTTTCACAAATACATACATAATCTCACATCATCATCATCATCATAGGTATTCTGCCTTTATTGGCAGGTCACTTGCCGCAGCTGAGAAGCTTCCATGCTCCACGGTCCTCCGCTAACCTTTTCGTCTTCGCGTATGATCTTTCTGTTTTAATATTATCCATTAATTGTAGTCTCCTTCGCCCCCTCCCTCTCTTTCCCGCCACCATACCCTCTAGGACGTCCGTCATGATACAATCTCTTCTTAGGCAATGTCCCAACCAGTTTCTCTTCCTCTTCCTAATAATATCTAAAAGTGTTCTTTTCTCACCCACCATTTCTAACACTCTTTCATTCGTTTTCCGCTAACAATCTCACATAGTAACTTACAAGTAAACCTTACGTTTAGGTGAATCGAGTTGCTGACTGAGACACATATGAGAAAGTAGTACTAAATGTGGTCAGTATTTCAGTGAAGTTGTAGGTGCGAAGTTCCAGGCGTTTAGGACATACAGCTACCAGAACATCACATGGAAGTACAGAATAGTCTTCATACAGTTGGAGGTAAAAGCTCTGTAAGACCTCTTGTAACGACAAAAAGTGAATAACAAATATATGGGTATATATTAGGACTAGGGGGAAGTCATATAGTAAGGGTATACCTGACGGCGGCCATCTTGAAATCCGCAATTTTGAATTAAGGTTAAGTTTTTAAAATAGGAATAGGATCATGTGATTAGGGATGCGCTCGAGTCGAGACATGTCTCGAATCTCGACTCGACTCGACTCGAATTCGAGTCGAGATTCGAGTCGAGACACACTTTGTAAAATTCGAGACGAGACGAGACAAACGTATTTCTCGACTCGAATTTTCGAGTCGAGACACGAGTCGAGTCGAGACGGCTCTTAAAAATCTCGACTCGACTCGAATGTCTCGAAAATCTTTCTATAATTTTTAATATTATTTTGAAGAAAGTATTCACTCAGAAACAGCCTTGAAACCAATTCCAGCTTTTATTCCTTCAGAAAGGTACAGAACGCATAAAATTAATTGTTAATCTTTAAAGAACAAGATTTAATTTTCAGCTCAATTCAGTTAATTAGAACTAATAGTTAATGTCGTTGTATTTGGTTGTACTGCAAATATAATGATAATAATAATAATAATTGATTATCTAGTTTGTATAAAACTATTATCCGTAGTCTAAATCTAGTTTGTATAAAACTATTGCGATAAAGTGAACTTCATAAATTCTCTGAATGAGCAGTTGGTAGTCTATAGTAATTTAGCATAGTTATAATTATTGTGTTTTCGTTCCCATGAACGCAATAGGGTTACGTAACTTCTGGATTATTCGCTTGCCCAACTATTCTGAGGCTTTAATATGTTGCAGCATATCACGAGCTACGGATAATATATAATGTAACATTTGTTGTAAATCACATATTATGATACGAGACTATTTTACATAGTATATCTTATCTAATATAAATAAAATAAAGAGTTTGTTTGTGTGTTTGTCTGTCTGTCTGTGTGCGACCTGGGACCAGACGAGTGGACCAAGAGTTCCCAAAATTTGTTCACGGGTACCTTAGTCCAGGCCCCAGATCAAGACGAAGCGCTTTTTTAAATTTCGAACCAGGGGGGTCTCGGGGGGGACGTTTACTGGGACCGATTTGGGGACCAGACAAGTTGACCGAGAGTTACCAGATTTTGGTCACGGATACCTTGGTCCAGGTCCCAGTCTAAGGCGAAGCGTTTTTGTCAAAATTTTGAACCAGGGGGTCTCAGGGGGGTCTTAGCAAGACATGTAGTAAAAGTAATCCAAATTGATCGACATTAGTGTCAAATCCATAGTTTTCACGGTCGCTGAGATCAATGGTGACACTTCCATCAGCGATGACTTGCAAATTCAGCTACTACTGTATGCGGGCCGGGTGTCAGCGGGTGAGGAATACCGAGACATGTATAAATAGCCCATATTGATTGATACTAGTGTCAAATCCATAGTTTTCGCGATCACTGAAATGAATGGTGATACTTCCCCAGGTGTTGACTTCCAAATACAGCCCCCATGCGAAGAATGGGTATATTAAGCTAGTATTACAATAAATGGACTGCTTGGATGCCAAGAACTGGTACAGATAAGTACCATTCACTTCTATGAATAGGTATTTCTTAAAAGGATTTTTGTAAACACTAAGTTATAAAACAATGAACTACATACAGTAGTTATGGTTTTCGTTCCCAACATAAAAGAAATATGGATTGTTCATGAGATATTGAACTTCAACTTTCACTACTGGAAAATTTCAATTTTGGAGTTAGGCCACTTGGCATCAAAGCAGTTCACTGTAAGATAAATACATTCCGCACATTAGTAACATAGTTGTTCAGTGGCCTTCGATTTCCATCCTCTCAAATGAAAGCTGAACGATTGCTTGATACATGCTGACTATATAGGAGAAATAGTGTATTAAGTTTTCGAGCTTTGGTGCGTATCCGTATTTACACTCTGATATAACTTTAAGTTCACACTCAAATCGAGCTAATTGTTTAATGCATTTGGAAAGCTTTTGTTTTTATGCAGCTCATTAAGGAAAATCTATTTCATAATCGTAACATTTATGTACTAAGAAACTATGAACGTAAAGTGGACTCGACCTAGCCCCGTGGCCGCTGTGACTCAGTGGCACAGCTCTCACCCTTGGTGTGTGAGGGCTCTGATTCTGTGTGTGAACTCCGCGGCTAGTGTACGCGTCTTTGCCGTGGAAGACTCGGGTTCAATTCCCGGCGAGAGCTCATGTAGTTCGGATTCCACGTTAATCAGTAGGTCTACATTTCATATATCCTCGCTGCTGAGAGAGACGGTAAAGTCAAAATCAACTCAACAATATATATGTGTGTGTGCTTATGTGAATTTCCTCGTGGCTGTATGGTTAACACATACGCCTTGATCGCGGGAGACTCTGGTTCGATTTACGGTGGAAGCTCATGAAGTTGTTACCGGTATCCCACTTTAAACTGTAGATCCATGCCTCATATAACCATAGATATAATATATATGCCTTTGATACACTTATTTTCCGACTTGAAAGCCATCCAAAATTTCCGGACACAGAGTCCCGTAGACCGAAAATGAGAAACATGGGTACAGAGTAAAACAGCCATAGAAATTTAAGCTTTTTAGGCTAACTTAATCCTTACATATAATGCAACTAGCTTGGCCAAGTTATAATGGAGGAAATGCTATCATTGCAACACTCTGAGAATAGAAAATGTTCGTCAGGTATTACTATTCCCCCTCTCCTGCAGAATGAAAACCCTGACTAAAACTCAATATATATATATAAAACTATTTTGTGTAATATAACAAACAGTGGCGGATAGTATTCATGTTTCCTTGCAGAGGTCCTTACGAGGGTTCGCTTCCATCTTCCTCTCCCCAAGAACTAAAATAAATTAAAAAATTGCTATTACTTGTTAATCTTGTACAAAGGACGCAATTAAAGTCCCAGTGTAACACCCCTTCACATTTAGATTTTTCCCCTGGAAGAAAACCAGTTATTATTGTTTCTTGATTTCTCAGTCTCACCTACATAAACATACGAATAGAATTACAGGATAGGACATGTTTAGATTGCTTGCACGTGACATCTAACTATATTTCTCATCAAATGTGTCACAGATGAAAATTTCCGTTTGTACTGCCTCTATTTTCTGGTACATATGTTTCATTTATGTTATGTTGCTAAAATTCGTTAGGAAACAAGTACAGACTGCGCCTGTGTGCCTGACAAAACGTAAATGTACTGGATAATTATTTCTTCACTTTCTTCCAGAAAAAAAAGTAACCCATCTCATGTCGGCTAACAAAAGGAGGTAGCGGACCAAAGATAGCCGTTGTTTACCTAAGGTCGTTACACAGCAGGGGTTTCATTCAGTCAGAGAGAAAAGAAAAAATAATTTAAGGTTTCTACATTTGTTTTGAACTGCAATATACTTCTTCCTTTTATTTTAAGAACCATTTCCTTCTCATTTGTCTGCATCAGAAAAAAAATGCAAAAAATCACTAGAATGTGCCTATTTACCCAAAGTACGTACTAAATCACTAGTTCAATAGTAAAATCACTAAATCTAGTACGAAATCATAAATTTGGCATCCCTGGTTGGAGCGAAAGTAATGGTTGGAGTAAAAACTAGTCCGTATTTCTACTGCGTTCTGTTGTTGAATTCACAGAAGTGTTCAAAAATAAATTCAAGAAGTAAAACACGATCCTACAAAAGACTGTTTACTTGCTCACTGGTTTTCGTATTGTGAACTGAAACTCAAGTGCGCAGTCATGTTGAATACTTCTGTCCCTTTCTACTTAACAACTTGAGGTGGGATGAGGGTCAGGATAAATCTAGTGATATACCGCTAAAGGAAGTGCTTCAGTACAGAGTTGGAAGAGGTATGTATTTATACTACTTACAACGTTACCCCCCACATAAAATATAAATTCACCCTTTCTCCCTTCCCTTTTTCGAATACAATGAACCGACTCTTTTGCTGAAGAAAGATGCTAAAAGAAAATTGAAACATCTGTGTCTAAACTTTCTTTGAAGCGCAGTGTTTTGTATTTGTAAGGTTTTGCGAGTGTTTTCGAGATAGCCAAATCTTTTACCATGGACTCCTGCTGCGAACTGACCGTGAGTAAACACCCGATCTCGCTGTGCTCAATTTCTCTCGCACACGTGAAATGGGTTTGTTGTTTCCAAAACAAATAGGAAGTTACCTTGTGCTTTTGCATTTCTGCACGCACACAGGTACCATTGTTGTTTTAATGATCAGAAGAAATATCAAAACCATCCGATATATATGATACGAAACAGCTAACAGAGGGAGGCAAAGATAAAAGTAGGCCTATACCAAGTTTTCCGCGTGGTACCATTACGGAAAATAAATATTTGATAAAGTCACGTAGATGCGCTTAAACCTATTCCATCTGTCCTTATAACTTTTCTGGTCTCATCAATTTCTCAGGAGAATACGTACAACATATGTCCAAATTCCATATATACTCTTTCTAAACTAATGAGTAAACTCATTAAGAACACCAACTGATATCAATAAACAGGAAAGAAAACAATACTTTATACTTCTATCATTTGGTACACATCTCTATGAAGCACAGTTTGTTTCTTTTCGAAATAGCTCCTTCGTGTCACAGCTGTGGTTAGTTTTGTTTTGTGTTAGGATGAAAGAGAGAAATGCAACATTTGCTTCGCGGTGAAGTTATATATATTATTAAGATGAGCGGTGATAAGCGAGGTTTAACAAAGAGTGCCTTTCGGATGCACAATTTAACGGGTAGTTGCAGTCCGTGTTGAGAATCGAACCAAAGCTATGTAAGACATGTTATGACAAATCCAAAAGGTGTGTTGTATCGGTGCAGTACCAGTTTTTCACGTTTTTCAAAATGTTCCAAAACCCAAAGAATAATCTTTAATTTCTGATATTTTAGTCGTCACAAATTACAATTTTATAATGTAGTCAATGTTTATAATTACTGGGCAGTTGGGCGTTTAAACTAATGACATCATAATAAAGTCAAAACCATAATTTTGAGTTGAATTGATTCTGAGTTTAACGTCACGTTCAGCAGCGAGGCTATGTGAGACGTGGACCTACTGATTAACGTGAAATCCGAACCACATGAACTCCACCGGGAATCAAGCCCAAGTTTCCCACGCCAAAGGCAAGTATGCTAACCGTTAGCCAAGAAGGAGCTCCACCATAATTTTAGTGGGCGTTAAGAAATATCTCGCCAGTGCTTTTACAATAAATAAAATTTTATAAGTATTAAAGAATAGTGGTAAGAGATTTTATAATAGCTCTTTTATTTATGAGATATGAGTATTAAAAAAAAAAAACAACTAAAGAATAGGTTGGCGGAACCACAAAAGAATTTCTTATAAATACATACGCACCTTACTCACCTTTTATAATTGCCATGCTTACGTCCTCCATAAAAACAGAAATTCTCTTTTAGTGATACTTTACACAAGATCATGAAGTGGGTTCAAATTTAATTAAAGGCAAAATACAATACAATAATCCACAAATATTGCTCAAGTGAGTTTAAAGATTTCTAAACACTAGTGCGAAACCGGGCTCTGCCGTTACGATCGATTTACAGGTCTTGAGACGAAAGTAAGAAGGGACTTACGCACACAGTAAGTAAAAACAATCAATATGCCTGTAACTTTCCCCCAAATGGGTGTATCTTAAAACTAACCTCACCATTATTTTTCTAATTAAATTCTAGCCCGAAATTATGTATCATATTACCCTATTCCCATTTTGAAAACTTGACCTTAATTCAAAATGGTGGATTTCAAGATGGCTGCCATCAGTCATATCTACCATACGACTTCCCCCCAGGACTTATATGTATCCACAAGGTTTTTCTTCACTTTTCTTCATTAACGCTCCGTTTACAAACGGTAGTAAGGGACTTCTGTAGTAATCTCTAATAACCACATCACAACTCTTAAAAGTTATTTAAAAAAATAGAAAACATGCACCATGGCAAAATTTGTCATCACAAGTAATGATGCATACATGCCTTCTATCAGCAAAAAAAGTTTCATTGAAATTGGAGCCGGACATTTGAGTAATGTCCCTTGTGGGATGTGATTGAACGTGACGTCAGAGCACATCGCCCCCCTTCCCGGAATTTACGGGAATTAGGTGACCTGAGTGAGCACATGTGGTGCCAGCTCTCTCCAGCGACCTATCAAGAATCATTGCGTGTATGCCAAGACGTGTCGCCGTTTTTATCCATGCCAAAAGTCGACATACTGACAATTAGGTAGGTAGTCATGATGGTCTGGCTGATGTGTGCGTATATTTTAACTCGTACATTTTGTCTCGACTCGAATTTCGAGACGTCTCGACTCGAATTCGAGTCGAGTCGAAACAGAGACTGTCGAGTCGAGACACGAGTCGAGACAGAAACATATTTTCGAGTCGAGACACGAGTCGAGACAGGCTTAAATCTCGACTCGACTCGACTCGAATGCATCCCTACATGTGATACATGATTTAAGGCGCAAATTTAATCAGAAGAACAATGGTCAAGTTAATTGTGAGTTACGCACATTTGGTAAAAAGTTACAGGGAAATTAAATATTGTTACAGCATATGTATTAGTCCTTTACCCCACCTTGTAAATTTTGTTTTAATGATAATAATTAAATAAAAAGCAGGTGGATAAATATTAGGTTTATGGTAAGAGTTGCCTTGATGGTGGCCATGTTCAAATCCGCCATTTTGAAGCAGACAAAAGTTTTAAACAAAACGCATAACATTGACACCTTATTAATAGCAAATTTTACCATAAATCCAACGGTATAACCATTTTTGCTTTATCATGAACCAGCATTTGTTATCGCATTCACAAGTTGCTAATTTAAGGAAAAATGACCAAAGAGGAATTGATTCATAATTGAACTTGGGTCTTTCTTCCAGAAAAGTCCTCAATTAGTACAATCAATATGTAGTTCAGAAAAGAGTGCATCACTTGCACAAATGCTCTGCTCACAGTGAGCACACCTGACAAAGGCAATTGATTTACACTTGACACATCTGTCGTTAACAATTCCGTCAAAGCAGTAGTCGTAAGGAGCGATCCATTTAATTTTGTGCTGGTTAATGATAAAGCAAAAATGGTTATACCGTTGGAGTTATGGTAAAATTTGCTATTAATAAGGTATCACTGCTATGCGTTGTGTTTAAAAATTTTGTCTGCTTCAAAATGTCGGATTTGAACATGGCCACCATCAAGGCAACTCTTACCATAGACCTAATATTTATCCACCTGCTTTTTATTTAATTATTATCATTAAAACAAAATTTACAAGGTGGGGTAAAGGACTAATACATATGCTGTAACAATATTTAATTTCCCTGTAACTTTTTACCAATTGTGCGTAACTCAAAATTAACGTGACCATTGTTCTTCTGATTAAATTTGCGCCTTAAATCATGTATCACATGATCCTATTCCTATTTTAAAAACTTAACTTTAATTCAAAATGGCGGATTTCAAGATGGCCGCCGTCAGGTATACCCTTACTATATGACTTCCCCCTAGTCCTAATATATACCCATATATTTGTTATTCACCTTTTGTCTTTACAAGAGGTCTTACAGAGCTTTTACCTCCAAATGTATGAAGACTATTCTGTACTTCCATGTGATGTTCTGATAGCTGTATCTCCTAAACCCCTGGAGCTTCGCACCTACAACTTCACTGAAATACTGACCACATTTAGTACTACTTTCTCATATGTGTCTCAATCAGCAACTCGATTCACCCAAACGTAAGGTTTACTTGTTAGAATAATTTAAATTGGAAAAAGGTCATTTTTATTAAATAATTGAATTATATTCTAGTTTAACGTCTAAAGGTTAAGCCTTTTAAGCTAAAGAAGAGAGATGATAAACAAAAGTCAACAATTCTTAAATCAAAATTTTTGTGCTTTCCCATTGGGAATCGAATCCAGGACAACGTACACAAATAGCACAAGCGCCAGCTACTAGACCAGTGAGCAGGGCTTTATAAATAATTACAATACATAAATCAAAAACAGAGCTAATGTGATCCGGATCCCACGTTAAGCTATAGGTTCAGTCTCTAATTGTATTTTAATGAAGACTTTGCATCATTCAATACACACATATTTTAAAAAATATAGTTCAAAAATCCTTGTATATCATATCGAAGCTGACAATCACCTTGAATTCTTCTGCTGTTATTAATTTACAGTAGTTCCTGTTCCTAACATCATCATATTACGATCAATCAAAACTGCGACATAATCGAGAGGGCTAAGATCTTAAAATATTATTCTTAAAGACAAGGTTGAGATGCCGGTTAGATAGAAGATAATAACACTACCAGTTGCATTTTCTCTGTGAATGCTGAGTTAAATCGTACAGTTGCGTTGATAACGGTGTATGAGAAATCAGTTCCTTTCCTTAATTTTATATATATATATATATATATATATATATATATATATATTCTTCTGTACTAACTTACAAAATGTTCAGAACTATTACTTATTTTATTTAATAAACAGAAAAAATAGTTTTACAGGAAAAATTAATATGCATAATC
The DNA here is from genome assembly GCF_964235325.1 of Thermobia domestica. NCBI lineage: Eukaryota > Metazoa > Arthropoda > Insecta > Zygentoma > Lepismatidae > Thermobia > Thermobia domestica. Next base: position 132,345,690 of record NC_137465.1, on the reverse strand, counting down.
ATGAACATGAATCTTATGGGAAAATCGTAAAATCTGGTAATGCTAGTCAACATATTTGAACACCTATAAATTAACGTATGTTGAATTAGATATTCTATTAATTGTATATGAAATGCATCTTAATTGGATATAAATTACTATAATTAGAAAGGTGAGTCGTAAGTCTTACAATATTCTGATATAGAACATACCTGAATTTATTATAGCTTCATGAAAGCAGGATGTTAACATATGAAGTATAGCCCTTTGTGTTCGACTGTCTGCAAGCACCTTCCTACAGTTCCTCGATTCCACTTGATACCGCGTCTTGTCTTAAAAGACGAAGAAGTCAGTTATTGCTGTTTCCACCTCCTGCTGCATCGTCATTCCAGAAAGCGTACATGGACCGAAATAGGTAGTATTCTGAAGGTGCAAGGTCAGGACTGTATGCTGGATGTAGCGTCAGAGTGATAGCATCAATTTCCTGAATATGTTGATGCATTTTTCAACCCGAATGTGTCCTAACGTCACCATTATCCTATTGCAGCAAGGCGTGCTTTCGGTTCACCAATGCAGGATCTTTTTCTGCCTAGTGCAGTATATATCTGTTCCAGTTGGTCGGAATAAGAGTCGCCATTGATAGTACAATCTTTAGGAGTAAACTTGAAGTGAATTAACCCCTCGTAGTTCCACCACAGAGAGAGCATGAATTTTTGCTCGAAGCGGACCTGTTTTACGACGGGTTCTGGAAGTTGGCCCTTACTCAACCATTGGTTTTACACATTTGGATTTCAGAAAACATCCGTTTTTCGTCGCACGTGACAATTCTTTCCTGAAACAATCAGATTTTTCAGCAGTCGTCCGCACAAACCCATTGTTCTCTGGACCTGAGCTTGGGTCAATTCATGTGACCACAATGCGACAATTCATGATGGTTTTGCCGAATTCATGAAAGTGACGCTCTACAGTGGACTGGTACATACAGGGTTAGTTTGACAAGCATCGTTTGCTTGTGGATGGATTATCCTCAATTGCGTATCGTATGATTTAAGAACCTGTTATCCTGGGGCGACAGGATCCTGGCTGATCTTCAACATTATTCAACCTGCATGAAATTTCGTAAGTTAAAGAGTTGCTGTGTTGTGTTTACTGCACCTTTCCCTTTAGAATAACAAATGTTTTGGGTTGCTGCCGCAGCATTATGCCCTAGTTCGAATTCATACAGTAACAGTTCATGCACCAGGCATTGTTGAGGACACATTGTTACTACCACTAAAAATTAACTGAAAGTACTAACGGAGAGGTGTCCTTCTTGGTAAATAATTCGATTGCCATATTACCTCTTTGGCCAGTTTGAATTTGTACTTAGTTCTTTCATGATGTATACACATGCCTGCTGTTTCGGTTGTAGAAATATTGCTAGACTTAAGACTCAACCTTGTAATTTCGATAACTTCTGACAATAGTGGCATTTTATTCAACAATAGTAGCTTATTAATGGTGGAAATGTTATTCCATACATATTAAATGAGGATATACATCATTTCCTCCGTAATTTCGAATCCTTAATAGTGAATATTTATAAAGATTTTTTTCTTTTTTAACGAAAAATAACTAATACTTTAGCTACTAGAGCATACTGATTTCTCATCCACAACACGTATTTTTCTCCGTAAGGAAACTATGTAGAAGTCCACATATTATGGAAGGGAATAAGTATCACTTTACTGCATTTCATTTTTAATTATTTTTTTTCAACATACTATTTACATCATTTTTCCAAGTCATTTCCACTTCAAAAACCAATACATCTATCTATTTATCTTTCCTAGATAATTTCACATACAAATTATTTCCCTTTTGTTTTGCTATTTCTCTCTCTCTCTCTCTCTCTCCCCTCATAAAAGCAATACTAACAAAACCAGTAATGTTGCAATTTACATCCCGCTACAGCTGTAAGTCGTTCATTCGCTATTGTTTTCCAGCATTACATTGCGGTTGCAAGCATACGGCTGGTTACATACAGTAGGAAGGGGGGAGGGGGAGCTCGTAATGAACATCAAACCACAATTATCTCAAAAAATCCTCAAAACCGTTATTGTTTTTTGTATCATTCATTACTCACAGTATCATTTCGCTTTGTTAGCCATTGCATTGTATTGTTCTTATAGTTGAGGGTTTCTGATTCTACTGCGACTGTACACTATATCAAGTTTTTTTAAATCATTATTGTTGAGGTATAAAATGAATATTTTACCCTACCCTTCCGTCCCTGAATGTCTACCTCCTAAAACTTATAGCGTTGCGTCATTTTGACTGTAAACGGAACATGTTAATTTGGTAAGCACCATCTCGTGTATCACGGAAAAACGACATACAGCACGTGTTCTCTGTGGCTAAACAGTGTCGTTACGAAGGGAAACCGCACAGTAACAACGGGGAAAATCTCCCCTAACGAATGGCTACAAAACAAAAGACTAACGAAAATGAATATCTCCCTCTCTCACATTTTTTTTTTACTAAACCCTCCTAAAAGTAAAATAAAAATCTTGACCAAAAAAATAAAAAAAATAATGAAAGAAATCCACCAATAGGACCCAAACATATAATATATATGAATTATGTTGCCTCATTTCGCATATAGTAATCTCCCACTTCAGATTGCTTCATTTAATTTCGGGAATTAAAAATATGTGTAATACGACTCCAGCGCTCTCTGGTGAAAAGTGATCCCATTAACGAAGGGGAAACTTCCAGAGGAGTTATCGCTTCAGAGTTGAAGAATATAAGGAAATGAGATACTAGCTTTTCCTCTTCCTCTTATACAGTGTTACTGATACGTGAAAAAAGAATCTAACTTTTTATGTAGAACAAAATGTGTTTAACTAATGAATGTGAGGATAAAAAAAAATAGATTACTTTCCTTTTTAGAAAGAAGGAAAACAAAGTGGTGAAGGCTAATAAAACCTGAAATGAAGCACATGTCATTAACAGGTTGACTGCCATGAGTGCCAATAATGCTACATTACTTGTCACTGTTGGCGTGAGTATCAAATTTGGCACTCGCCACTTGTTTTCCTTTCTTTCACGTGGTCCCATATTGGTGCCCAATTTCATGTGTTTTATCATGTACTTGGACAGAATAAAAATCACTATTTAAAACGGTAGCTGTAGCGTTCAAATATCTTTATTTTTAAGAAAGTTATTGCACTATAGATATAAGGGTTTTCTGTCCGTATATTACTACTCGAATTGAGGTTTATAATGTAGATTTCTGCATGCTCAGTGTCGTTTGACCACACAATAGAAAAAAAAAAAGACTCGTGAGATATGCAAAGTGGATGACGTAATTACACCGGAGTACCAAATTTAGTACTCATGGGAAAAGAGCAAATTTTTATCTCGGTTACCATGAGTACCAGAGATGGTACTCGGGCACAATTACGTCATCAACTTGCATACCTCACCAAAGTTTACATTTGGTGGAGTCTAACGAAACTGATAATGTAAAAAAAAAAAAAAAAAAAGTAATGTGGCCTCGGGGCAATGTTCACGATAATGCCTTGCCAGTCAACCTGTTAGTAAAAGCATTTTAATACTTTCTATAATATCTAACTTAAGACATAAACATTATATCTTACAAGTACAAAACAACAATTTATGATTGAATATACAAAGGAAAATCGATAGACGATAATTACTGATGGGATACAATATAGAACATACCTTTACGTTCGAAGTCTGCACGGACCGGAATTTTTAGCCCAAGACCGGCCCTGCATGTGAATTTATAATGAGAGGCCCGACCCGAGTCCGAAATATGTTTTATCATTTAGGCCCGAGCTCGTGTGATAACCAAATGAGCCCGAAATAAGCCTGAATTACAGAAACTTAATAGTTAGATATAACCCACCCGAAATGAGCCTGAATTACAGAAACTTAATAGTTAGATATAACCCAAAATTGTATTTCTATTTACAGCAATTATAGGTTTAATTTTGAAGTTGTGCTTTAGAAGTTCTCCAGAAAGAACGGTCCTATAAATATCGTTGTAGAGCATATTTCCAAAGTTAGGCTCGAAAAGGCCCGAGAAATATGGTTGTATATTTAAAAATTTTCTTCCGGAGCCCGGGCAGGGCCCGAAGGTATATATTTTCTGTAAACCCGAGTCCGGCCCTGGGGCTGTCCGAACCCGTGCAGATTTCTACTTTACCTATACAAATTAAGTAAGAAAGATTATTTTCTCCATTATTGAATCATGAGACTATATTAAGCTTAATAGATACATTGTGCTAAAAAATGAGAAATTGAAGTCGCTATTGACCATTGCTATTGTATTGACCAGTAATTGCCACTTCTTGTAAATTATCGGAACAGATGAACAACTGTTATTAATCCTTAGGTGTCAATTTTGAATTTACAAAATGAAATATACTCTTTAAACTTATACTTCAATTACAGGAAAGAATGAATTAATCTATACTCTTACTGTTGTCAGCATATATTTATATATATATATACAGAGAGAGAGAGAGAGAGAGAGAGAGAGAGAGAGAGAGAGAGAGAGAGAGAATATAGCTAGATATAGGTATATAAATATCGGATTAATGGGGGTTAAAAGAGTGATTTCGTAACTGCGAAAGGGGTCTTCAAGACGGTGGTCGCACCAGTAGTGACATCTGGTAGCGTTGCCACGTAACACACTCAGTATAAATAAAGCTTCGAAACCACAAGTTGCAATTTGTGGCGTGGATAAGTCGATAGGGTGTCTGTCTGTTGAGTGGGGCAACGCGGGTTCGATTATTTTTTTCTTTTCAGTACACCGATTACTTTTTCTTTCAAAATACATTTCTATATTTTCATATATGTTATTAATAATTGCTTTCTTGCATTTTCTGTAAATTCTCTTAAATTAGTGGAGGTTAAGTCGTCAGGAAGGTTAAAACACATATATATGATTGCTTTATCCGTATGTGCAGTCCAGAGATGGAGCGGGTCAGTGGGTCACGGGTCAACAGAACGTGACCACCGGGACCCACTGAACCATCGACCCATTCTGACCCACCGATCCTCTCTGACTTAACGCATTACGACCCACCGACCCATTCTGCTCAGTGCATTGTAGATAGCATCTGAACACTGAAAAATTTGTCACGTTTTACTTTCAAGGCATCCTTTTTCTTCTTTTTTCATTTGTTTCTATTGAAAAAAGAACTTCAGGCAATTTTAGATATTGATATTTGCAATTGTAATAATAGCAACAGGACTTACTAGTTAGCTTTGAGACGCAGCCTGTGACTTTTTAGAGGAGATAACTACTGAGGAAAAATATTTGAATCATGTGTAATATATGAATTATTATATAAAAAATTGAATGTAACTATGTGTGCGTGATCATCACATCCAAATTGCAAAGTCAAATGAAATGAGTTTTGGTATATAGTTAGGCCCCAATCCGAACTGGGAAGTTATCATATACGTATCGGTTTCATTATATTACATATTGCGAAAAAGTTAGTATCTCACAAGCCTTTCACCTTGGAGAGCTGAAATTCAGTATATTAATTCTTTATTATAAATAAACAGAACATGTTCTAGCATTTTTTAAAAATTCTCTTTTATAGAAGGGGGCATTTTCTGTATAGTGCCGTACAGAAATCTTTGATCAGGTAATAGCGACTGCTTTGAAACAAATGCAGAGTATGAGAATTAAATCTGTAGTTTGGTGTGGAGAAGAAACAAACTTATGAATCAAAGGTTTAAGAACCTTCATGTTGTTCGATAAGACAGACAATCACGATATCACTTTGACATATTCACGACGTATTTGGAACTTGCCTCCTCTCCCTTCCAAGCTGGTATTTGAAGACGATGGAAAATGAGCTCACATTTCAAACCAATATATTTATATACCTAGTTTCACCTTCCTCTTACAGCACACATGTTAATGAATGTAACATTATATAAATCTGACTGGAGCCAAATGCTACATACAGTATAGAAAAAAACAAATCATTTCAAGCAGATCATCCGTTTTAATGTGGACACAACGCATACAAGCTCGATGCCATCATTCTTAAATGAACAAAAGTTATAGAAATTGACCCTTTTCCTCACTTCATACCAAAATTTATCAAAATGCTTGGATACGTATTTACTCGTTTTTAATAAGGATTTTGTATACCGTAGGACGGGGTTACTTTGCACATCAGGGGCTACTTTGCACAAAATATGAAAAGAATTTCCCAGTCCTTTGTCAGCAAAAACACGAACAGAAAAGAAAAAGTTTCAACTGGCACCCTAAGATAGAACATCTAACTGTATTTTGGCTATAATATTGGCGGTTAACATCAGTTCTAATTACCGAGAGGGTAAATTGTTGTAGAGGCATGTAAAGCAGTCACTGCAAAGGCCGCCAAAATTTGAAAGATATCACGTACAAGGTTAAGTCAGTTTCTTAGAATACTACTGTGTATAATGGAACTTTGATGCAATAGTTGACATTGAAATGTGAAACGTTTTAAAGTCATAAAAAAGTAAAACTGGGAGAAGGCTGTTTCAGTCTCTACTCGGGGTTACTTTGAACCTGTCCAAAATACCTCTTAGATAAGAACCTATTACTACTGGAACCTCCTGCATTCTAAATGTAGGTAAATTTCCTATTTAGGAAGATGCTGGAATGAATTTCATGTTGAAAAAAATGAACAGTGGTGGATCCAGAAAAGCAGTTTGAGGGAGGCTTCACTTACAAAGACTAGTTTTTTTTAAAGAAATTACTTTGGGGGGGGGGGCTTCAGCTTATACGCATAGGAATGACTAACATTAGATTTAAAAAAAAGAAATAATAAAATTTGGGTGGGTTTCAACCTGAAAGACCCAAATCCCGTAAATCTCCCACTAATTACAGTTGGGATGATATTCTTCGACATAAGGAATAACCCAGGAAAATAAGTTCACGGGGATTTTTTTTTCTGTTCCTGAGTTGACATTTTTGTGGGACATATGCTAAACTATTAGAATGCGGTTCCTGTGCCGGTAGCAGAAAATACATAGGCCGTGTCCAAAAGTGCATAGTGCACACTTCGAGGATGCACACTCGAAGTCTACAAATGGAGTGCACACTAAATAGTGTACACTTCGTAAAATTAGCTTTTGATCAGCACTTGGTTACAGCGCCTCGTTGTGGTGGAATATGGAACATTGATGACAAAAGAAGAGAGAATTTCGCGTACTAGAAAAAATAACATGTTTTTTTTTCTTTAGATGAATGACTTTCCAGTTATATTAAAGATAAATAAACCGTACAGATTGTCTATATGGGGTAACCATAAAATGACTTAAGAGTTTTTTTTTTTTTTTTCATGTATGCCAACAGCTTCAGCTTTGCCGTGCCTGCAAATATTTGTCATTTTGGGTATTTCACGCGCAGATTAACAAGAGCGGAGCATAAATGCAATACATATATAATATGTGTGTGCGTTGTCTTATGTGCATAAAAAAACACTAAACTATTGGCGATATTCTACTTTATTAGGCATGCTTGCGGAGGGAATATTTAATAATCTTCCAAAAGAAGAGTAGCACTGGTGATTAGGGCGCTGAAGACACTTTTGCGAATTAGTTTAGGAATTTTATTGCAACTGAAAGTAGGCAACGTACAAGAGCGTTAGGACACCGAGTGGAGCGGTATTTACAATAATGTGGCACAAAACTACTTTGGGAGAGGGTTGATACTGAGTATAATTGCTTCCTGTACGGTAGATTACACAACAATGACAGTGCAAACCGTACAGTTCTATTGTATTCTTTCAGTTCAGGCATACTGATTGGACTGTTTCTACCATATTGCGTTAATATTGAAGTTCCTTAGATGTTATTCCTTCACTGTGAATTTATTGATTTTACATGGAAATCATCGAAATAGTGTCTCCGTATTCTTAATCTACAGCAAAAGTTAACACATAGAAGGATGACAAGGAAAGAAATGGTAAAGTTGAACAACATGAGGACCAAAATTACAGGAAAAAGCTATTATGTCGCTATGAAATACCAATTTATAAGGATAATGCATACTCAAGGCGGATAACCCTAATTAAAGTAGTATGGTAAAAATAACAAAAAAAAATGTGAGATTACTATCTTATAAGCCCGCTTGAATGGAGTTTTGTATATTGTATACACTTCAACATTTACGTGCATTTTACTACGCTTTTGGCGCCCTACATCTCTCTTGAAATATACTCTCTCCTACATGCTTCCCACTGCGAAAATGGTTATTCAGTAACGAAACAAATCCCCTCGTCCAAATATAAACGTAAAATAAACTACTAAAAATATAATAAGAATTTTATGAAAATTAAGAGACGGTTTTATGAAAAAAATACAGTATGTAATGTAATGGCTCTCATTGTTCAACTATACGGAAGAAATTATTTGTTCATAATCGTTTAATACTGGGTACAGTAATGGAATTATATGAATTAAGAGGAAGGTAAGTCTTTACTTTGGACATTTCTTTCAATGAATCGTTCAATGAACCGATTCGTAACGAAGACGGAAAAGAAAGTGCTCTGCGGGGTTCCAACTAGCCTTCACTCTCTAACACTCGCTCGGCAATATTATGTGAATTAAATATTATACTTTGGTACAAAAAAGAACCAACCTAGCTACTACCTTATATATAGTATATGGGTGAAGAGGCAATTTCTTAAAACCGGAACCGAGAGATCAAATCGAAGAATAATAATAATTAAAAAAAATGAAATGGCCATAGTAAAGACTTACCAGGAGTAATTTGTGAAATCTTTGATAAATGTGGAGAAAGGAATTTTTGATCTGTATTTCACTTTTCGGTACCTGTCAAACATACACAATGTACGGTAATTGGTATATTACAGTCTCTCTCAAGTGCAAGGAAATATGGTAGCGTTGAAAGGAATTCGTTTAGAATCAAAACTATAAAATCAGGCTTATGTGTCTATGAATTAACATTTGCGGCTGCGGCTGTAGCTGCAACTATAGAGAAATGAATAATCTATGTGTACTATGCTAGAACTTAATATTTTAATTCATACACCATTAAAATTTGTCATTTACGTGCAAATAGCCGCATTACCGATAGTGCAAGTATTTCAATTAAGCTACATAAACCATGTAATATTTACGCACAAATGTCTTTATAGCATTATTAAAGAAACTATTTGTTTGTTTTTCCTATACTATTTTAAATTCTATTGCATACTCAAAGAACATAACGTAAATACATTTGTTATTTGCGTAATATTTTTATATTCCACTTGTAAAATCACTAACTTGTATGTTTATCAAGTAAATTATTATAAAATCAGTCCACAAATATATTTACTTAAACAAAAATATTAAGAATATTCCTTTTAAAATTTTATTAGGTCATTCTACATGAAATCGCCATATTAAGCACACAAGTATACTAACGTAGTGTACATCCTCGCACACTACTCACTATGCACTCGCACGCTTGTGAACTTGGACCTTTTGACGCACACTAGGTGACGTCACTTCCGGAAATAAGCGTACTTCAAATGTGCACTTGTATCTTTTGGACACGGCCATAATTGTCCTTACAAATATCGAATTCAAACTAAATACTGATACCAGTAGCATCATTCTACTATCAATATTTGTAGACTGCATACAGTTTTGTGTAGAAAGTAAAATGTATAAATACTGAAGAGAAAACATTGCACATAAAGTTATGTTCGTATGTCGAACATACTTTTTTGTATGTTGTGCAAAGTAACCCCAGCTGTGGAGTTACTTTGCACCTAAGTTATATTTTAATAACTATGGTTATACTGAATGCTTACTAATGAACTTGCACTAATGTTTTCCTTGTATATCTAGCTACTATATGTTTAAAATACAGTGTTCTAAATCATTATATTTGTAAGTTACATGCGATTTTCTTTAAAATGGCTTAATGGCAAAGTAACCCCGTCTAAGTTTCATCTTACTAAGTTTCATCTCACTAACGCGAAGTACTCTATTTGTTATGTATTTTTAACCCTCTATCTTCTATTAGGATACGCACTTTAATAAATATGACGTGACAACAACCCAGTTTGAGCTAGGTGTACACTATGTTAAAAACTTCACACCGAACGGTTCAACCATTTCCTTTATGTTAAGCAATGTCTTTTTCATTTGTATAATACAGACGTGGGTTAATAGTATTGGTGCCGTGAGTTGTTTCCTGATATCAAATATGAGTTGTTATGTTTAATGTGGTGAACAATATATAACAACACTTTCTATGTAATCAACAGTCACGCACTGAATTTTGTCTGTAAGATGTATCTTACTTTGAATATAAGTATTGCAATAGTATTAAATTAAGCTTGAATGCTTCAACATTCTTCAGTTTCATTTCTCAAGAGATTTTCTTTCCTGTCCAGCCATTGTTTTGTCAAAATCTTACACAACACTAGCTCCAGACATTTTACATGCACAGTCTTTAACGTTCTTTTTTCCTGTATACTTTTCTGAACTTTCTCAAATTTAGTTAAATATTTTCCTCAGTACCTTTTTAGTATTGAAAATTGTTTCAATAATAAATTACCATTAGCACCTAATCTGAAAAATGCTTCTGATCAAAAGGAAAATTAAACTGACTATATACAATGTCATGTTTAGTTTCCTCATCTTGCGAAAGTTTCATTCTTTTTTTTTTTTAATATCGTAACTCATCTTTCTTCGTAAATTATTTGTTACTGGTGCAACTTAGATCACTTTGATCACGACTTTATACAAGTAACTCGGGACGGAATTGCTTGTCAAACCCACTCTCACTCTGATAGATCCAGCAACTCAAACAAAAGTAATTATTCAGACAGACCGGATGAGCCGGAAGTAGCTGCAATGTCAGCGCTACAGCATTTTAATCTACCAACTCATCAACTGCAATTTTATGTTTATTCATCTTCTCATACTAGAAGAAATGCAGCAGTTTTGGCCACTCTCTGCACAAAAAAGGTTTAACAGAACACTGTTTGGATTCAGCGGTATTTCTTATATTCTACATGGCAAGTTTTTCGAACTCGCCTGACTGAAGTTTGGCTAACCCTTATAAGTCATCTCTTCTATAAATCTAATTATACTCTTATAGAACTTGCAGTTATCTTTCAGTACAATGTGTCGATACACACAGATGCATTATCTGTCACATAAGTTTATGCATGTTTTTCGCGGGATAATATCTTTTGCCCCTTACTATGAGAATGAAATCGGTACACATTCCTTGCTACCACCTCGAGATTTAATTAAACGTTTTAAAGGTTTTAAAAGCTCAATACCTAATCAAATCGATAACTGCATGATCTCTTTCTCTTTACCTTCTTCTCTAAATCTTTCTCTATGCCTTATTTCTGAATCTCTGTGTAATAGACATCCATTGGTTTCAATTTTTCATTGTGTGTGTTTCAGTTTCTCCCTACATCAACTTAAGAATCTTGTTTCGTTTCAGTTTTGTTATTCCATTTTATCGAAACTAATACATGTGTAGTTTGAAATTAGAATTGCGCTCATGTTGTTAGCTAATTTTAGTATGGAAGGGAAGAAAGGAGGAGAGAGGGTGTCTCTTTACCTGACACGATTATGGGATAACAAGGTGTATATTGGGTGGCCTAACTGCATGGCGTTAGCTGTCGCAATTTTTTTCATGCGGAGTGTACATTACTTTGATTTTTTTTTTTTTTTTTTTTTGCTAATTCTAATGTGTGTTTGATCTCCACCATGGATATTCAGATACTGGATAAAGAGTATTTAACGTTTGAAAATAACGGGCAATTTATTAGATTAAACTTCTCGTCACCTGGGCTGGGTTAGGGCAACTCACACTTGTGCAGTTGCCTGGATCCAGGTCAGGGTAGTATGAGGAACATGTGTCTCTTCAGAATTAATTCAGGATTTATTCTCAAATAACCGAATTCGGGTATGAATATCCTTTTCAGTAACTACTCAAGGTTCTTTACCATATTTCCATCATTATCCAGTAATTCTTCATCTCCAAGTCCTTCTTGCTTTCTCCTTTTCCTCTTCCTCTTTTCCTTCTTTTCTCCTACCTTCTTCTTCTTTCTCGCTTTTCCTTCTTGTACTTCTAATAAAGCTGAAGAGGGGTCGTAACTGGGAGTTGTCGCTATAGACACGGTCATTAAATTCTTTTGATGTTTCTCTTCGAAAGTCCGATATGAATTAGTTAATCCTAAAACATACATATGAAGCAATAATTCCAAAATTTATTTATTTTCTTTTTCATATTTACTAAATCATCAAATTGAAGATTAACATATAGGGACTATCCCCTTCCCAACTCACGATCTACTTACGCTTTATTTCTCTTCAGCGTGAACCAGTGACTTTACAATATGCTATTTTCAAATATCCGGTGAGAAACTTGTTTCAGGAACATACGTTGTCAATATTGTTGTGAAAAATTCAAACTCTGAAGGTATGTGTAGTTCATTTTTTACGAAAAAAATTCTAGCCCTCCGCCTCCTGATATATCAGATAGTGCACGAATCTTTATTGCATGTGGTCTTCAGTTCGATTCCTGGTGGGAAACATTAAATGTATTATTGTGGTTCAGATTCCAACTTAAACTGAAGGTACACTTTTCGTGTAGTCTCTGTGCTGACAAGGAACTCTAAACTTCAAAGAAGAAACAGATGATGGAAGGAAGTCACAAGGGGTTCAGTTAATAAGGTACTGTACCTTCCACCATTTGCACTCAAGTTGGATAAAGTTTCATTTTATCTAGTACGAAAAAGAAAATAAGAATTACGGTAGAAAAGGACGAAAACAACTATCAAGTCCCATAAAGTGTGAAGTCGTTTGGTAGATATTGTATGGCACACACTGATAATAAATAACAACTGTCTTGCACAGGATATCTCTAAGGTCCAGTATGAGCAATTTAATTGTAATAGTTAAACTTTAAGAATGTTGATTCAATAGAATTAATTTTGAAGGTGACTACGAATTCACTGATTATCGACGGGAACTTCAAACATCGAAATCTATATCTGAGATTAATTCTATTGTCATAAACTAACTCTGGTATTTACTGTTCTTAAGTTAAATGCTACTCAACAGACATAAGTAACACCCTGTACAAAATAGTTTTCCCTATTAGCGTGTTTGAGGTGACTTATTTCATTTATCTTTATTGCCGATTCTGGTTTTGTTTTCTAGCATATATTACGCAATTTTTCATACTCCAAAAAATCATGACTTGGGTGCTGAAAGTGGAAGCCAAGAATCATGACTTGGCAGACTTGGGTGCTGAAGGTGGAAAATGTTACATTAATGGAAGCATTCATTACCACTTTCAAGAAAAGTGATTTAACATACCTCTAGTTCATATTTTTCCGTGATGCTGTTATGAGAAGTTTGGGTCTTAATAAATTGTCAAGAACTATAGTCCCGTTAAGATGCTTATTTCGATTGACCTTGTATTACGACTATTTCTATGCTCCTTTATTGCAAAGCCTTTATCCGGAAAATTAAAAAGTGTACTTTTATTTGAGAAGATTGCAAGTGACTGAAAAATGCTTTAAATGCCAATTTTTTCAGAACAAACTTACAAGCTTGTGATGATTCTTCTGCGTACGGTACAACGTTGATTCAGTATCGGATTTAAAAGAGATAAAAAGTGGAGGGAGGCAGCCAGAACCCAGACTATGATAGGTACTCTGTATATTATGAGTTTACAATTTTTATGGGTCCCGCAGAAGTTTCCAAGTTAACTCTCTCCCGATAGATATTATATCTATTTTGGACGTTGACATTGTGGATCTCAAGTACTCACATTGTATAACGGAAAGACAACAACTGAAACTATATCTAATGTTTCAAAAATGTTTCAATAAAGAATGAACGACAACGCTTACTATAAACTTTCAAAAATATATAAATAGTACTTTCAATTATTTTTCTCACTAAAAAACTGGGGGCTAGGCTTCCTGGCATCGGGTTAGATCCACCACTACGTTGCTTTGGTATAACGTATAAGTTTATCCTTACAAAATTGTTCGGATACTTCGTAACACTCTTTACGTAATATAAGTGCTACTTTAAACGAAATTGTGAACCCTGTTCCGGTTTTGTTTCTTAAATTGTTTCATCTAGGGAAGGAAAACTATTTTCGTTCACTATTCTGGATGTATGCTAGTAGTGCTTTCTTTCTTTCTTCATTTCTTAATGCGACTCATTTTTTTTAAGTTTCTTTTGTATAAGTGAGCTGTTATAGTAGGATTATTCCTATATGGTTTATAAATTCAATGGCGATAAGTTGTATGTTGTTTATTGAAGTTTAGCGTCCCTGTCCCTTTTCACCAGTGGCGGATCTAGAACTGTGGGCAGATGCAGCTAGAACCCAGACTATGATAGATATATCATCATCTTACTATGAATTTTCATAAATATACAATTATAAACAACAGCTTAAATTATTTTTGTCACTCAAAAGACTGGGGGTTCTAGGCCTCATCGACCCCAGACAGAGAAGTAATTAGGCTACTTACTCGCCCGGGACAAGCCAAAACGTTCTCTTGCACCCTTCCAATCCGGTGCCCGAGGCACAAGCCCGTTTGCCCCACCATAGTAACGTCACTGACCCCAGCCTAGATACGTCACTGTATTCAGCACCGAGTCTATATGAGACATAGAACATTTAAGTCCGAGTTCAAATTACCGTAATGCATTCAAAAGAGCAATGCTCTCTTAGAGAGAAATGATCCCGGTGCTAAGTGCAACAAAGAAGATGTTCTAGCCACTTTTTTATTATTTGTACTTTATCTTTCCTATATACATTTGTTAAAAATTAGGTTTAAAATGAAATTATGAATATTTTTATGCATCAAAGTCAATAGTAGAAAGTAACTATTAAACCAGCAGGGAAGACTAAATAACTATGCTCAACAAAGTTACGGAGTAGCACGTAAATGAGAAAAGGACCAGAGTTTTATGGTTATAAGCTAATCCACTACATACTGTATATGTTACATAACGTGAAAACATAATTGTAAGCATAAATCAGAGCACGAATTCTTATATTTGTAACATGTCAAACTCGTTAAGTGGTCCCATCATTGTGAAATTAAAATACCGCTAATTTTACAGTAATTATGTGATATCTTCAAATAGATAATCGAAAAGTGGAACAAGACTTCGCTAGACAATGTTACTTCACATCAGATACCGTTATCACAATTCACTTATCTGCTTTCGATTTCCAGACATTTAGAAAATCTTCATTTATTTTCCCGTTTCTAAATGGCTGCAAACGGAAAGTTACTAGGTGACTCGTGATAACGGTCAGTACCTCATGCAAAATAATATTGTCTAGCGCGCTCTTGTTCTACATTTCGATTATCTATTATCTGTTTGAAGATATCACATAATTACTGTAAAATTAGCGGTGTTTTAATTTCGCAGTGATTAGGCATCTTAAATTATTGTGAAGGTGCTTTTTTTTGTTTGAAAAGAGAGTTCCTGAATGTGCTATATATTTTTTTTTGGGGGGGGGGAAGAAAGCAAGAAATAAAATATTTCCATTGCTATGCACACTACTTTCCAATAAATATTTATAAATAATTTAAGAACTAAAGTATTCAAAGTACTCATGAGAGATATTTTCATATGAATTCCAAAATTCGCATGTAGAATATGTAACATTGTTCCACCTAGAAAACAACAAAATTAAAAAAAAGAGAAAACAATGAATACACATAGCTGTGATGCCCCTGCAAATGCTAAACCCATTATGAATGTTGGTTAAGGGATGGATCAAATGATTCAATTGTTTTAATTTTCCTGTATTCATATTGAAATAAAAAAAAAATACCTTCCTCTGACCTGGAAGTAAACAAAAAAAAAAAAATGTTGTGTTGGGATAGAGAAAATAAATGAATGAAAAAAAAAGAAGTATGCTTAGTTTCGGTAGATCTTGTCATTACGCTTTGGGTTCATGGAAAAATCATATGATCATTACCAGGAGCAGGACAATTTAGACAGACTTTTCTCCCTCAGTCCTCCCCCTCCCCCAACATTAGCCGTTAATCGTGAGTGCTTCATTAGTTTAATTAAAGAGAGAAAGCAGTTGTGGAGGCTCTTCCCTCTTCTCTCCTTCGCCCATGAAATATCCTTCTTTCGGCACCAGTATTGTAGTCCCTCACACTCTACCCCCCGTTCCCGTCAGCTACGTAGGCCATGGGAAAATTAAACAGTTCCACGTGATGACAAAGTTGGGTGTTTCTATTGCCTGTGTATGCCCTCTACTCAAATCTCTTTCCCTTTCCCTTACTCTTTCTCGACCCTGCTTTGGCTGTAGCTTCTATAGCATCTGGTCGAATACAAAGTGACCTATCTATGGATGAAAAGATGCTCCATACAGAATTGCCAACGTTCACCTATTTTCTTTAGTAAATGCAGATGCAGACCATTTTGCATAAATGAATATACTGCAGAAGAATACCGTCAAGGGTGGCTGGCCTGGCTGAAGCCCTCTACCTACTTTTAGTACAGTGACAAAGTGGATTAGACATACATGCTGTATCTTCCAATTATGATCCAACAAATGATGTTTCTTTTATACTTTATCACGACAAACAACTATTGTGCAGTCATGTTCGAATGAAAAATTAAGTCTACTTCCAAGAAGATCTATCTCCCATACTGCATTAGATTTCAGTATGTTAATTGTGTACTGTATTATTCTTTTTGAGCTCTTCCTCCTCAGCATACATAGAAAAGAAAAAAATACACCATGCTAGTAATTGCGACTAGAGAGCATTATGAACGAAAATGGATATTCGAGAGAGTTCTAAATTCTCCGGAGTGCCTGCTTAGTAAATTTGTTAGCGTGGAAAACTATGGATTCGACACAAATATCAGTCATTTTCAACTACTTTTAGATGGCAGTTGTAACCCGATTCCGCCGCACAGGGTGCTCTTGGAGGCTCAACTTGAGCTTTAACGGCATCTGGAGTGCCCTCTTTTTCTAAGCGACTACAAAAACTATTGTTTCAACACTAATATCGGTCGTTTTCATATTTTTTATGTCTGCTCTTCCCACTTCCCTTAGGAGTGCTATGTGGGTCTTAACTCCCACTCGGAGCTGGACTTGGACTTAAACGGCCTCAGGACTGTTATAAATTAACTTTGCGGCGCTGAAAACTAATGATTCCACACTAATATCGGTCGTTTTAGATGTTTTGTTTAGTTTATATACGAGATTTCAACTTTGTAACTTGAGTAAATCCGCTTTGTAAATAAGTGAAGTGAAATTTCCATATTATAGAAATATCCCCTTTTTCCCCCTTACAAGTGGAATTTTTAAAACTGCTAATATTTATTTATTTGATTTTAGTAGATAGTTTATAAAGTGAATTTCACACCTCAGACTTAAGAATCCTCATATCAGGTTGTCACTAGAGAAAGGGAAATAATCCTTACACCTGATACTTTCTGAATAAAAAAAGGGAAATCTCAATATAGAACTTGGTCCCTTTCCACCCTTAGAAGGAGAATTTTTGAAAACATTTAAACACATATTCCCTTATTTTTGTTCAAGAGTTTTTAAACCGAATAACATATTCATTGTAAGCTAATTCTTATATTCGATACTTTCTCAATAAAGAGCGGGAGCGCGAGTGGTCCCGCGTTCGATTCCCGGTGAGGGCACTCGGTCGAAAAAGTGTGACAGCTTTTCCAAGCCAGTCACTCTGAGTGAGGTGTTTCCTGAGTTTTCCTCATTCACACCAGAAGAATGCCGGGATAGTATCTAACACACGTCCAAGGACGCTTATTTCTTACTTCGAATAATGTTCTCGTCGAGGGACGTCAATGATCATACGTGAAGAGCTTAAGACCGTAATTCCGGTAATGCTCATAAATATGTATAAATTATTAAACATATTTAATTATTATGAAAACAAACTGGAATTTTGTTTTCTTCATTTATTGCAATAAGTGAAAACTAAGATAATATACAAGCCAAAACATATTTAAGTTTTCAATTTACTTTTTGAATATCATTTCAGCTAAAAACTAGTTCACTTTTCAGCTGTTCAGATTTTAAGGCCTTCTTGTGATTGCAAGTCGTTTATCCTCCACATTCTCCGGTTTTCTATCTAACACTTTTCGCATTACTACCTCTTCTTTGTGTTGATTATCCTATTTTTCCAAAGTTGTGAACTCAATTTGTAACCACTTTCCTTCCTGGAACAGGAGCACTATAATGTTGACGGAATATGATTTGAGTACGTACCTAGCTATTTACGCTAAGTCAAACAGTTTAACAGGTAAACCGGATTTACTGTATTCATTGATCCAATGCTACATTATTACTAATCTTCCCGGTGTATTAAGGTCGCAGGCTACTCATGCCACCACACACACATTCTGTGCATGGGCATCTTAGAAAAAAAAGGGGGAAGGTTGATTTCTCAACCATCTATTAAAATTTCCCATTATTTATTCAGAGATTGCTTATGTAAGGATTCGCTTATGGAGCATGAGATGTGAAATTCGTTAAATAAACTGTTAATAAAAGAAACATGCATCTCAACATTTTCAAAATTTCCACTTCTGGAAAGAGGGCCATTTGTACGAAAATGTGAAAGAGTGAAAGTGATTCACTGAAAATTCACGCGGGATTTGGACAGAAAACTCCTTTTCGTTACGAAAGCAATGCGTAAGAACGGAATGTTTCGAAACACAAAGGGGAGTCTAACACTTTGCCCAGGATAGAGTACCACATAACTTTCTGGAGCTAGAGAGATGGAACTCAGCATATAAATTCTCCGTTAAAAACAAGCGGAGCATTTTCAAAAATTTAAGTTTTAAGAGGAAACCAGAGATTTTCTATCACTTTTTTTCTCTACATTAAAAGTTAGTTTCTTTGTTGCTTGTGATTGCATCACGGAAAAATGGCTGTAAACTTTGAAATGAATTTTGGGACATACATAGCATCTACATCGAACTAGGTGTCAATCACAATAAATAAATAAATAAAAATACTATTTAAAAAAGTATGTGAAGCATCTTGTATAACATATATGTAAACTATATGAAGCTTGTTGTCTTGTCACCGATCGTGAATACGTACATGTATTGATATATAGTCTATTTGTGAGAATATAAACATTGATTTTCCACCTATAGATGGATTATACGATGAACACAAACCGGACACGAAATTCAGCAAATTAAACTATATATGAGCAATATCCAAATTCTTTATCTGATATGTTTATTTGTGGTTAGCAGTAACCATAACTAACCAAAATGTAGTTGTTTATAAAAAATAAAAATAAAATTATAATTTTAAATAATTTGCTTCGCACTTCTTATATCCCTTACATACATAATTTTCAGGAATTTTGAGTTATAATAATTGCGACGTCCACCCTTTTTCTACCCTTCTAACGAAAACATCGAAAAATGCTGAAACACATCATGTTTCTACTCCCAAGAAATTTTGACATGTGGCAATCCTATTTTGAGAATTATAATCTCACCCTTTTCTCTTCACGCCTTGTTTCTTCCGTCCTAAAGGAACAGCCTGAAAACGCTTAAACAAGTCTTTGATTATTTTAAATTAAAAACCTAAATAAGAACTTTCATGGTTCTAACCTTAAGGGAATTCAAGATATGGCAATCTTATTTTCACAATTGTAACTCTGACTTCTTTCTTCTCGCTTTCTTTCTTCTTTTGTAGGGGAAATAAAAAAAAGCTTAAACACATCTTTAATGATTTTAAATGAAATGTCTAAGTACCAAATTTCATGTCTCTAACCTTAAAGAGTTTCGAGATACGGACAACTTATTTTAACAATTTTAGCTCTTACTTTTTTTACTCACCTTTTTCTTTCCTTCTAGGGGAAATATTAAAAAAAAACACTGCAACATGTCTTTGATTATTTTCAATAACAAAAATGTTTCTAACCTTAACGAGTTTCGAGATATAGTCATCCAATTAACCCTACCTTTCTCTACCCGCTAATTTCCTTGGTGAAACAAGTACCTAATTATTTTACCTAAGAAGTCCATGTAAAAAAAAATGTTATATCTCTAGTCTTCAGAAATTCCGAGATATGGCCAATTTATGATAATAACTACCACCTCTCTTTCGCCTCAAAAATCCTTCTTTAGTGGGATCTTATACCACACGTCCTGTGCCCTGTACAAATTTCAATTTCCAGCTTAAGCGATTTGGACTGCTCGATGATCAAGCAGCCAGTCAGAACTTCTTTTATACGTGTAAATAGAGATAAACAAGACGCACTGGTGTCATTATTTGGGTCCCCTGGGGTGTGCGTCATAGATTCAGTATATACTCATGAACAAGAATAGCACAATATTTTATACCCTGTTAACTGTCAATTTCCATCACCAAAATTGCTAATTGTAGGTACTCTAGATCCCATGAGGCCGAAACCCCACCAAAAACTTGCCCTCTAAAACAATGAACTGTATTGCATAAATAAATACCATTGTAGGTTCAGTGGATGCTTCACAACTCTTTTTTGTTTATCTTTATGGTAAGGCATTTCATAATCTTAGGTTTTCTTCCTGCAGAAATCACAAAACATACTTTAAAAAACATACATAATAAGTAAAATAAAATCATAGAAATTAATAGAACAAGCTGAAAGCAAATAAATAAATAAATAAATAAATAGTCAAAAAAGTTGACTTCAATAATTAAAAATAATAATAATATAAATGAGGAAGAAGCAACGGTGCATGTTAATTTTTCTGTATTTCCTATGCTTAGTTCCTGTTTTGCAGAATGTTTTATCAGTGTACAATGTTGTCAAGTTTACTCATTCCTGTTTCGCAGAAAATTTTTGGTAGCGCCTCAATATTAAAAAACATTTGACTAAAAGAACTAAACACCAACAAAAATCTAAAGAGGTGCAAGGCTCGTAAGAGAGCTTGTCGCACAAGTGCAATCTTGATTTACTGAAAAAAAAACAACACATAAGCACATAAATAGAAAAACATAACTTACATTGAACAATAATGCCATGTACCTTAAATTTAGTATACAGGTCCGACTCTTAATATCACGGTCTCTTCATTGGATTGTAATTTCAACTATCCAGATGAATGCAATAACATACTGCATTAAAGTACTGAATAAAGCCAAATTCATCACACCTAAACCTACTCTGAAGAACTTCGGTACGACCACAGAAGACAACGTTTTTGATTATCCCTACATATACTGTATACCCATATATAATGTACAAAATATTACAATGCGCAAGATGATGATAAACAAAAATATTCCAAATGTTTTTGCAATGTCTTTCGTGTTTTAGAAAACATTACAAGGAAAATGAAGGACACGGTATATTGATCCTTCAATCATCATCACTATGTGCGTTTACTATTGGAATGACAAGACCGGCAACACACAATTCGCTTAAAATCTCTGTAGGCCGAAAAATCTTAGAAAGTACCGAGCACGTGAATGAACATAAATGTTTGTAGTGACATAAATATGAACAACACCAAACTGTTCGATTCCTATTAGAACATTCATAATAATACGGCTTTAGACCCAAATAACCTATTGAATTTGGAACACTAATATGTTAAGATCGTACCTCGAGTTTAACGGTGTGGGTATTTTCTTTCAGGAGATGGAAATTCATGCTGTTATCTTCATTCATCATTGTATGAGTTGAGTTGATTTTGAGTTTAACGTTTCTTTCAGCAGAAAGGTTATATGAGACGTGGACCTACTGATTGACGTGAAATCCGAACCAAATGCGCTCCCGCCGGGAGTCGAACCTGGGTTTCCCACATCAAAGGCGCATACGCTAACTGCCTAGCCACGAAGAGAGTGCTCGTTCATCATTTCAGCCGAATAGGAAACTGCCTGAGACAACTGATAGGAACCTGTAAAATAATTTTTAGGTTTCTTTCTGTCAACCCCGGGAAGTGCAGGGTGTTCACAGGCGTAACTTTTGCGAAGGAGCGTGGACACCAGTTCCAATCCTGCTCTTTTACATCTAATCATAATGTTTTCTCTGCGATATGCTGTCGTTCCATTTGTTGAACTTCGTCGTCGAGGCCATCGTTAGAATTAATCCCTTCGGTCCCAGACTACCAACCTTTTAAAACCATCTTTCAATTGCTTGTATGCTGCATCGTTTGAAATCATAATTTTCAATTTATTTTTCAGAATTTGAATTTGTTTATTGTTTTACAAGAAAATATTATGTCCACGTTTGTGCACATTAGTTCAGTAACAAGCAATTGCATATCTAAATATTTATGAACAATTATGATACATTTTATTCCGTTTCTTGCTATACTACTCCTTTCTTCTGGCATATTATTACATTGTTCTGACACAATAAAACAAGAGCTACATTTATATACTCAAAATAGCATGAATGGAATACTATACTAGTTTATTTAGTAATGTTTTCCGTACATTTTTCTCCTTTCTTGACAACATAACGTTACATCAAATTGTTTGTTGTGTTTCTGAATATCCATTTTCTTATGTTTGTGGAACAAATAAAAGCAATTTTTATCTCTACTTTTCAAAAACTAACATATAGTTAATGTTTTCCTTCTTTTCATTCTTAGGAGAGCTAATCACAAAAGATGTTCTAAATTTGCTTTAGGGTTCAGATACCGACGATTCAGATAATGATCCAGATTTTATGGATGATGACTCCAATAACTCTAGCAGTGAAGATAGCGATGGCTGTGTTGCAAGAGACGAAAATGGTAAACAATAAATTGTACTTGTTATCTATTCTAAACAAATGAATTATCTACACAAAGTTATTTGGCCAATCATAAGTTTGTTTATTTAGAAGATGTCGCACTATAGATAATAGAAGTGGGTACATTTTGAAATAGCCCTCCGTCGTTTATTTGGATTGTACAATTTATTTTCTTGGTTGAACAAAAATTGGACAACATTCTGAGGTGGTTAAAATTCAAATTTAAACGTGTCGCACTACAACTAAATGGACCCGCTTCTGATTGGCCAAATAACCTTGTGTATGTAATTCAGTGCTTTAGAACAGATAACGAGTACAACAATTTAGTGCTTGCCATTTTCGTCTGTTGCAACACCGCCATCGCTATCTTCACTGCTAGAGCTACTGGAGCAGTGTTGCCACAGTCCTAGCTCTGGAGTGGGCTGAAAAATAGTACCAAATTGAAACAAAAAGGGCTAAATTCATTTTTGTCAAAAAGTAAAATATTTTTGCCCATGTATGATCATCCCTGATTTTAGGCCTATACATAAAATTTGTTAGAACGCGTCGATATAGATCTCTAAAACGCAGAAATGTTTGGGTATTTTTATATTCGTCAATATGGCGTCACTAGTAAACAACTTAATCCGGTAAGCCGGCAACTACGTCAATGTATTTTTTCGTGCTATACCATGCCGTTGGGGGGGGGGGACGATCCCGCGCGCCGAAGTAAGGGGGAGCAAAATTCGGAAGGAAGAAAAAGAAAATATATATATATATATATATATATATATATATATATATATATATATATATATATATATATGTATATATATATATATATATATATATATATATATATATGTATATATATATATATATATATATATATATATATATATATATATATATATATATATTGAAGGAAAAGTTAAGAAAAAGTGCTCAAAATCAAGGAAGACCAGGGTTTATTTTTAAAAAATTTATTAGGCTTCGCGCCAACCATAGTCTGTCTACTTCGGTCATATGTACGGGGGCGTCGTCGTATATTCTCGCCCAGGCCCTGATTTTCCACGGTACGTCACTGGTGCTATTATTGCTTTGATGTAGAATCTTTTCAACGACACATAAATTATAGACTTACTTCACCACCCTCTGGTCTTCTTCAGAATATGCAACACTTGATTCAATACTTAAAAATAAAAAAATCACGCTAAAATTTCCACCACACTGCTTCTTTCTCGTCTTCTTCCTGCGCGGCGCGGATCATCCATCTAGCGTCATTTGTTTCCCGGTATAGTTCGAATTACGAATTTTCCACACGATGTTTGTAGCAGTGTTGCCACACTTGGTACAATTGTACCAAATTCAGCCCTTTTTGTCATTCATCAGTCCGTTGGTACCACGCTGGCATTTTCAGCCCCTTTTGTGTAAAAGTTGGTACAATCCTACCCAATTCAGCCCCATTTAATAAATACTTTTAAAAGTGTCAGTAAGACTTTTCTTACATCTCACGTTACTCATACTGTGTGTTAGACTCTTAGAAAACCCTGTCGAATATTCATTCTGTGGCATTACACTGCATAACGCTACGAACTTTGTGTGGATAATTTGTAATTCGAATTATGTCAAGAAACAAATTACGCTAGATGGGCGTATCCACGCCGCACATGAAGGAGACGAGGAAGAAGCAGTGTGGTGGAAATTTTTTAGCTTGAAATCTTGAAAACAGAAAGTAGCACAATATTCTTCTTACAGCTATTATCCTCCTTCGGTCGTGAAATAAGCGAGAATAAAATACAATAATGTATATTTTAATATTTTATTATAACGTACTGTTTACACACGAACTCAGAGATGATTGATTTGCTCCTCGTTTTATATATTTTTTCATTTATGGCCATAATACTGTTCTGGTTTATTGGCCAGTTTGAAATAGAGGGGCGTTTGGTTTCCTTACAATACATACCGAAAATGATAACTGTTTTCCCTTTTAATTTGGGGCCTCTGTTATACTTCTTACGTGCGAGAAAAGTTTCATATACTTCTACGGTTGTTCGGGGTCCTCCTATTTGAATGTTTTTAAAAAGTAATTTTTAAAAGAGCACTTTCTTGATTTGGACTCAGAAGACGGAGGGGGGGTTAGAACTTATCCTCTTTTAGTTTCATGTTATAGAGCCATGTATTACACTGGTATAAAATAATGAATTCAGCCTTTTTTGTTTCAATTTTGGTACTATTTTTCAGCTCACTCCAGAGCCAGGACTGTGGCAACACTGGTTTGTAGTGTTATTCGGTGCAACGTCTCAGAATGAATATTCACCAGCATTTCTTCAAGAGTCCAACACAGTATGAGTAACGTGAAGTTTTGAAAATGTGACAATATTTGTTAAATGGTGCTGAATTGGGTAGAATTGTGCCAACTTTTTCACAAAATGGGCTGAAAATGCCAGCGTGGTGAATGACAAAAAGGACTGAATCTGGTACAATTGTACCAAGTGTGGCAACACTGTACTGGAGTCATTATCCGTAAAATCTGGATACTTATCTGCATCGTCAATATCTGAATCCTAAAGCAAATCTAGATCATCATCTGTGGTTAGCTCTCCTAAGAATGAAAAGAACGAAACCATTGGCTATATGCTTGCAATATTTGTTACAACAATGATTAGCACAAATAGTAGAAATTATTATAGTTACAAATTTTCCTATACTTTGTAATAATAAAAATGAAATAATGCTATCGTTAAAAATAGATATTTTACTTCTTTCAATGCATTTATATCGTGTTTCGTTTCTAACATGTACAATTTTGTAGCAAAACAAACCTCAAAAAGTATACGAAAGAATATAGAGAAGCAATTATCTAGTATAAAACTAGTGTACACAATTGTGGACATTAAAAAATAAGTTTTCATTATTTTCTGTTCTCTAGAGATAAAGCGAAGCTAATAATTGCCAAGAAGTCTCTGAAACTTTAATTGTTTATCACAAAAATACCTTGATTGTAGCAATAATATATTTGGGCGAAAATGATACTTGCTTTTCCAACTTACAAAAGTCTGTGTTCCACCAACACCTGCATCTAAAAATAATTGAAAGGTAGTTGCCACTTGTACTCGAGCTTACCGGAAAAAAATCTATGTGGTGTACAGACGTCCACACGTGTGTACGCCAGGAATTAATCGAGCATATTTAACGAAACGATCAGGAAAAATATATGAATTTGTGTGCACAAATGTGCACATAGGGACCGAAGGGGTTAAGACGGGGCTACCAAAAGTATTATGTAAAAAAGAAGGTATCCGGCGTAACAATCCAACTTCAGGAAGCAACTTGTCCATTTGGTGATGTAGAACACAATACTTGTCCAAGAAAACCAACAGCCTCAACATCCCAGCGATTTTTTGTAACATAGCGAGAAAAGTTCGCCTCAGCCGTTGTCAATTGCCTGCGCTTACCTTTCACTCTCTCTTCCAAATATTCAGTTGTATTCCGAAAGCCGCGATTCACACAATAAATATCACGTTTTCCATGAGAATCGCTAGCCCATTTGGATCTTATATATTGGCCCCAACATATCTACAATATAACCAGTCTTAGTATAAATAGTAAATGGCTTACATAGTGGTAAATATCTTTTTGTAAAGGGTACAGTTTCGTTCATACTCAATATTCGACCTCTTACCATGTCGAGTATATCTTCCATCAAAGATTAGTACCAAGTGGTCAACATTATTGTGAAGTTTTGTTGCCAGAATGGCTTTTTTCAATTGTTATGAACTCATTTTACGAACAACAGGCCGCGACTCCTAACTTATGGGATAAAATGATGTTTCTCGAAGGAAGTCATAACACATACCTGAAACTTGCTGTTCCCTTTCCATCCTTAGCATTGCAGTACTAAAACTATTCGAATTGCCAATGCGCACTTAAAAAAAAAGGAAAAGAAAAAACTTTCAGTAGTTAGATAACAATTTGATTATCAGCGGCTTTAGCTCTCTCATGGGTTTTCTCGAAGAGGTATGATTATCAAAGTTAGCCATTCATGACGAGTCGGACATTTAAACTCGACCATCTGTGACTTCTGACAGTTTTCGTGACGGCTAAATGTTTATGGCGTAAAGCAGGTTGCATATCTTGCAGGCATGTCCAATTTTGGTCTTCGTTCTTTTACACCAATTTGCATCGCGAATGTCAAACCATAGTCAAGATATATTGTAGGTGAGTTGGTGCTGCTTCTATGGTGAAAAATAGAAGGCGGTCACTCAACGCAAAAATATTCGAATTCGAATATTTTAAATGCGCTTTTCCCTAGAAATTTGAAGGGTGAAATACGTTGTTTTATGTTAAAGGTAAGGCTCTTCAAAGTATATTAATGTTTTGTTTCATCTTCGTAACTTAAGCCATTTCCAAGATACGACCAATTTTTTATTTTCAAGTTTTAAACAATAACTTTGAAATTCGAAGGAATTTGAAGTTGTCTTTCTGGTCAAAGTTATCTTTGAATGTGAGGCACCTTTGGTATAAATATCACAGCAATCCGTGTAAGGGCACTTTTCACCGCCTTATCCGGCTACACCCTTTATTTCTTATTGCCCTGAGACATTAATAACAATATAGTTAGTACAACGTAAGGTGTCAAATAACAATCCAATAAAGAAGTAAACTTTCAAATATTGCTGTATTTATGGGTGGAAGATTGCATTCAGTTCGTCAGTATAGGTGTCCGCCAAGTAGTCTAGGAAAAGCTGTGCCTCCGGGATGTTGGGTGCATCGTTTTGTATTCATGGAAATGCATCAGGAATGTCTTCAAGTGAAATGAGTGGAAGTGTATCTGCTCTCCTAACCTATTTCCTCGTATCATTATCAACCTTGTAAAGTGGAGCCAACCCAGTATTTTGTACCTTTCTCCATGTAGATTGGGTAAAATAAAACAAACAAATACATAATGTCGTTTGCTGAAATGTTTTTCTTGTAGTGTTTATTGCCGCTAGTTCAAAGTCAGTCATAAATTCTTGCATATGAAACTGGAAGCAACTATATTCAGCTTTTTTCTTGATTTGCTGAAGCATGCGTGTGTACAATGACTGACTTTTACTTTGTTATAAGCAGGAGAGGAGTGGAAAATATGTCCGAAATACTTTCGATGCAATGTATATAATTATGAAAATAGACGTGAACAAAGTTTAAATGTTTCATCCATCACTATCTTTTCGTTCCTTTTAGTTTACAAAAACTACCTTTCACTTTATGGTGTGCTGATATACTAGCCATGGGCGGCGATTAGGGGGGGCAAGAGGGGGAAGTTGCCCCCCCACTTTTTTGAAGTGCCCTAATTTATATAATTTCATTTGGAAATGTAAACAGGGTGTCCATACAATTTGGAGAAAAGATCTCTGACTTTTCCCTGACTTCCCAGGACAAAAGTTGCAGATTTCTCTGACCCCTGAATAACTTAAAAATATAGAAAAATAAAGAAACCCCAGCCTCCACATTTCCCATAGTTGGCCTTGTTCTATTCCAATTCTGTTTCTTTCTTTTTCAATTTTTCAATGTAAATTTACAAATATGTGCATTAGGCCATTATTGATTAGGCCTACATATTACACAAAATGTAAAGTTACAAACGAGTGTTCAGTATACAGAGTACTCAACATATGAAAAAAAATACACATTATAATACCAATTACACAGCATTATAATATTGCCTATAGCAATAAACAGCTCATACATGATTTTACTGATTATTAAAAAAAAAAAAAAAGAATACACACACATTATGTAACACATACTTTTGCTGGTGCAGTTGTTAAATGCAACAAATTTAGAAATTTGTTTTCATATTTTCTCGCATAGTTTTCTTCTCATTGATCTGAATGTCCTTGTCTTCGCAGGTTAATTTTCTTTTCTTCCTCCAGCTCCTGTAGTTGTTGCTGAATCTTCCGTTTCTCCCTCCTCTTCTCGTCTCCAGCATTTATTTCTCTTTTCTTTTCCAAATACACCTGATATTGTCTCATTGTTCTTCTCACTGAATTTATCATACCTCTTGTAATTATTAATCCTGATTATCTACCTATTCTCATCACAGAATCATATGTGATCCGTTGAGCCACCAGAGATTCTTCTTGTAAGTTGTCAACAATGAGAATTTTATTTATTGTGAAACCACTTTCAAAAAATGCGTTTCCGTGAAAGAAGATAAAACACAATTTCATAACTGACCATAAGTCAACCAAGTTCTTCCCATTTCTTAAAGACTAAGTAAAAACTCATCAAGTCCAATACCATCTCTGTCATTGGCTATGAATTCATTCGAGTGTTCCTTAAATTCTTCAGTCTGAGCTTTCACTGTGAGCTAGAGATACTATTTCTTCGCGTTCTCAGCCACTTGTCCAGCTATCCCCTTGGCACCATGCAATTCTTCTAGAGCAACGTCTACCCTTTTGAGCAAATATGTCAGGATGTAGTTAGATGTGTTTTTCGCAGAAAATTAGTTTCAACGACTATATCAGAGAACACTGACTCCCTCAATATCATCATTGAGAACACCACATTTTGCATCCAGTAACAGTAAAGAAATCAACCCTATTTCATAAATTCAATAATTGAACAAAGGACTTAAATCGATTTTCTCCTGACTTTCCCCGACCAATCTGCCATTTCCCTGACTTCACCTGATACATTTTTACTTCCCTGACCTCTCCCTGACTTGCACTTATTTTCCAGAATGTGGACACCCTGGTAAAGGTTTTGTATGTAGGCCTATTACTGTTTCATAGAAAAAAATGGTGCCATATGATATTTGCCGTTGCGTGAGTACATATCGGTTATTTGTTTTCCCATTGAGTTAAGAAAGCTACAGGCATTGCGTTTTAATTGCAATTCAAAGCAATTAATATTGTAATTGCATATTTCTTTAAATGTCATAACATATGCTTGCAGTACTTACTGTATTTCATTTTCTATGACTAAAAATATTCATTTAATGGCATGTGTGGAATTAAAAGTATAAATTGTTCATTAATTCCCAGTTTCAATATAACTTGTGCAAAACAAGCGTCATTATTCATTACTATTATGATTAATATTATCCCTTCTATTTATTTATTTTGCAAATTTATTAAATAATCTGATCACACAATTTTCCAGACAGATGTTCATGAGCACAATTTTAAGATGTTCATGAGCAAGAACTCAAATCTCTTCTTACACTTTCGTTGTTTAAGAATGTTTATCGTTCGTTGTTTCGGTGTTTATAAAGGCTAGTACCTACCTGTATTGCTCTTATGAATTTAGTTAATAAGATAGAAATACGATATACGGCATTTTAAGTGAAAAAAGATAGTATCCTATTAGTTATACAACCTTTCATGAAACAGTGTTAGAAACAATCAGGAAATCTAACATTGATATACAATTGTTCAGATCATGTCTTGCCCCCCACTTCTAACGTTCAACCGCCGCCACTGATACTAGCCATCTTGACTTTCTCAATAATTTATGAAATAATTTGTTTGTTACTTATAATATTTGTATATATGGTTACAATATTACGATGGAATCAATTTCTCAACATGTGATACAAATATCGACGTACTTCTGGTACAGTGCAGGCTTTCCACAAACTTATGTAAAAAAAATTAAATAAAATCTTTCATTCTGCGAAACAGGAACACACGCATTGAATTATTTTTCTGTTCTTCGAAACATGACAACGCCAAGCGTGAAAAACCAGTTTGAAGTCCTTTCTGTGAAACAGGAACACACGGTTCACTATATGTACCTTCTGTTCTCAAAAAAAGATATCATATTACAATGAAAGGACGAAAAACACAACTATTAAATGTTTGGTTTGAAAGAAATTAAATACCACATCACATATCAAGACTTTGCCTCACCTTGGTGAGGAGAAAGAGGTAAAAGAGAAAGAGGAAATCATAGATTGAGCAATTCGGATAGTTGAGTGTGTCATTATGCCAGAAGAGAGTCGTATGAGTTAATTATTTTCTTCATTTTCCAACTTTCCAGTGTCTAACTTTTCGTTTTTACTTTGATTAGTGAAAATGTTTAGAAAAATGCCGACAGCCGGGGAACTCTAACTATTCTTTATAAACTGTTGGAAAATATATTTTCTGATTCGTAATCTACCTTGGTAACTGATATCTCCGTTCACTTATTAGAATTTTCTCTTACGCCTTAAGTATTAGAATACATACCCCTATATCACACAAATTCTATTTTACTACCTTTTCCTTCTGACATGTTCTCAAAATCATCCTACATCATTCCGAACTACGATTTTATAAGGGGCGATTAATTGAAACCCGTTCAGTGGTCATAATTCATGAAATAAATTTTATTTCGAGCGGAAACTTATACGCTATCTAGAGGCGTCTATGGTTAGTGTGCAGTTAAAATATTATTCAGAAGAAGTTGCCATGAGCGTTGTGACACTTGTCCCACTGTGCCAGTTGTCCATGTAAAATTTGGACGGCTGACTATCAAACCAATCACGCACAGCGCGTCCTGAACCTCAGCTTCAGGCTGAAATCTCTGACCTTGCAATGCTTTCTTTAGAGGCCCAAAGATGTGAAAATCACAAGGTGAAAGGCATTCACCTTTTCACGCGTGACTTCTGTGGAAACAACATGGACTTGGCCAGGATGGGGATAATCAGTGGTTTGTTCATGCCCCTTCCGAAACAGTCTGGCCCAGTACACCACTGTTGTTTTGGAGACGCATGCATCACCATACACATCTTTCATACGCCGGAACACTTCAGCTGGTTGACAACCTTCGGCACTCAGAAACTGGGTGACGGCACGCTGGTCCTTTTTGGACAAATTGAGGATGTTGAACGCCATCTTTCACTTGTTATACCTGCAAAACGGAAACACGTATCAACAACATTCCTACACCCAACACACAAGGACATTAGCCATTACACACTATTAAACAAACAATATCCTCCTACACATTATATCAATAATACAGTACATGGAACGAACGGGTTTCAGTTTATCGCCCCTCATAATAAGAAAAGCACGAACACTGATTGTTCTTATTATGAAAGGAAAACGTCTTAGTTTGTGAGTTTCCGTATCTACCTGACATCTATAGATATCGCTAGCGTGCAACCACTTTATAGATTTAACACTATTAAATTGCAACTTAAAGATTGCATTGTTCCAATTTAATTATTCCAAAATAGGACAAAGCTTGTAATAATATGCTTTGATTTGAGCATGAATGTTTGTGTCTCTCTGAACTGATATATTGTGAAGATTTAATTACAACTTGAACTGCTTTGTTTCAATTTAATTATTTCAAAATAAAACAAACAAATAATAACATATTTTAATTTGAGCATTAATGTTTGTGTTTCTCTGCTGTGATATACTGTGAAGATTTAATTGCAACTTAAGAGCCTGCCTTACTAAAATAATACAAAATTTACCATTTTTCTTTTTCATGATTATTCATCAGTGAAAGGAGATAATGAAATGCAAGTCACCACAATCATAGATAATGCTATTCTACAACAGAAAATATGAACCTGAAGAATGTTCAGTGTTGCCATCCATAGAAATTACAGTGTTGCCAGAAAAACAATTTCCCTAAAATCTAAGTTAAGGCAGCGAGTAGAGGAACAAACTCAACTGCATTTGGTTACGTATCATATTGTTTTGGTTTCCTGTGAACTACTTTTTAAATAATAGTTATATTTAGTTTGTAATATACAAAATAGCTTTAACATACAGTTATTAAAACTAAATAATAATGTTAATTGAAAAGTAGTTCACAAGAAACCAAAAGAACATGATACGTAATCAAATGCAGTTGAGTTCATTCCTCTACTCTTTGTCTTAACTTAGATTTTAGGGAAATTGTTTTTCTGGCAACACTGTAATTTCTATGGATTGCAACACTGAACATTCTTCAGGTTCATATTTTCTGTTGTAGAATAGCATTATCTATGATTGTGGTGTCTTGCATTTCATTAGCTCCTTTCACTGATGAATAATCAAGCAAAAGAGAAATGGTAAATTTCGTATTATTTTTAGTAAGGCAGGCTCTTAAACTGTTTTGTTTCAATTTAATTATAAAAAATGGATAGTGATAATGCTGAATATACCGGTGCTGTGCTATTTATTATTAAGGCAAAAACTGTAACCACATTTAGATTTGAGAATTAATGTGTAATCGCAAATTAGTTGGTGGGGAAACTGAAACAAAAAATGTATGTAATTAATCACAACTATTAAGTAAGACCGATTTAAACAATTTTAACCTATAGTGTAGTGATGGCCAAACTACGGCTTGCGGCTCGGACGCGGATTCCTTTGAAGTTCTATCTCTACCACGACATGATTCTTAATGTAACAAATGAAGACATTAGCTGCTATTGTTGTATTTAATAAATTAGATTGGCTTGCCTAAAGTATTTTCTTTCTTCTTTGTCTCCCTCTTAAAAAAATGTTAACCAATCAAGTATAGCAATCCGATGGAATGGGGCAAATCATTAGTTTTTATAATTAAAATAATGTTTTTATTAAATGCAGAACTAACAACAAATACTTATTGGCGTTTATATTCTGGAGACACAAACATGAATTAATACACAATTCTCATTTGCAAAGTGGTTAGCACGTATGTTTTTGGTACATGTTATTCCACGTTCGATTCCAAGTGAGAGAGCATTGAAAAATATAAACGCATTAGTTTGGTTGAAGTAAGCTGTCATTTTACGTCTCAGATAGCCACGGTGCTGAAAATGGGCGCTACACGTGGACCAATCAACAAACAAATTAATTATATATTTGTTTATGATGTCCTACACCTAACAGAAAATGGAAACTTTACATGAATTTTCATGGTTTCTGCGGATTGCAACGTTGCTACCCTTGAATAACTAAAGAATAAACGGGACATTGTAATGCTCAAAGAGTCGTCATGATAAATTCAGCAGCGCTTCGTGTAATGACACACAAAGTGCTTCTCCATTGTGAAAGAAAACGCAATGCTTTCGAAACAAAACGCTCAGAATTACTAATTGTAGTCGTCCAAAAGTGCTCGGGTCGGAGTTCAAGAGACTTCATCGTGCGAGGGCAGACTGATCCAACTCAGGTCTTGAAATTATAACCGCCTCTCTCCTTGTCTTCCTCTTCCTATCTTCCTGGCATCCTACATTCTCTCTGCCTTTTGTTTCACAGTCAGTTTCAAAAGGGATTTTTTGAAGGAGGAAATGAAAATAGGAAGGAGAGAAACACAGTACATAACATTCCTCCTTCACACAACGGGAAAATCAAGCACGAAATCTGGACGTGCATAATCTACATTGTTTATCTCTTGGTTGAAATATTCATTTAAACAATTGCTTTATGTAACAACGTTACACATTTGCACACGTTCAATAGTATAGGACTATTAACTACTCTACTCTATGCAGTAAGTTTCAATATTCCACTTCGTTACCTTCAACCTTGAAAACATCCTATTATTTTGTGAAACTGTGAGATTAGAATATTACTTTTAAATGTCTGTTTAAGCCTATTTACTTATTATTACTATCTGTTACCTACTTCATTTATTAAAGATCTTCACTAAATATAGGTAAATGTAATCACTTAACGGCCAACTTTTAAGAGGAAAAATTCACCGAAAAATTATATCTATATTTTAAATTTCAACTTTGAAATTTATCATAAATGTGTCATTTCAAGACAAATTCTAATTTTCATTTAGAACTTAATTTAGAAACTTGTAGCAGCTGAAAAGAAAACGACTTTATTATCTCATGATATTTCGGACACAGTTAAAAATACAATAACTTCAAGAATAGACTAAGATATGCGATGAAAAGATATGCTATATTTGGTAAAAATCTTTAGACATTTGTTATTAAATACAAACAAAGCAAAAGCAAAATTTAATAATGCATGCGAAAGAAAGAATAATGCTAATCTACCTGACTGCAATAACGCTGAAGAAAGGCATGCTATTTGTTACAACAGTAACATCCCAATACTGGGGTTAAATCAACAAACTGTAAGGTGATATGTTGCAATGTCTCTGTACGCAGTAATTTATGTCACGAGGAAATATTTCAGGTTAACTCAAATAAGATTGTAATAAAAACAATATCAGGAATAATTCGGCTTGATCGACTTTTACATATTATCTGTAAACGTAATAATTCTGGTTAATGCGGGAAGTGGTTAAATTCTTTTCTTTTAATATCAAATTTGTTCAAAAAATCAAAAGTTGTCTCAATCTTAATAAGTATTTTACGAGCATATTCTAATGTTTTTTTTATAACTTTCACGAAACACTTTATACAAGAAAGACAACAATTAAAAACACTAAATCAGAGTTGTTTGTGTCAACGGAACCGAAAACGTTTGTTTGGTGAAGCAGTTAGATGATAGCCATATTGTAAATGATGTTTCACACAAGATGTTCTTTTATACCAAAGATGGTTTCATGCCACATTTTCAAGAATGTTACAAATTACACACCTTGCATTTTAAACTTTTCGTGTGTCACACTGGAGTCCAATGATAAGAAGCTTTATGGCATAAGTATAACACCCCATTCAATGCGTCCTCTGAAATTTCCCTTTCTCTCTGCCTTTAATCATTTTCTGTCCAGCCGTTTGCCCTTTACAAGCACTGGATGTTTTATCTGAGACACTCTGTATATATCGCAAGGATCCATATACTCACACGTACTGCAAACCAAATGTTTTCACTAAAAACACCTGTTTTTACAATTATAAACAAACAGTGACAGACAACAAGAAGAAGACTACCCCTCCAGGAAGAAATGAAGAGGATTCCGAGAACTACGAAGATAGCCGACAGCCCCTACATAGGTCCTCCCTCCAAGTAGGTGGCTATAAAAGAGGACGACGGAACCAAGAAAGTATCAGACCAATGCTGATCGCTTACCTATCAGAATCTTCCCTCGAGGCCACCGTAGGCTACGGACATTTCTCTTAATACCTACCTCTTTGGCCGACATGAGCTATGGAGCACAACTTATCCCATTTGAGACCGCTGTAGGCTAAGACAAAAGCTCCTTCCTTTATTTCGAGGCCACGCCGTGTGCTGAGGACCTTTGCACTTATTGTACACTGAAAATATTTAAAGACTTCGAGCAAAGACATAGAAGAACTTTGTAAAGATTTTTCCTCGTATTCTTTTTATAATAACAAGGTGAAGAGTTGAAATTCCATTTACATTATTTAGACTCTACATATAGAATATTGCAATATATGGTACACGGCAAAAAAGCAGAATACAATGCTACAACTAAGGTCAATTGTGCCCCTCGCTTGCTTGTTTCTAGGTTATAGATGAGTGTGGCAGACGTCGTAGTTTGGACTGATTTTTTTTTTTCAGAAACTTCTATCAATCTTACTATATACAATCTCTTAATTATTATGCTATCATTCATATGTATATACTATCCATCCGCTTTAAGCTCAGGAAATAAATAT
The DNA here is from genome assembly GCF_964235325.1 of Thermobia domestica. Taxonomy (NCBI): domain Eukaryota; kingdom Metazoa; phylum Arthropoda; class Insecta; order Zygentoma; family Lepismatidae; genus Thermobia; species Thermobia domestica. The sequence goes on along the minus strand of NC_137465.1, from coordinate 132,309,438 downwards.
CTGTTTTAGAAAAATCATACTGCTAAATAGGTTCGAACTAGATCAAACTATGTTCTGCGATGGAATAACAAAGACTGCAAATGAACACGTATTATTTGTGAATTAGTCAGGTGTATATTCAATCGTATGAGGTCATACAAATCACGTAATTATTTATTTAGATAGAATGTTGCATAATCACACACTCCTTTTGAATTATATTCCTAATTTTTTTATGCTTGAAATTGAAACCGTAGATGAAGCATCAATTTTCATGAAAGTACAGATAAACAATAATAAAAAAACAGATGAATATCAAAATAAAAAATGATGTAAAAGACTACAAAATAATGACTAGAAACGTCTGTAAACAATTCCGCTGTTTTATTGATGATTTTATAGCTACTGCCCTTTTCATCTGAAATGAAACAAATAAAAGAATAAATTGAAAAAGGACTTTTCTTTTTTTCATTTCCGCTTGAATGAAAATTTCAGAAGTAGGTTTATAGCAATCTTGATTTTTACGATATACCTTTAAACATCAGAATTTGATGGTTAAAAGAAAGAAAAGAAAGAAAGAAAGAAAGTAAAGGACGATAAAAACCCTCGGAAAAATTGAATGCACTTGATAATTGCTTTGTTCCTTTGATGTTCTGTACATGAAACTATAGATCTCTCGTATAAACGAGCGATACATATATACCAAAAACTACTTTATTTCATTCCAACTTAATCTACGTTCAATTACTCTTGGTGGAAAGTATTATGGTGACCTGGTCTGTTATTGGGTCTTTCTCTGTGCGTATAATGTGCCGTTATACTTCCTTTTTTTTATTCTTTTTCACTTTCGGTGACCAAATGTTACGTGTGGCGCTCTTTTGACAATAACCATCACGCTATTTTTTTTTTTACGGCAATGTCAATAGTCATCAAAAACGGTCCTAAGATGTCCCAAGCTATGAAGGCAGATAATAGACTTCCAAACTAACGCCCACCTCATCGCCCTGGTGATTTGACGCAACCCCCTGGGCGATAATAAAGAAACGCACAAAAGAACCTTAACCCTACTCGTAGCCATTGTAGAAACTGGCCATCCTCTTCTTTCCGGGCATAAACATGAGCTATATATATATATAGGATATACATATTTTCGTTCCTTCAAATATCATTTTAATCTTTCTCTCACTTGTCCGATCACGATGTCTCCATTCGTATTGGCAAGATGTCAATATAGTAATTACCTTAGTAGCTGCTAACGTCGGAGAAATCAACATTGGAACTCAGTGCATTTGTACTTTTAGGATGTAGTGCAATGTAGTGAAAATTTCATCAGCGCATGTGGGAAGCGTTTCGAAATTGATGCCAACTTTTACAAATGAACTCCGAAGATTATGACTGGTAATATTGGACCTTCAACTGTTAATATCGTCAACATATAGTGACAATGAACACCACTTGGTATTAATACTGTAATCTGCCCAAAGTGAAAAATAATAATTATGTAAAACATAATAAGTTTCGGTTCTTGAAGAAAGTCACATCGATAATATACAGGGTCTTAGGTAACTCCACCGACAAACTTTGGGAGGCGATTCCTTATACGAAATGGAAGAAAAAGTTCTAATAAACATGGGCCGAAAAATGCCTCCTTTCTGAGTTTTGATCCATTGAAAATTCGAAAAATCATTTTTCAAAACTCCCTAACTTAGAAACTATAGGGCCTATCCCAAGCGGTTTAAAGAATTACACAGGAACTAGTATGTTCTCTATCTAAATATGCATGTTTTACCATCTTCCGTTATCGGTGAAAGGAACTGTGAAAAGGAAGTTGAAGTATAGGGATACTCCTTTAAGTACTAATGGTGCGTTCGTTTCGCTGGTACCGGTGGATTCTGAAACATGGATAGAGAACATACTAGTTCCTGTGTAATTCCTTAAACCGCTTAGGTCCTATAGCTTATAAGTTAGGAAGTTTTGAAAAATGATTTTTCGAATTTTCAATGGATCATAACTCTGAAAGGAGGCATTTTTCGGCCCATGTTTATTAGAACTTTTTTCTTTCATTTCGTATAAGGAATCGCCTCCCAAAGTTTGTCGGTGGAGTTACCTACCACCCTGTATATATTACGCTAGAAGCTAAAGAACAAAGCTTTATACAGCTTCAGAAATCTAAACCATGTTCACTAAAAGAGTGATCCCAATCAAAACAAACTCACGTGATCAGTACGTAAATGCAGCATAGAAGGGATGCACCCACAGCAAATAGATCTAATTTTAGAATATATAATAAACCATGTTCGTGTATTACTTCATTATGATGTCTTGTCATCAATTACTGGTTTTTCAATTCAGTTAAAAGTTTCCAGGTGTAAAATTTATCTATAAATGTACAGTTTGTTTCAAAGCAATGCAGAAAATAAGAATTTTTAGTAGGTATTATCTACAGATTTTTAGACTTCCAAAATATTATATGTATAAGTATCAGAAGTCTTATAGAACCACGATGTCTGTCTGTCCACAGGTATCAGTAAAATTGTCAAGAACTATCGAGAAATGGTTTTCTCTGAATCGGTTCAGCATCTTAAGAATAGGTTCCTTTTTTTCCGTTATGCAATTCTCTATTCAATCGGAAAGTAGTAGAAACCAAGCTTTTCCCGTTTAAACGTGGATCGCCATAGAACAAAAGCAATAATAAATAACGACTAGTGGCGTACTGGGACCGATTGACTCTCTCAATAGAGTATACAATCATTACCAGTAACCCTATACTAAAGCCGTAACTATTAGAAAGTACTAAATAGTTCCGGGTTCAATATTGATCAACGCATAGAGAAGACGACAATAGATAGCGACGAGTGGCTATTTGGAATTGATTCGGTGTCTCAATAATAGGTTCCAACTCATACGTTAACCTTCCATTAAAATAAAAAGTAGGAGAAACGAATCGTTTCCAGCTTCAACGTTGATAGCTGAAGATTGTTAACGTCAACGTTAATAAATACGATATTAGAAAGCGACAAACTATTTTTAGTATCGATTTAACTTTTCAAAGGAAATTAACCATGTGAGCTGTAACACCTCTAAAACTGGAAACGATAGAAATTTACCAGTAACTCCGGTTTCAACGTTAATCTCCATAGAGCAAAAACCGAAATAGATAGCCATAAGCGGTTTTTTGGAATTTGTTGACAGTCTAAAAAAAAATACTATTTCTAGCTACACAAGACACCTCACTATCTACAAAAAATCCCCAAAGATTAGTTTACTTTTAGGGGTGACCTTCCTTTGGATGATTTTTTTCTGAAAACGGTTTGTAAATTAACTCGTATTTCACAAATAAATATTTCACTACTACCTGCAGCATAACATGATTTAGTTTTAAAAAGTGGAATATAAATTAGTGCGGTACCCCTTGCCTCTTATTTATTTTTTATCGTCGATTCCCATTTCTTAGTCTTAATCAATATACTAGTGGCATATGTAACTCCTTCCATGTTGACTCTGGAATTATTACTTCAATAATTAATATTTTTCTGACCAGAGTATATACTTCTTTATTAAAATTGAATTAATCCCTAACAGTTTCCATAATTTATATTATAACTTTTAATTTTTGTCTTTCTTTTCTTTATCTTATTCACAACTATCAATTAAGTTTGTTATTTACTCTCAATTTTATGTTCCGTAATATAATTTTCCTTATCCGTGATTTTTTAAATCTTCCATTTTTTCTAACAACCTATCCCATAATTCACAAATTTGAAGCCGATTTGACCAATTCTTTAATCTTTCTCTTTTTCCTCTCTTAATCCTTCTCGCTTCTTTCTATTTTCTTATCAATGCTCTATTCTCTTTTCCTAAACCTCTTACTCCTTCCCAGTCTATATCATGTCATCTTTTTTATATGTTTATATATCGCATTATTCTCTCTTTTAAGTCTTGCGTCATCCCTATGTTGTTTTACTCTTTCTTTAAGCTTTTTTTCCTGTTTCTCCAATATATATCATATTACATTTCTTACATTTCACTTCATACACTACTCCTCTATCTCCTTCTTTTATATCCTTCTTTTCATTCCCAATTTTCTTATTCACTTCTACAGTGGCGAAGCTTAATCCCACAAGTAAAGTACGCGCCCGATAAACTAATATTTCCATATAGCTCCACTACAAATATTTTGAACTGCAGTTCATATTTTCTTCGGTCTGCAATTTGCAGGGGATGGGGGAATTTCCTCCTCATTTGCTGTTTTCATTTTCCTGCATATTTGAAAATGGAGGGAGAAGAAGAGGAAGTACATTCTTATTGTTAGCTGTCAAATTTCTTGGATAAGCTTTTGTTACTTGCACCTCCCACTAAGTACAATATTGCATTTAAGTAATGCATCACGTGATAATGGGTGATATCAATAAAACGGAGAAGTTATTCATTACGCCCAATTTTGAAGTAGTTACTCGCATTGGTATCAATAAAAAGAGAACTGAGCACTAGTCGTCTCGGCTGACCTCGGAGAAGCCCCGCCCTTTTGAAGTAACCACACCTCTATTCTCGAGCCGAGTAACTACTCCGCGTTTGATATCAATAAAAATCAAAGACTTCTCTGTGATGCTAGTAACTTCTCCAAATTTGTGGAGCAAGCTAAATAGGTGATTCCGTGCGAAATATGGCAGAGTATATGATTGTTTTACTACGTAGAAAAACTTATAAACTGCATAGAAATGTTGGAAATGGAGATTACAAAAAGCATTATAAGTTTATGAAAGAAAATGTAGTGATTAGCACAACATTTTTAAAGGAGAATCAACCGAAATTCGGGGTGGTGGACTACGTAATGATGAAAAGATGCTGGTTTTCTTCAAGGGCGCCGATCCTGTGGGGGCCCGGGCTCCCCAAAGCTCATATGGGCCCCCTACTGTATTTATGAATATACAATATTTGGCATAATTAGAGTGCAATTTGTCTTAAAATCCTTATATATATATACCTTCTGCATCTGAATGCCCTCCCCCCCAAAATTACAGAGAAATCGGTGCCCTTGGTTTTCTTGCGTTACGTGAGTGATCCGGGATTCCAGGTCGGAATCTCAGGGGATTCTGGTGTGGCTCAAAGTACTGTCTATGACTACCTGAAAATGGATTGTTTCCGGAAGTGTGTGTAATATACAAACAGCAAAGGCAGAGTGGCAAGAACAATATACATTTCCGGGTGCTATCGGAGCACTTGACTATACACAAGTGACATTAAAGAAACCTAGTATTTTGGAGAGTAATACGTTAATAGGAAGAGCTATTTCGTGGCTAAGCGGTTAGCGTACATGCCTTTGGCATAGGAGACCCGCGTTCGATTCCCACCAGGAGCTCATGTGGTTTGGATTCCACGTCAATCAGTGGGTTCTGTCTCATATAGGCACGCTACTGAAAAGGACGTTAAACTAATAATCAACTCAACTCAACGTTGATAGAAAGGGTGTATACATGAGAATGTATTTTGTTTATGTCAAGGCGAAAGGGGACACATATGGTGTGGAAAACGCAATCAGATGGACGTGATTTATGACGTGGGTGGCTGGACTTTTTTAAAAAGAAAACAAAGGAGCCAAGTGTCTGATTTCGTTCTTAAAGCCAAACAATGTACAACAACCTTGGACAACACGTGATATGCGCTTGTCGTGTTAATCTTGATATTGCTGGATTCCAATCAACATCCATCAGCTCAAATAGGTTCATTCTCATGGTTTCAATATTACTTTCTTCTTTCCCGTTTTTTCTTCTTTTTTATTTTTGTTTTATTCTCGCTCGAATATTAAAGATTCTCTTTAGAATTTGTGTCTCAGTCGTAGATGTATTTGATATTTCGGTGCATTTCCCTGTAATTACCTTCAAAGTTTCGGCTTTCCTTCGTTTACTTTCTGGTAGCTGTGACTTTGAAAGTACCTCTGGAAACTCTTTTACAATATCCACAAATGCGCTTTGATTGAAGCTATCGTTGCTACTTGCCCGTTTCATGGCTTTTAAGATACTACGCCATAGGTTAAAAACAACGAAATGACTGCGCGATGAATGGGAGAAATGAGTAATCACTTCTTTTATTGATACGACTCAGTGCTACGTGCAGAGGAAGCGCGAGTAAACGTTCATAAATCTGGAGCACACTAGACCTGAGTAGTGGCTTGTTTTATTGATACGAAATTGAGGGAGGAGATTACTCCAGGTGTAGTTACTCCGATTCTCGAGCAGGACTTCTCAGGAGTAGTTACTTATTTTTATTGATATCACCCAATGACTTCACTAGAAATGTTAATGCTCAGAAGGAACTTCATTTGAATCAACGCAATATATTTAATATTGTTTTCTACGCAGTGACATATTTAAGGGGGTGCCTTCCGGGCTTAAGGATTCGCCGAAATTTTACAGCCCTTTTTATTGTTTTGTATATATATATATATATATATATATATATATATATATATATATATATATATATATATATATATATATGTATATGTATGTGTGTGTGTGTGTGTGTGTGTATGTATGTATGTATGTATATTGCAGTACTTTCACATTTCCAGCCATAAAGTTAGCAAAGCCTCCTTGAAACAAAATCGTAAATACCTCATGGATTCTATGAAATGAAAAACTCAACTAAAATTTCACACAAATATTATTATTTTATCCTACGGTAGCGTTTGGTAAATTTCTACATATGTTTAATGTATCAGACTTATATTTTACAAGCTATTATGGACCAGGCTCCATGTAGAAAAAAAACAGCTCTTCTGATTAATTCCTGAGAGTACATATCAATTAAACAGGTTATTACTAATAGAAATACATAATTCTACTCATAAACGTTTTTCTCTGTGTTAAAGAAATCATTTTATAACATATTACCATTGAAAGATACCTTCAACGCTAAAAGTAAATTCACAGAGGTGAGCCTTAACACCTCCCAAGAATGCGTGCAATCCCCAGCAATAATAGCTTCGCTCCCTGAGCAGCATAGTCCGTAAACCTGTTGGTTGGCTTGTTCGTGGCGGCGGTTGTGTTGTGTTCGAAGTTTCGGGCTGTTGCCCATGCCTTCTATGTGTGGTGTGGCATGACGTTGGTGTAGCTAACGTATGTGAGCTGAGGGATCGCAACTGTCGCAGATCCCTTGTTCTTCATCGTGGTTGGTGTTCACTCTTGACTTCTTGGCATCCTGTACATGTTTCTCGGTGGTTCTCTCGTCCCTAAGCTGTTGACTGTTGGGTTGTCTGTATTCCGGACGTTCCTCCAAAATTTGGCGGAGTGTTGTTGACGTAGATCCTCTAACATTGGGAGTTCCAGGTCCTCGTGGATTTGGGCAATCCTTGTGTCCCTGGAGTGCCCTGTGATGGTTCGGGCTGCGTTGTTTTGGACCACCTGGAGTCGACGGAGGTATGTGGGGTAGGTGTGTTGCCATGCGGGATGGGCGTACATGAGGATAGGGAGGATACACATCTTGTATGTATGACGTCGTGTTTCTAGGGTTAGCTGTGGGCTGAGGAGAATGGGAAGGAGGTGCTTGAGTCGGATCGTGGCTCGCCTTGCTGTTGCTTCCAGGTGGTCAGCGAAGTTCAAACGTCGGTCCAGGATTACTCCTAAGTATTTAGCCTTCAGTTTTGGAGGAATTGCGGCTCCATGGAGGGTGAAGTGGTAGTCCTTTGCCTTGATATATTTGGTGAAGTCCACCAGTGCTGTCTTCTCGGTGTTCACCTTGATCTTCCAGTTATTGGTCCAGGTCTCCAGAAGCTCAATGTGGCGTTGGAGATAAAGTTCTGCATATCTGAAGTTGCGGTGGCTGGCGAAGATCGCCGTGTCATCCGCAAATGTGGCGGTGGTTGTGGTTCTGGTTGTGGGTAGATCTGCGGTGTAGATATTATAGAGTATCGGGGACAGGCAGGATCCCTGGGGTACTCCGGCTCTGATTCTCCGTAGTCCAGTTAGGTGTTGTGCATGGGAGACTCTGAAGGTCCTGTCGGTTAAGTAGCTCTCTATTGTTTTGAGTTGGTACTGTGGGAGTCGTGCCTGGTAGAGTTTGTGGAGCAAACCTTCATGCCACACCTTGTCAAAGGCCTTTCCTATGTCTAGGAAGAGTCCCAAGGTGTGGCCTTTCTCGTTAAATTGGTATGTGATTTGCTCCGTTACTCTGACCAACTGCATTGTCGTTCCATGGCCTGGACGGAAGCCGTATTGATGATCAGGTAGGATGTTGGCACCATCAATGTTCCTCATCAGTCTTCGGTGTAGCACACGCTCTACTACTTTGCTCGTATGGCTGAGCAGACTGATTGGTCTGTAATTCTTTGGATCAGTCCTGGTGACGTTTGGCTTAGGAATGAGTATGACTCGAGCTTCCTTCCAGACTGGGGGGAAGTATCCCATGCTGAAGATTGCGTTCGTCAGTCTGCTGAGGAGTACCACCACTTTCCTTGGCGCGTTCTTCAGAGCTAGCGGTGGGATCCTGTCTGGGTCCGCTGCTTTGTTCGGGTTGAGCTTCTGGATGACCTTCCTGATTTCCCTGGGTGTGACTCGGTCTTCCACCGGAAGGAGTGATGGTTGTTGTCGTATCTGCTGGAGAATGTGCCGTATTTCTTCCTGGATGTGTGGTTGTATCGGTGTGTTGTTTTCTGTGAAGACTTCCTCCAGGTAGTCAGCGTGCAAGTTGGCTTGATCTTCTGGGGTGTACGCTAGTCCATGCGGCCCCCGTATTGGTTGCAGCTTGGGTGGTGCGGTCGTCTTGGATAGAGAACGGAGTAGGCGCCAGAAGTCTCGTGACAGTGCTTCAAGGTCTTGGAGTCATTTGTTCCATTGTTGCAGTCGGAGCCTGAGAAGCCTCTTCTTCACTCTAGCTGTAAGAGCATTCCATAGTGTTTTATACCTTGGGTGGCGGGTGGTTTGCCACTTCTTCCTCGCCCATCTCTTTAGGTGGATAAGTACCGTCGTTCGAAGATCTTCTGGCTTCTGCTGTGTCGGTGGTTGCACACTATTTGTTGTTGTTGCCAACCTGTATGCTGACTGCATGGAAGCAGTGAGTGATGCTACGGCTTCGTCGAGGTCTTCAGGTGTGTTCAATGGTAGTCTTGGGTCCACCATGGCTGCCAGACTTCTTGTGTACTCGTCCCAGTTGGTGTTGCGGATTGGAGGCAAGTCTGCTCGTGACACATGGGTGCGCACTGTGATTGTGTACACCACTGGAATGTGATCCGACTGCAATGCTGTCACTGCGTGGGGGCCGTCCGTTAGCGAGGTAGTGAGGCTTAGACGGAAGGGTCTCCAAGTGTTTCCAACCAACTTTTTTCTTACCGAAAAATATGAAATGTTGTAGTACTGATTTTATGTTATAAGAAATCAAAGATAAAGAAAATATACGGTACAAAACAGGGTAGACCCGGCCTCAGAGCCTCATAGTATCCTTCGCCACTGCACTTCTAGGATTCTACTTCTTCCTTTTCTATATATCTTCACATCCCCTTTTCTTAATAATTTCTTTAGTATCTCTGTCTTTTCTCCAATGCTCTCTATCCCATGCAACTTGCTCTTCTCCTTTTCCTTTGTTTCTTTTCTCTGTCCTTTCCTTCTATCCTCTTTGATTCTATTTTTCTTTATATTCTTTATGTCATAACCATTTTTCTCCAGAAGATTGTGGAACTTTTCTAGGTTTTCTTTCTTTTTCTCTTCTTCATTATCTATTTCTCCTATTCTCCTCTTCATATTTCTTTTGAAGTTCTTTTTCGTGCTATTATCTACGCCACTTCTTTTGTGACAGTAAATTCTTTCCGCACAGTCCTTATTATTCCATCTTGTATTCAATTTCCCTTCTTTTCTTTCTATTCTCATGTCCAAGTAATTTATTTTATTGCTTTTTTTCTACTTCTGTTTCCAGGCTTATTCCTTTCTCTTCATCTTCAATGATTTTCACAAACTTCTATAGTTGTCTTCTGGTTCTTCCCATATCCCTAAACAGTCATCCACGTATCCTCAATACAATATTAGGTTTCCTCCTTCTTCTTTGATCAGGTTATGTTCACACGTATTCATTACTATTTCTGATAGAACTTGGCTTCATTTTGAACCTATACTTAAGCCTTCTTTTATTTTTACCAGATTATTATATATTGTGCAAATGCTATTATCCATAGCATTTTAAGGCTTTCACTATTGTTTCTTTCTTCCATTCTCCAATTTTCGTCTCATTTACTTCTTCTATTACTTTTATCATATAATCTCTCTTAATACTGGTAAACATTGCTTTAACATCCATGTAAAAGAAACAGGATATGATATAGATTGGAAAGGAGTACAAGGTTTAGAAAAGAGAATAGAATATTAATAAGAAAATGCAAAGAAGCGACAAGGATTAAGAGAAAAAAGAGAAAGATTAATGAATTGGACAAATGGATTTCAAATTCTTGAATTATGGGATAGGGAGTTAGAAAAAAGTGAAGATTAAAAAAAATTCACGAATAAAGAAAATTATATTATGGAACATAGAATGGAGAGGAAACGGCCAATTTAATTGATAGTTGGGAATAAGAAAAAGAAAAGAAAGAGAAAAATGAAACGGTTATAATATGAATTAATAAAAACAATTATAACTTAAAATTTCAAAATAAAACAGTAAATTATAACAATAGATTATTGTTATATCCTCTTAGAGTCCTGGCACTAAGTGGTCCACTTTTTTTTTTTTTTTTTGGAGCTATCGCTTGAAATATGATGATTGTTGATGCCACCTAATGAACAAGATAAGTAATAAACACTGGTGGGAGGTGCACAAACGTTACAAAGCAGTTTCTACTACGATGTGAGACTCAGAATGGAAGCAAAATAATAAATAAATAAAAATACAAACTAGAGGTACACATAGGTGCAACTATGGATTGAAGACGATATATTATACGAGTAAATTTAAATTATATAAAAAGCAACAATTAAAATATTATTGTATATGTATATAAATAACACTGATCAACAAATTTTCCTTTTTTATTTTTTACAGAAACGAAAGTATGCAATCGTTATAGATTTTGAAGCGCTGAATACGAATATCACACTCTAAATTAGCTGGTAGCTCAGGGTTGGTAGTAAATGTGGAATTTACCTAAAAAATTCATGTTTTTCACATTTATTTTGTTAGGTTTTACTCAGGTACGTATAATTACGTCCCTATTTGAAGGGTAAGGGAAAAAAAGAAGGAATGCCACAAAACTGCATTTTCGAGAAAACTGCTATTTAATATTGAAAACCGCGTAAGAAGAATAGGGTTAGTTACATCTTTTGCCCATTTTTACATGGACAATTTTTACATCTACGTATTTTTACATCTAAGCACATACATGGACATTTTTTGCCCTTACCCTTCATTTATCGTTGCGGAATGTGTTATACCTCTTTCTATTCGTCGATGACCGTACTTTCTGAAAATTTAACAATCGTTTCGGTAACCGGTACCGTTGGGAAATTATATACCCATATATTCGAAAATATCCCTTTTTTTAGAGGAAAATCCTATTTTGTATTTTTTACTAGTAACCCTGCAATAGTAAAATTATAATTTATATTTGAAAAGTAACCTGTCAATATTGGGAATGTTTTCTGCAAATGTTGTCATGAACAAGCGAGCCGAACTGTGAAAAAAAAAAAATATTATCCCTTCTACCGAAATGCCGAAATTTTACATACCTTTACAACCTGTACATTAAAAATGTAATATTGACTTCCGTATGCAGAACAGAACTATAGGACAACACATTCAGACAATGTAACTATCATTTCGGTAGTCTGTACTGGGGTGGGGGATTTTATGTACTGAAATATTGCACGAAAAATTCCCTTTTCTGCAAAATTCCGACCTTTTTCTGCCTACAGCTGGCAATCCTTCAATAAATAACTGCACTGGCAATCCTCGGATAAATATAATCATAAAATATACGTTGACACCAACAATTTATATTCTATTCACATCCACACACACACACACACAATGTTTTTTTCATGGGATGACGGTATTGTCAAGAAATTTCGAAGGTAAAAATATCACATGTACTTAGGGAACAAATGAATTGCGTTGTTGTTATAATAGCAATATACAAAGAAGTGTAACAATGGTTTTGCTGCCGTCGTTAAGCAAGTTGTACTTGTTGGATTTGGCAACAATGCGTAAAGCTCACTTATGTGCCCACGATCCAATCACCTGATCATTCGACAGGCTGAAACTTGTTGGCGGCTTGCGTGTGTGTGTCCGCGCTCTCTTTTACTATACTGTTTGTGTCTTGGTTGAGAGGTGGTTGGTGGTGAATGTATATACAGTAAAGTATTTGAATTAAACTGCGAGTGTTTGTGTTATTTGAACGAGTGTCGATTTTCATTAAAATGCCCCGCACCTGCAAGAACAATCCTGACAACTTTTATTACATTTGTGCAGACGCTATTTGTGATAATAGAAGGCGACCACTTACTGATGCACTAAGGAAAGCCTATTCATTGTATTTCGGTTGTCGAGTGGGAGACCAAGACAAATCTTGGGCTCCACATGTGTGTTGTACGTCGTGTTCTTCTTTACTAAATGCTTGAATGCATGGGAAAAACGTCTGCATGAAGTTTGGCGTGTCTGCTATTTGGCGTGAACCCACAAATTATGTGTCTAATTGCTATTTTTGTATGACACCGCCCTTGAAGAAAGGAATCAATACCAAAAGGAAGAGAAATATCGAATACCCTGACATCCCATCTGTAATTCTCATGGACAAGGACTGCCAGTTCCTGTTCCCCCAAACGCAACAACATCAATGCGAGAATGCTGATCCTACACATCCAGCCGAAGAAGTGCATCCATCCACAGTGTTTTTGATCCTTCATTTACGCCATCTCCATCCAGCGAAACACACAAAATCACACAACGTGAGCTCAGTGATCTGATTAGGGATTTAGACCTCCCGTAGTGTAAAGCTGAAGTGTTAGCCTCACGACTGCAGCAATAGAACTTGAGTGCGAGTGTCAGTTTTTCGGGATCGTCAGAAAGAACTTGAGAACCATTTCACTACTGAAGATGACATTACATTCTGCAGTTATGTTCAAGGTTTGTTTCATGACCTACATATTTCATACAAACCGGACGAGCGGAGACTATTCATAGATGGTTCCAAAACAAGTCTGAAGGGTGTACTGTTAGATAATAATAACGAAAGACCGTCGCATATGCTGCTTTAGCGAAAGAAACGTACACTACGTTGAAATCTGTTCTACGTGTCATTAGTTACAATCAGCATGTATGGCTAGTATGTGGAGATTTCAAAGTAATTTCGATTTTGTTGGGTTTACAAGGAGGTTATACTAAGTATTGTTGTTATATATGTGAGTGGGATAGTCGCGCAAGAGATAAACACTATACACAAAAAGAGTGGCCTTTAAGAACAGCTCTGATTCCTGGCTCAAAAATATTGCCAATGAACCTCTAGTGAACCCTCAGAAAATTGTTCTCCCACCACTCCATATTAAGTTGGGACTTATGACAGCGTTTGTAAAGGCACTGAACACGAATGAAGCAGCATTCGGATATTGTACATGAAGTTTCCACGATTAAGTACAGAGAAGATCAAACAGGGAATATTTATTGGTCCACAGATACGCCAGCTCCTAAATGACCCTGACTTTGAGGCCACTCTAACTCCTGATCAGCTGCATGCGTGGCGTTGTTTCCATAATTTGACCATATTATTCTTGGGAAACAAGAGAGCCGACAATTACAGGGACCTTGTGGATGAACAAATTCATACTTAACAAAACATTGGCTGCAACATGACACTTAAAATGCATTTTCTTCACTCATACCTCAATGTCTTCTCAGAGAACTGTGGTGCTTTCAGTGATGAACACTGCGAGAGATTTCACAGGGATATTTCTCTCATGGAACATCGATACACGGGTCGGTGGACAGCTGCAACGTTGGCTGACTTCTGCTGGACTCTACAGAGGGATGCTCCAGATACAACCTACAAGAGGAAGGCAAAGAAACGGCGCATTCATTGAAGGCGAGTGCATTCATTTATCCTAGGCAATAAATTTGTGTACAATTTACTTTTGTGCAGCAATAACGAAGGTCCGAGAACCAATTTATTTTTTTGGCCAAAAACGTAGTAGACAGGGGAAATTTGCGGTATTTCAGTTCAAAGGATAATATTTATTCTCAGTTCGGTCCTCTTGATGGCACATAATATTACCAGTCTTAGAATAACTTTTCCAGCATTATTTCCAGTTATTTATTGCAGGATTGCCAGCTATAGGCAGAAAAAGTCGGAATTTTGCAGAAAGGGAATTTTTCGTGCAATATTTCAGTACATAAAATCCCCCATCCCAGTACAGACTACCGAAATGATAGTTACATTGTCTGAATGTATTGTCCTATAGTTCTGTTCGGCATACGGAAGTCAATATTACATTTTTAATGTACATGTTGTGAAGGTATGTATTTCGGCATTTCGGTAGAAGGGATAATATTTTTTTCACAGTTCGGCTCGCTTCGATCATGTCGACATTTGCAGAAAACATTCCCAATATTGACAGGTTACTTTTCAAATATAAATTATAATTTTACTATTGCAGGGTTGCTAGTAAAAAATACAAAATAGGATTTTCCTCTTTAAAAAACGGATATTTTCGAATATATGGGTATATAATTTCCCTATGGTACCGGTTTCCGGAATGATTGTTGAATTTTCAGAAAGTACGGTCATCGATAAATAGAAAGAGGTATAACACATTCCGCAACGATAAATAATTATGTAATTATAAGTTCGTGAGTAAAACCTAACAAAATAAATGCGAAAAACATGAATTTTAAGGTAAATTCCACATTTACTAGCAACCCTGAGCTAACAGCTAATTTTAAGTGTGATATTCGTGTTCAGCGCCTCAAAATCTATAACGATTGGATACTTTCGTTTCTGTAAAAAATCCATTGTAGACCAGTGTAATTGAATATTATGATATCTCTATTACCTACAATAATATGAGCATACATCATCATCATAGGTATTCTGCCTTTATTGGCAGGTCACTTGCCGCAGCTGAGAAGCTTCCATGCTCCACGATCCTCCGCTAACCTTTTCGTCTTCGCGTATGATCTTTCTGTTTTAATATCATCCATTAATTGTAGTCTCTTTCGCCCCCTCCCTCTCTTTCCCGCCACCATACCCTCTAGGACGTCCCTCATGATACAATCTCTTCTTAGGCAATGTCCCAACCAGTTTCTCTTCCTCTTCCTAATAATATCTAAAAGTGTTCTTTTCTCACCCACCATTTCTAACACTCTCTCATTCGTTTTCCGCTCGACCCAACTAACTCTTTCCATTCTTCTCCACACCCACATTTCGAAGGCTTCCAGTCGATTTTCGTCACCCTTACGCAATGTCCACGTTTCCGCCCCATACAGCACAACACTCCACACGATGCATTTTATGAGTCTTTTTCTCAACTCTTTGTTCAAGGTCCCACAAAACAGACTTTTCTTTCTTTTAAAGGCTTCTTTCGCCATTCCTATCCTTGCTTTTATTTCACGTTCGCATTTCATGTCATTACTAAGAACACTACCCAGGTATCGAAAACTATTCACTTGTTCTATTTTCTCCCCTCCTACTTTTATATTTGACACAGACCCCTTCGTTCCAATCACCATGGCTTTTGTCTTTCTAATATTTATTTTCATCCCATATTCTTCAAAGCCCCTTCTCATTTTTTCTAACATTTTATTGATTTTCTTTTCAGATTCTGCAACAAGGGCCATATCGTCTGCAAATCTTATGCATCTAATCATTCTACCTCCTACCGAAATGCCATCATCATCATGTAGGCTCTTTTTCACTATCCCTTTTAGATAGACATTAAATAGTGTTGGCGAGAGGCAGCATCCTTGTCGAACTCCCCTTCCAATTGTACTCTCTTCCGTCAGTTCTTCCCCTATTCTAACACTTACTTGTTGGTTCATGTATGCATGGTGAGCATACATATACCAATTAACATCTGAGGAAGATAACGTTACGTTATGGAAACTGTTAGGAATTAATTCAATTTTAATAAAGAAGTATATACTCTGGTCAGAGAATATTAATTATATAGTGACATATGAGATAGTATTTTTGAAATTTCCTCTTCTCACCATAATATTAAGTAGTAAAGAACGGACACATCATTTATCAGTAGTGCTATGAATTTTAGGTTCCGCACTTTAATTTAGCTAGCTACTAAAATGCCCAAATTAACTTATCTAAAAGAAAATATTAGATGAACACTTCTGACTGTGTTTTGGTTGCATTTCTTTGTTTTTCAATTCAAGCAATTTTTTGCACTTTAATTTTTTTCTTTGCTGAACAAAAAACACCAAACATACTCAGTATCATATTGCTTTCATCTCAGTGCAGTTCTGTAAGGCTTAAACTATTAAATAGGAAGTAAGGGAGCTACCAATATGCAGTTGGCTAATCATGGCTGTTACAAAACAAGGGGTTGGTCGACTACGTTTCTACACACCAATATTTGCTTAGTAGCTGGAGATGCAGCCTCGCTGAAAAAAGTGAAATATTAAATGTTATGTGTTGTAGTAGTTTTCAAGACCTGTAACTTAAATAACATTGTGTTCTATAATTTGTTTTAGGCAGCTTTTATAATGCATGAGTGAATTTTCAGTCTTGTTATATATATATATAAAATTTTGTTTAGTATAACTTGTATGAATATTTACATTTGAAATTTGTATCCTTCTTCTAAAATGTTGCACCTTTTTTAAACCAAAATTTTATGCTTAAAATTCCTAGATCTACTTATCAGTAACAAATGAGGAGTAACTATTTTATGTCCGCTGTTTATACATACAAATATATATATATATATATATATATATATATATATATATATATATATATATATATATATATATATATATATTTGTAAAAAATATTTCTTTTATAACATTACAGCAATGCGTTTAGTAGCTGTAATCGCTGCAAGTTCTCGCAATTCATGATTTAAGCAGGACTGCAAGCTTTATCAATGTTTATCGCATCTTCCGAACTTTATGAGATATCGACGTGTTGTAAACGGCAAAACAATTTGTAAGTCGATTGCAAACCACAGAAGTAACTAGATATGATACTTATCTAAGCAGTTTTTCGAAATAAAGCTTTTAAAAAAACTCAAATGTTCAAGCCCTTGTACTTTCGTTCCTATTCATTTGAAACAAGTCATACCTTGTCCATGGTTTCACTTTACTTCCTCTTTTGGTTTCTCAGTTATCACGGTTGGACATCATAAATGGTGCATCTTATATATGTATATACTGGGTGGACGATAAACAACTCGCAATGCCATATTTTTCTCTTGCTTTTTTTATTTAGTTTACATTTTATATTCTAGGAAATTCGTATTTTCTTTCATAGTAGTTACTTATTATATTTTCTTACTTAATATCGTTTTTTTTATATGTAAAGAATATACAGGTTAAGTTCTCTTCTTTTGCAACGATGTATATTCTTTCTAAATTTCGTGTTTGTAAGAACAATGGACTAAAATGTATATTTGTGGTTAAGTGCTTTGAAAAGGCTGGAGAAGTTTAACTTCGCCACGTAAAACAATGTATCAATTAATTAGAATAAAACAATTATTATTTTCAATTTCAAGTACGAACACGTTCACATTTCGGTTTAAGTTAGTCATATCCAGTTAAAGAGTTTCTTTTTAAAAAATAATTATTTTAATGATGTAGTTTCTAATACTGCGTAAGTTCTATTTTATTCTCTCTCTCTCTCTCTCTCTTTTTTTTTTTTTTTTTTTTGAATACTGTGACTAATGATACTTTCCTGTGATAAACGTCATCTTTCACTTAAAGCATAATATGTCCAAAATAAATAATTGGTTAAAGAGAAGATTGATTGGTTAATTTTGCTTCTCATGGTCAATTCAACACGAAGTTTTAAAAGCATGAAGCGTAATAATTTTGAACGAATTCGGACCCACGCCTGAACTACAAATTCAGAGCCGGGGCTTGAATCTGATATAGATAGCAAGTATGCAATATAACATGCAAGATGATTTCTAACAAAATATGTTTTCCGGTTACACCCTAAGCTCCCTTGTAGTTGTATGCTTAATGTACTTGCCTTTGAATAGAAGATCTGGGTTTGATACCCGGTAGGAGTTTATGTGATTCGAATTCCACATTAAGCTTTAGCTCTACGTCTCATATAGCCTCGCTGCTGAAAGGAATAGTAAACTCCGATCCAATTCAGTCCCTTATACTCTCTCGTCTTCAAGATAGCAGAAATACAAAACTACTGCAGCGTTTCTGGCTAATTTGTATATAAAACGATAAGTGTAGAATTAGCAAAGTATACAACAGCAATTTCGAACTTATCTATGTGTGACGTAGGAACATTTTTTTTTTAAATAAGGGGAATAGTGTCGAGAAGCACTAGAGTAGGAGAATGAGATAAACAACTATTGATAATGTAGTCGTGGATCCTAAATAATATGGGCCTTATGCAGAGTCGTTCTGATGCGTGATTAATACTATACTAAAAAGTTCAACTAACATATACTTCCTACAGTAGTCAGGCCATTAATATGACGCTAATCATACGTCAAAATGACTCTGCCTAAGACTTAATGTCTGTAAAACTATCGACTAAGCTATCAATGGTCTTGTTTAGCTGTTACTACTGCTCGTTTTCAATGACAGGTTTTCTGTCTTCTCCCTCCCCTCTTCGTATGGTTTACTGAGAAGGAAAGCAACAGGCACTGACGTCAGAGAACATTTAGTTAGAAATGACGGTTATAGAGTGATAATTATATATATCCGATATCCATTTGGTATATACATACAAGCAGATACTGATGTTAGCCACTAGGCACATATACTGTTTACAACTTCATAAGTTTGAAAGAAGATTCACTTTCATGTCCAGGAGTTTACACGATGGTTCACGGCAACGAAGACGATTACTGGGTTGGAAATCTGCACACAAGTTTCCTTCACGTGCCGTCTTTCTAGAAGGGTTCTCGTGAGATTACAGAATCCAGCTGTTACGTCACTAGGGCGTAAAAAAGGGGAGAAACCAGTTTCTTTAGGTAACACATCTTAAAAACAAAGGAAAAAAAGCTAAAAGTAAAACTGAAATAAAAACTAAGTTTTCCAACTGGTCCCAGAGACCATTTCTGTTCTTTCTACGTCTTTGACCGTTTTCTTGTAGATGAAACTTTCCTTGTAGTGTCCTTTCAGTTTCACTGTAAATGTGTGTGTGTGTGTGTGTATGTGTGCATCTTTTCTTAAGACTTTTACTGCAAGTTTACTGTCTTTATTCGTTTTGGCTCGCACCTTCCACTCTCTTGACCCCGTTCTAAGTGGCATGTTCCTTCTTTGAAAAGTCCTTCTTGCTGGAAACTTGTGAACAAAGTGTTACCAAAAGGAAAACGGTTCGTCCTCAGTAGCTGAAAACTTAGGCAAATGACACACACAAATAAATTTTAGCTAACATTCCGGTGAAGGAAAAAGAAATCACGATGAAAAGAAGTTAAACTTCAACTTTTTCCATTTTTCTATTGTTTTCTTCTTCATTTACATTTTTCTCTTTTTCTGCAGTTATAAAATAACTAATTGAATAATTAGGATATGTAATTTATAGACTTTGAATATTAAAGAACTAATTAACAAGAAAGATACGATCAAGGTTTTTTTTTTTTTACTATTCCGACCTAATCTGGATTAATCAAAACACTTCTAAACTTGACATTTCATACTTAGAAAAAGTCCCAGATAACCTATTTTTTAGCTCCCGGTATACCAACGCATCTGCACAGATCTGCGCTTATAGTTTCACTTTAAGTGCATGTTTATCTATGCATTTGTGTTTTACTTTATATTTTGATAATTACTGGCAGTACCTGAAAGACATTGGGTGGAAAAATAAGGAATAAGTCTCATTATATTTGGGGCCGGCCTTGAATCGCCTTCTAGAGCTCACTCGTGCCTAAGCGGTTAGAGTACGTGCCTTTGGCGAGGGAAACTCGGGTTCCATTCCTGGTAAGAGCTCATGTATTTCACATCCCACGTCTCATATACGTAGCCTCGCTGCTGAAAGAGAAGCTAAACTAAAAGTCACCATCTTTATAAATTTCGTTGAATTAATGGAATTTATTTTGTTGTTTCTTCAAGTCTTTAACCCTGTGTACACTATAGATTAAAATGGTGCTTAGTTAAGAGTTGTAAGAATTTTTTTTTCACTTTTTCTACTAATAAGCAGCTAATCACATTCGTATTGAATATTATTATCCATTTTCAAACAAGTAAATGTTGTATATTTAAACAAGGGTGTTATCGTTTGCTCTGGAACTACTTGGAGCGGATGTAAACACTTGGAGCCCTTTTAATGGAAACGAAGAAGTGCAGTAATGAGATATGTGCTATAGAGGTATGAGTGAAGACTATAAATGCGACGATGAGCGTTATGGAAATCTGTGGCCTGTTCAAGTTCATGAATTACAAGAAGATGGTCGAATAAGCGTAACGTGGTAAGGCTGGAGTCTGCTCGAGAAGCTCATAGAGAATTGGTTAATCGTCTTTGATATGGTGGTGAATAATAACGAGAGCGAAGGTGATAGAGGTGTGGGAGAAGTGTCGGTATATAAGTTAGGTGTGCCGATAGACTTCTTCTGTTAGAGCACTAAGTGATAGAGATTATGTAAGGCGTAAAACATGACGTTCCACAACTTGTAATCTCTTATAAAACTTTAATGGAGCTGAGAACTAGGCGATCTTTCCATGTGTTAGAACAGGAAATTACGCGCAGAGCAAAATAACACAATTTCGAAATTATATATTTATGCAAAAATACGTAAATATTAGTCCTCATATCTAAACATGGTAACGGCTCTAGTCCTATTTTGAAATAATTAAACTGAAACACTCGAGTTTTTGAGATTAAATCGTCACAAGAGTTTTAAATATGCAAGTTACCTGCAAGCTGGTGGCATCTATTAGCATCTGGCAGACAGCAAGCACCACTAGCGACTCTATTAGCTTGACTCTTTACTATTTTGAATTAGCTTACTCACAGACTGACATATTTCTGTATTATTAATACGATTGTGCGAAATATTTGAAAATTTGGTACACATCTGTAATTAGTAAAGTGAAAATAATTTATTATAATGTTTTAAAGCTTGAACTCTTTACGAGCACGTCATCTGAAAATAATATTTGCTAATTGACGATATGCGAACCTGAACTTGTCTTTGTTTAAATATGAGTATTTTCAATTGAATCTATATCTATATTAGTTTCGATGTGTTAATACATCAAAACTCATTTCTACCTGACTGTTAGTTTCTATTATATGTGCGATATCCTGTTTTCTGGTACGGATGAAGATGTGCTTTTCCTTCAATAAAATGATGAGTTTATGCACAATTATTTGTAGGTTATTTGCCAGTTCGAAACAAGTAAAACGTCAGGAAAATTGTTTCCCTATCTGCCTCTGTAATATGATATTGCATTGATTGATGTTTTTCGTCTTTTCAACAGAGAACTTATAAAAAGACGTGATCAAATTTGAAGTGAGATATGAATTACTGTAGTGTACTACAGCGTAGGTCCTCTCTCACAGCGAATGGAATCTAGGAGTCTCCGTAATGCAATGAGTATCATGCTACATTTCAGTTCCCAATGAAATGGTTGAACGGAGAATAAGACTGATGATTCAAACACTTAATATTCTGTGATATAACATCTTTGTGCGAAAATCACCGATGTCAGCGATTCTCCTACAATTCGCAGCTCCCTGGAAGTCTTAGGTACGAATATCTTTCAAAACACTCATCACAACAGCTTAAAAGCTTTTAGCAGTTCCAAAATTGTGTGCTCTTAAGTTGAATTTCAGTTAGGGAAACAAAAGAGGGCAGCTAAGTCCAAGTTCCCAATGAAGGGAGGTTGAGTCAATTGTCAAGGTTTGTTTCTCCAGAACCACTCTCACCAGCAGCGACACATGCCTCGGCTCATTGTCATGGGGAAGACCCCAAAAGTTAGCGATCTCTGCATGGTAGGAATCCCTTATGGACAATATCTTTAGAGTAAAAGAATACAATGGGTATTAATTTTATTTCCGATTTCTTCATTCAAGTCTTCTTTAGTCGAAGAAATTCGGTATTCTGCTAGTAATAGCTCTGTTCTTTTGTGTGCGGACCATACTAAAATTTTCATGTTTCATCCTTCCATTCAGTCTTCTGTATCATATTAAGCATCTCGGTCGTAAATATTTCAAGTTTACCATACAGGTTTATCATGTATATCTGCTCGACGTTGCTCTGTAATCTGAACGTTAAGCGATGTTCAAAGAGCTGTACACTTTTCAAGTGATCCTCGCCCAGAAACTAAAGATCGCTGATTTGGTGGATAGGGAAATACTCGGTTCGACAATAGAAGATGTGTTCTTCTACAGCTTTGCGTGCCGAAGGCTTTAGAGTTTGGTTCACTTTGGCTTGTTAACTACAATAAATATATTTTTCTTCCATAGTACTATTTAATATAAATACATTAAGTACTGTACTACGTGTGAGTAAGTAGGCATGCTTTGACATGCATGTCCAAGAATAGAACACACTTCGAAAACGCAAAGGGATAACTGCCTCTCCTCCCCCGATGCAGGTGGTCATGATTGGAAACCAAAAATACATACAAATAAATACTTCACATGTGCACGAAGTTAGTCAAAGGCTACTTCCATGCTGTTTTTTTTAATATCCGACGAGTTCTATACCTCGCGTATGTAATATTACCAGGGGTGGCCAATCTCTTTATGACTGATAGTAACTGGTCACTTCAAAAGTCACTTATCTGTTCACTATCCCGCTAGATGGAAGCATAAAACAATAAAGAGGATCGACACAGACAGTATGACACACGGGTTGGTTACATCTGACGATTTGCTTCTCGATATTTTGGCCGTGGCCCCGCGTAGCGTAGTAGCTAACGTTCTCGACTTCGGTGCGAGCGGTCCCGGGTCGAAAATGTGTAAAACGCTTTTTCAGGCCAACCACCCTGAATGATGTTTTCCTGGGTTTTCCTCAGTCACACCAGGCAAATCCGGGGTGGTACCTAAGTTATAGGTTCCAGGCCGCTTGCTTCCTTCCCCAATCTTTTCTTCCTTCCCTTTCCCCGAATAGTGTGCTCGCCGAGGGACGTCATCCTCAAACGTGACGGGCTAAATGGCCATAGAAGCCGAAAGCCCACAAATCTAAATCCTACCCTAACCGATATTTTGGCCATCCCTGATTTATACTGTCATTATGGTTTCTTGGGGAGATAGGAATATCAAATGTAGGATGAAAACTAAACGCAGTGCAAATATGATTTTACAGAATCATTGAGAGAGAGATAGGCCTATACACTGAATAGGTCCGTAATCATAAATGTAAATTATCACATATAACGTTGCTCTCTGATTCATCTTGGTAAGAGAAAGCTGTCCGAAAAGGAAAGCTACATGCTGTTTCTGAAATGGAAACCTAATGGTACCTACTCTAACTGTACTCTAGACTTTCTTCAGTAACTTTGACATGTTTTGGGAAGTTTACCTGCTTAAAGTGGAATGTCAGGCCAATTTAAACTCTACCGGCTCGTACCAAAAGAATCAAAGAAAGGGTATAGTAAGTATACAGTGAGAAAATAAAAGAGGGCTTTCTCTTTCAGAAGAGGAAATTCTTTAAAAGCAAATAAGAAAACACAGAACAAACACATGCATTCTACAACCATACATACAAATATATATGTAATACTTACACGTTGCGATCGTAAGTGAACGTATTCACATGTAGATTGGCTTCACGGATCTTCCATTACAGCTCCCTTGTGGAAGTAGTGAGGAACTGTGGGCATGTATGCCAGACAGAGAAATAGAGAAAGAGAAAAACGAGAAACAGGATGAAGAAAATGGCAGACACAAAATCCCGTTTCTACTCAAGTAAAGGAACAAGATTTTTAAAAAAAGTGAAAAGAAGAAAATTCTCTCAGCTTGTTGCAACAAGACGAGAATAACAAGATATTGGACCTAGAAAACAAGTGAAACAAATCATACACTATTTCTTATGGGAAATTTCCGTATCTTTTGTTTTTCTTCATGATTTTGATATGTTATATTTGTAAAGAAATTCACGTTTACTCAACAATTCAATAATAATTTCTTTACACAGTTTTTTAATGATAATAGTGTCTCATTTACCCTTCAAGAAATTCAATAAACTATAACACATAATCCTAAAGATAATGTTTTATTGAATCACATACATACTGCTGAAGTTAAACAGGATGTTTAAACTCACAAACCCTAATCTCGAGCTGAATAATTGAGCGCAAACACTTGTTAGCATGAGTGCTGTAAGTAAACAGCGAGTCAAAGACTTGGATCAAATGAAGGCGAAGGCAAATCTTGACAGGTTTCATTTGATCAATTCCAAGCTTCGATAAGAAAGATCATGTGTCCTATTTCCTTTGAATGATTGCATCTCCGTGAAGGAAACTGCAACTGTCTCTGGTTTCGACTAGGAAATGCGTCCTGTAATGTTGTTCTTATGCGAAGAGAAACCATTATGCTTACTAGGCATTACAGTCCGTTGGCGAGTTGTGATCGTAATTTGGACATCGATGGTTGGAGTGTTGAGTTCATAATTAAATTCATGCTCCTCAAATGGACTATAATAGCAAATGTTAGATAGGTATATAAAGTAACGCAACTGTCGAAGTTTCTATTGGGTATCCGTTTGACCAAGGGACAATTAAAGGGAGAGAAGGTAACTGAATGATTGCCATTCACCAACCTAGTTTGGTCGATGATGGAGAAGAGAATGAGAGGAGGGCGGTAAGATTATTGCCCCCATTATGCACTTATGAAATGAAATGGTCAAGTTGCTGCTCATAATATACATATATTTAGAGTTATATGTATATGTGCTATTGGCCATTTTCGTTAGCGAAATAAGGCTTGCCATGTGTTAGAGGATGAATTAAATCATTTATCTTGACGCTACATAACTTACAAACATTTCCAGTAGAAATTGAAGAAGAATATCAAACGTGGAGAAAGGATCCTGTAGAGAAGAATGTAATTTGAGAATAAAAGCTGGAAGATTTAAGTCCCTAATTTTGTGAAAATGTAAAGTAAATATTCATATCCTTGTAGAGGTCTGGTTGCTCCTGGATCCCCTGGCGCTGTGTTGACGGCGATAAAGAGTCGAAATTGAGTTTCCCGGCATTGGTTGGAGCTATTTGTGTGCTAAATGATGCAAATGAAGGCTAGAGATTTCGGAAACTGAGCTGGTTTTCTTATCGATTGGCATTATCTTGATTTTTGCTGGCTAGTCAGCGCCGGGAAACCTTCAAAATTGGAATAGTAATATCCTTTGCAATTGACACAATATGTAAGAGTATCGTGCTTCTAACGGGTCATCAATATCTCCAGAAAGTTGTGGGTACTTCATGAAGCAGGGTTTGGCTTGACACGCTGTCTGTGGGTGCCGAAGACGCTGGCACTTGTAAAATTTTAGAAATGACTAATCCTGACAAGCTTCAGTTTCCATCTTAACATGAAAAAGTAAATCTTCCTTGAAAATATCTACAGCCTCTGGAACAGCATACCTAGCGAATAATCTGCTTTACAGCGATGACCGGAAACTGCTTGAAACGCAGTACGTCAGGGATATCCTGTGCTTGGATATCCACTGGTAAATGCTAATAACAACCTTTCAAGGTGAATGCTTCTTTTTACTCTCCATGGAGTATTCAATGTTGTTGATGTAACAGAATTTGATGATTTGGGCGTAGTCATCGTTGCTCATGAATTTAATTTTGACAAAATCCTTCATTTAGTAAAGGTAGGCGCTTGCTTTATCCTTGTTTGATGAGTTAAGCTACCTCAGACGCTTATGCAGAAGTACATTCATAGATATAAATTCACGAATATTCTCTTTTTGTAGTATCCCAGAATTCAGCTTTTTAGTTTCCACCGAGAGTATAATCACCCAAAACTCGATATGTTGCTTGACTTCTATAAATGCGTACTGCCAGCACCAAAGTACAAATTGTTCAATTTTCTCAGACTGGTAAATAGGAAATGAATTTAACTTTACTTTGGTAGATTCAAGAAAACGCACTAAAATATTAAATATACGTTTCGTAATACCAATCACAGCTACGTGATAGAAAAGATAATCATATTGATACTAAAACGACTTCATTCATGAACTATAAAAGAACAGCTGAAGTTGCTGAGAACAACAGTAAATTGTGATCCGAGTAGAAGAAGACTTGAAGAAACGAGGACATGGTTGAATTGCAATGTTTTAAAATTCAAACTCTGAGCATGTAAACGTAAGATATAGATGTAAAGTAATTGTGTATCTAATCATCAGAAGAAAATACGTATACAAATATTTACCGGTTCAGAGTAGAGAAAAAGAATTACATCATATTGATTTCATTAGAACTCGACATTCAATAGGCAAAGAGGATGCTAACATAAAAAAAAATGAGCCGCTGGACATTCGTAAACGATTTATTAAGACACTGGTATGGAGCGTGGTGCTTTACGGATCAGAGATGTGGCCATTGAGAAAGTTTGAAATATCCAAGCTGGAAGCATTTGAAACGTGGTGTTGGCAAAGAATGCTGCGCATATCATGGACCGAAATGAAAGGAACGAAGACGTACTAAAATAGCTAATGAAGAATGACAGATCATGAAGATAATAGGAAAAAGAAGAAACAGTATGCTTGGCCATCTTACTCGGCACTCCGATTGGATCACTGTGTTAATATATGGAAAGGCAGAAGGAAAACCAGAAAGAGGAAGACCAAAGATAGAATATCTAGATGCAGTTAAGAAGAAGAGGCCTTATCAGAGTATAAAACAGCTCTCCCAGGGGAGAGAAAAATTTAAAATTTCCATGTTGCTCACCAACCTATGGTTGAGGTGAACAAGAAGACAAGAAGAATTCGGCGTAAACATGAACTAGGTTTGAAAGATGGTTCTTACTCTCTTTGGTGGTATGTCAGGTTCTTACTGCCAAATTAAATTCAAATTTCATGATTATTTATACTACGTTGCTTTTACAAAATTAACATAGTTCAATAATTATTGCCTAGTGTGTAAAGCATAAGTAGATTCATACAGTTGTATGATGAACATACCTTGTGAACTATGGAAATAAGAACATTCTCTCTTTTACCTGAATATCTTTGGATAACCGCATAAATGCAAAACAGATACATGGAAAGAAAGCATAATATAACGGCAATCATT
The DNA here is from genome assembly GCF_964235325.1 of Thermobia domestica. NCBI lineage: Eukaryota > Metazoa > Arthropoda > Insecta > Zygentoma > Lepismatidae > Thermobia > Thermobia domestica. Next base: position 132,282,102 of record NC_137465.1, on the reverse strand, counting down.
AAATCCTCCATTGAAGAACCATCCCTTTGAGAAATAAAGTACGGAAAATAGTCTATTTTATACAAAGAAGACTAGTTATAATTATGTTCTTGGTAAAAGGTTCCACAGATAATCTACTTAGCGTGAAAAGGTAATTTCAATATTTAAGATAGAAAATGAAACTAACACATTTGCTCATGAATTAGCACTATTTGTACTATGCTTTAATTTCTTTGTTGACAGTCATGTGTTACCAGGAAACGTTTCATCCTTCAAAAGAATGTCCGTTCTTATCCATCTTAAGTAACCATAGCAACGTCTTTTTCTCTTAATAAAAGATTAAAAGAAATACATAAAAAAATGCTATAAGTGTATGCTAATTAGGTGATTGATATAATTACGACAAAGCTATAACTCTTGTTTAGAATAGAATAGATTGTCACATACAGTACACATATAAGAGATTCAATAGTAAAAGTATTCAAAGCAAAAATTGTAATCCAGAGAATAAATACATCATTTCCTTTTCCAATCATGAAATCGATGTTATAATCGTCTGTATATTGTTTTATTTAGGAGCACTGCACGAATCCTTGATTATGAGCAAAAGGTCACTTGTTCACTCTTTCTAGCAATTTTCGTAGTAAATTTGGTTTTCATAATTTCAAATACATTTTGTGTTATAGACAAGCAAAATTTAGATTGCTTCTATATAACAGGACATCTAGACAAGTACCCACATTAGGGAGCGCGATGGCTCAGTGGTAGAGCGTTCATCTCTGATGCATGGAATCCCTGCTTCGATCTCAACTTGTGCCAAATGGGCTTAGGTGTGGACAAATATCGTGTTCGTGGGTTTTCTCGGAGTTCTCCCGTTTCATTCCACTTTGTTCATTCCACCATTGTATTCCTTTCTAAGTCTAGCCAGTATAAACGTGAGACGTAAAAAATTAAAGATTTAATTTCGTTTCATTTCAAGTACCCACATTCTTCCATCTACTTCGACGTCGATAAATAGAAGCATCCACATATTGAAAATAATTTTTAATTAAACATATATCGAATTTACCATTTTGTGAGAGTTAGTAATTAGGATATGATACAAGAACATTAATATTACTTAACGCAAAAAAACTCGAATATTGTAATTATCAATCTACGGCTAATAAAAAATTAATATAGAAATAATTTCCTACGAACAGCTGTTATGTAGTGCAAGTGCGTTTATGAATAGTAAATTACAAGGAATATGCAATCACTCTATTAACATTTGTATAAACTCTACCTTTGCAGAGTCGCAGCATTGATTCCCAACTAGAGCTCATATGGTTCGGATTTCTCGTTAAACTGTAGACTCACGTCTCATATATGGCCGTTCCTTGATTTAATTTGATTTGATTTTGATTTAGCGTCCCTTTCAGCAACGAGGCTATATGAGACGTGGACCTACAACTTAAGGTGGGATTTCAACCACACGAGTTCCCGCCGGGACACAAACACGGGTCTCTGACGCCAATGTTCGTTGCTGAAAGGGAATCTAAGCGCTAATGCAACTGATCTACATTTGCAATTCAATTATGTTTTCGGTTAAATATTAGCATTCGTAAGTGTTGACGTTAAGTAAATTTCTTTTAAATAAACACAATTCGATACGAATTGAAAACTGTATTAGATGTTTTACGTACCTGGAAAAAAATAATATGTAGTGTCTTAAGGCCAATTTTGATTACATGATACATTTCTTGCAGCCTCCCAAAACTAAAGAAAGGTACCTTCGGTTATTTATAAAGATGCAGTACACCTAATAAATGAAGTAGCAAAAAAGTAATTACTGTTAGTTTCAGTACCATTTCTTTGTCAATAATGTGACTCTAAGGGAATTGTAAACGAATCAACATCATTAATAACTGATAAGAAAAAGAAATTATATAAATATCCCCGAGAACAAATTAACGGCACTTCTTTTTATCAATGAGTTAATTGGTCCAAATGGCTCAATTGGGCTATGTCGCCACTCTTGCTGTCTGACTCATGTAAGCCCTATCCCATTCACGACATAGGGCCGGGCCTAGTATAAAACTTGACCCTATTCTAAAGATAGACCAACTACTAATCGGAAGACTCAAGTAAGTACGTATTTCAGTATAGCATTTTCTCTAAAATAATTGGCACAAAGTACTGCTTTACGAAGCTGATTTACCAGACTCAATACACTTTGATCCTACACCAACAACAACAATAAATAAATAAATAAATAAAATAAAATAAAAAAATAAAATAATTTACTCACTTGATTTTTAGCAAAGGTGCATAAATTCTAAATATTCTTCGTTTATACATTTCTTCAAATATGTTTTCTGTGATCAACGCTTAGACGTTTTGTAAAGATCAAGTGAGCATTACTGTGCAACATTTACAAAGACGATGAAGACTGCAGTGACGATGAGAATAGTAGACATAAAGTACAGACTTTATTTCACTGAAATACTGGTAGCTCTGTTCGTTACAAAATTATACTGTACTAAAACGTGCGAAGAACTTTTGGAAAACTTCTTAGTTAATTATGTCGTCATGTACGATCATACCTTTAATGTGAATCCTTCTACATAAATAAACTAAAAAGAGATCAAATATACTCGAGAAAATGTGGCTAAAAGAGAAAAGTAGCGAAAAAAATAATAATGGAACTTTCAAATCGACAGAAATTTCTGTTTTACAATTTGAGGCTTCGTATTATCGGTTGAGACGGTCACTAAGTTGGTTGTGACTCCCTGTGATAAATCATGTAACCCTCGACTTATGAAAATTGATGCATGACTATCTACAATAAGTTACTGTATTCATGAATATAAACATATAAGCACCAGTCTGTGTTTATAGAAAGTTAGGTTTATGTCGTCTTATGTTGACAGGACTATAAGACATCTACTGTAAGGTATTATTTTATATGCTATGAAGAACCAAGTTACATTAATGCAGAAACAATTGAAAAACCAAGAATCAATATGAAACGTAAGTAATCGTCGATATATTGAAATAAGAGGAAAATGAATATATAAATTTGACAAATAAAGAAAGAAACAGCTAAAAGAAAAATACAATAGAATATTTTTCGACAAGGTATCCTGCGATGTTATGCATTCTCTTATACATCATATCTTTCTATCTTTTTTTGCCTCTGAATATTTAGTATATAAAACGACTCCAAAACCAATACGCCTATTTTGATAGCCTGCCAAAGCTTTTTCTTTTATCCATATTTCGAGGCTCTTCTAAAAGTTTGACCTTAGTCTCAAAAGAAATTGTTTTCTACCAAAGGGTGGAGAGGAAGAAGGAGAAATGCGAGGGTGGTTTGATCTGAACCTCCGTGTCTTATTCTTCTTTCTCCGTTATTGATTTGTGAGCGGGGAGAGAGGTAAGGGGCCAGCCAGTCCTTCGGACAATGATGTATATGTAATGTCTAAACATACATTATGCATGACCTGAGAAATTCATGTAAAACTACAAAAGAGGAAGAAGAAAATACCTGGAAGGAGAACAATACCATGCAAGAAAATTCCATGAAGCATCAATATAAATGTGTGTGTGTTTCATTTTATATTTCCTCATTTCTACTTTCTAAAATATATATAAGTCTTCTTGAAAGTGTAGTTACTTTATGATGTGGTAGAATTTCACTAAAATCCTTGACAGTTCTGTAGACTATGTAAAATGTTTAGAACTGACATTCATAATACCTTTTTTGCTAAGAGTTACTCAACTATCGATTGATATAAATAGTAAAATTTCCCATTCTCCCGACTCTCGTAATTCTGAAATACTGTATTGGAAGTGTTGTATCTCTACTGGTGCTCACAATTCAAACTAACCACATTCTTTTAGCATATTGTCAATCTGTTAATAAAAAGGTTTTTTTTTTTTTTTTTTTTTTTAAGCTGCATAAGCTTATTGTGTAAGTGCCTGTTTCAAAGAAACAACTTTCGTATTTGGACGGAGCTTGACGTTGAAATAATTTAATGTGGAAAGACAGACAGACTCATAATTTTATTTTCCAGGAAGAATTCTGTTAATTTTGACCAAAATATGACATCAATGCTATTGATAGTCTTCCAAGGAACTTTGTTGATATAAGTTAAGGTTACAGGCAAAATTCAGTTATTATCAAATTAGGTGACCATGTACTTCCCAGGATTACTTGCAAGATTTGGTATGAACTTCACGGCTGGTCTGCTCAGAAGGTTTACTAAATTTGATTGGGTCATTTAATAGCATAGGTCAAGTACACTTGGAAAGTTTCAGTCAACAAATATCTAAAAAAAGAAGAAGAAGACCTGAAAATAAGTTTAACAGTGTGTAAGGCTCCGAATATATGAATTTATCAAGAAGAAAGGGAATAACAAGGGAAGAATTAGTATCATGTTAAGCAATTGGTTACCCACTGAAGAAAGTTAAATGAAAAGACAGGGTTTGAATCTGATTCTTGCCAAACATTCTCTCTCTCTAATACAAATGAATTAATAAAAAATCACTTAACACTAATAGGCCGGTAGCCAGACCAAAAATGTAGGAGAACCCTGCTGAAGTTAGGGGGGCCCGATCCAACCATATTATAGTTCATTTGCAAGCCTACCCTGAAACTTTTAGGAGAGACCAGCAAAACTTTATGGGGCCCGGCCCCCTATACCCCCCTGGATACTTACCTGGACACTAATGTGAGTTAGGTACAACGGGTGTTTCTATTGCTGTACATTTGAAACAGGTTTACATAGATTCCTCATAGTTGATCTAGTGGTTAGCACATCCATGTTTGTTACGTGGGATTTCGGACTCAATTCTCGGATGCAGTGGTTTGAAATGTGAACGCGTTACGGTAGTTTAGATCTCACTTTAAACTGTAGATTTAGTGATCTCACATAGCGTGAGTACTGAAAAGGAGTATATGTATAAATTGTATAAAGTATGGAGTGTATATATATATATGTGTATATATGTAGGGCAACTTTGGCAAATAACGCCACCAATTCAACATATTGTTCTGGTATTCAAGTGTTTTTATATCTAGAACCGTGGAAATTACACGGAAGATGGAGTGAACCCTTCGCTATACTACGATGAGAAAACAAAGATTCTACAATCACAATGTCGGCAATGTTCACAATGCACTGAGAATCGGAGTGAGGATAAAATGGCGTTATTACCAGACGTGTCGGCAAATAACGCCACTTGCTTTACAACAACGAAAAGATGTTAGAATCGTAACGAAATATATTTTGAGCACACTTGGTAACGTACCACCTGCTTTGCTAGTATACAAAACTCATAGTCATAGTACATGTCGTTAACCAGTAACTCTTGTGATCTTGTGATTATTGCGAAACCCTTAACATGACAGCTGCAGTCACTTGGAGCATTATTCGTTGGACTCAGACAACAATTCAGAACCAGTGTCACACTATGTACATAAGCCACATTTAACAATACTGCCAGAATCTTGATTCGTAAAACCAAATTTTGAATTCAATACACTAATCCACGTTTTAAGACCCCTCGGATCATAGGAATATCCTCCATAGTCTCCACGGAACGTGTCTCCATCCTTCTTCTTTCTAGATAATGCTTGTTTTTTCGTGCCGGAAGAAGGGAAAATGAACATGTCTGCTGTTACCAATACTCCTCTGCCAGTAAGAGGACGCATCCTGGGATGAGATTTGCTCCTAGTTATTTTAGGTGTAGGCAGAAGCTGTCAAAAGGAAAGATGCCTGTAGTCTGAAGCCTGAAATTGTGTTCTGAGGGGTTTGCTGAACGGAACCATGCCTATGAAAAAAAAATAGTTTTGGAAACTGTAGCTTGCCAAGTGTTGTCTCGCGATGTATTGGTCGATAACTGTCAAGTGCACAGAGCCGTAGCTAGAGATTTCGGCGCCCGGGGCGAAGAAGAATTCGGCGCCCTCTACACGCACCTTACCAATTATATATATATGAAAAGTAGCTTTTGTTGTTATGCTGAACTGAAGTTTTATTAATCTTCTTGGAAGACCATTGCAACAACCAAAAACGACCATTATGTATCCTTTTTCAAATAAGAGCTGTTTTCAAGAGTCTCATTTTGGACTTTTTGTTAAACTTGACAAAACTACCTTTGCTTGTATACAGATTCACTAGGAGAACAGTTATTGAAAGTTACTAATACAACGTTTCATATTATCGATAAGAAATGAAATTTCAATACATTAAAAACTAAGTGCTTTTAATTTGTTTTAAATGGTGACAGTATTAATTTCCAATAATAATTGTAATCTTTTTAATTTTATTCTGTATGTGACCACATCAATAGCATTTTAATTTCGATCTTTTTACGGTAAGAAATATTTTATGAAAGGTAATGGTAATTCAGAAGGATCCTTTGTGAATTTCTAAATATTGATCGATGAAGGTGAAGAATATGTTCAATGTTTGTACTTAAAATCCAAAATATACTTTGGCTACTACATATGTCTGAAATTATAGTAATTACATAATTTCCTAATGAATGAAAGTTCCGAATTTAAGGTACTTATTATTAATTAAGACATTAAAATACACTAACACGTACATATATAAAGATTGTGTGTACTTATGTTTTTTATGTATGTAGATAGATAAAATCATCACACAACTAGACACGTATGCACAAAATAATATGATGGCGATACAAAAACTTCATGAAAAAATGACCCCAATAAATTCCTCCAAATTGGAAGCATTTGATATGTCAATGGAATTTAAAAGTAAATCATTGGTAGTGATTAGTGTCTGAAAACGTCGAACTTCATTGGGCTAAGTTCTGATCCCTTAAACCCCTACTCTACAACTGCTTGAAATTCGAAAATGTTATTGTTCCCCTCGTTTACCTTTATTTTTAATATTCCTGCGCAAACAGCAGCTTGAATGTGTCTCTTCACTCTTTTCACTTTCATACCTTTATTCTCACCGTCGCACACTGGGGCCAAACCAGGCAATTCTTAACAAAAACTCGAAAAATGAAGTAAAAGATTGACTCGATATAATTTGTTATAATGAAACCTTAATAGTGTACACATAAGATAGTGTGCAGGAAAAGAAGTGATAGCAGTTTACAATGAACTCATGGGACGTGTAAATTTGGTTATCCGCCGAAGTCGGAGAGGCGCTGCTTAGTGACAGAAGATAGGAAATTGACTTTGAATACGACTATTCCTACACTGCGTGTAGATATTCAGTGGCTGGTCAACATGGTGACACGACCGACATGTATGTATCGTTTTGTATATTTAGAATGTTGATGTAATGTGTAGTCAATAATCATATTTGGAATGATGCTAATATCATTATCATATTCCTATGATAATTCCCTACTTAATATCATATTTGGAAAATGCTGTGGTACTGAAAGCATATAAACTATGGTCAAACGATAGAATGGCATTTTAGCAGAAAATATGGCATAATATGTCTGTCATTTTTAATATGTCGTAGGGGAAACATTGTTCTTACTGTATGCAAAGAGAAAACCTGCACATTTTTGCACTTTTGGAAAATATAGAGCATGAAAATGTTTGCGGAAAACGGCATTCTGGATGCAATGCTGCCTTTGAATTGAGCTGGGATGAATGTGAGAAAAAGTGTTAGGTTATTAGACGTTTGATCCCCATGCACGCAGTGACAAAGTTGAATATAATTCGATTCTGGGAATTTTGCCCCCAGGACCCATCTTGTTTCCGACATCTAGTCATATTTCTCTGGCATTCACCACCAGAACTAAACTCTAGTCAAACATATTTGATTAATGGTAGAGACGTTTTGAAACGCCAATGTTTGCTAAACAATCTATGGACCATAAGGTAGAATCATATTAAAATGGTATTGATCAATTAAGTTTTTTTTTTTTTTTTTTTTTTTTTTTTTTTTTTTTTTGGTGATGCGTGCACAGAAGTGACATTGGAATAAACTGTAATGAGCCTCCGCTCGTTCCAGCTCAGAGTCTTCCAATCAAGCCCTGAAATGAGCTCACGTAATGCACGATGCAATATATAAAACAACCTGAACAGATTACTGATGCTTGTAAATCATAATATGTTTCATATATCTGATAATATATTCATATCGAGAACTTGGGACGAGATAATTTTTATATTGAAGCGTCCTTGCATCTTCATTGTCGTAACGAATTCTCCACAACTTGGAAATAATTTTGAGAAGCAAGAATTTTTCTTCAATTTTATTACTCTTCAGTTGTAAAATAAATAAGTAAACTTTTTCCCTTAATGCGTAAGAATGTAAGCCAATCGTAAATTGATAAATCAAAGCATATTGCCCACGCGTTTGTTTATGCCAATCATATAATCTGTTATATAAATTAGGCGCGAATATAAGGAATATTTCCTTTTATGATGTAAAACTCTATGTTTTTGATGAAATAATGTCGAAATAACATTATTGTAGCCACTGCACACACCGAACTAATTGGTTTTCTTTCAATTTTCTGCTTCATATTTCTAATTCTTATTTTTGCCAAGAATTCAGTGCTTTAACTCCACTGTGCGTCTTGATTAATCCGAATGAGTAGAAAAAACGTTTTGAACTGAACAAACTCATCACTGTCAAAACGCCGAGCACGAGTTTCTTCGTCCCTGATTTTGAAAATGATCCTGCATACACTATAACTCATTACTCGGCACCTTGTATACCACATATAATTAAGAAATCATCTATAATAACTCTTTAAGTAATCAGTAAAAACTTGTTGTGACTTATTTAAACTCTTGGATTGCGAGCGAAGCGAGCAAGAAAATTTTTAAGAAATCTACGTATTTCATTGATAACCGATAGCAATATTTATCTAATAGGGCGCCAATACTTTCTGGGGGCGACTATCTTTTATTCATGTCCAACACCACTTTTTCTTTCTCCTTGCTTGTTCGGCGCCCCCTTGCTATCAGCGCCCGGGGCGGACGCCCCGCTGGCCCCCCCTTAGCTACGGCTCTGCAAGTGCATCAGACCAGTACTCTTTTAAGGATTTGAAGAAGCTCTTGTCGAGCGGTTGAAATTCGTGGGTGCAATGTGCAGGTAAGCACGGCAGTTGGTCCAGCAGCATTTAAAATGGTAATATCAAGATGACTGGGATAACCATCTACAATAAGCAGTGCTTGGTCAGGGATCTGGGATCTGTTGAAATGTTCCAGAAATGTACGGATTTCTTCCTTTAGGTACCATTGCATAAGTGCTGCCTGGAGGAAGATCATCACCAAACTCTTTTTACCATACTTTCCCTTGTATAACATCGTTGGAGGGATCCAATTTGAACTATATGCATTGTTGCACGCAATAACACTCACAGTTTCACCCTTTTCGCCATGTGTGGCATTATGTACTTGCTAGCTCCCTCTCTGTGCAAGAATTTTTAGGATGCTGTTGTACGTTAGTTGTAGCTCAGTTTCATCTGCATTGTAAATAAGTTCAGGATTGTCACGTAAGTTTATAGCATGAAGTGCATTTTCCAATAGCGTATAAAAATCGTTCACTATAGTTCTATTGAAACGCATGAGTTTACTATACCTCATATCTTCCGTCTTTCTGCACAGGATATTCGGGTGTCTTGTCATGAACGCACAAAACTAGTTCTTTTCGGCTCAATCATTACGAAGTGGATAAGTTATGTCGTTCTCTTCAAATATTCTATACACAGCCTCACAAACATCTTTCCTAGTTAAACCAAATCCAAATGTCTGTAAACGAATTATTCTTTTTTAATACTTCTTCCAGTCCCTGTGACAATATAGAGCTGTGACCAAGTTTTCAAATGGACTTATTATTCTTCCGTTTTACCCAGTCTCTTAACGTTCTGTGAGGGATATTGAACGCTCATGCAGCTCTTGCAATTTTCATACCCTGCTCGAAGGCCGTAATAGCTTGACGCAATCATTTTTAGAACACCAGGCCCGTATGTTTTGATACATATGTCCTTCCCATCTGGAGAAGAAAATGAACGGGGTCTCCTGCACGAACCGTATCTGTGAGATACCTCAATCTACCCCTTTACTGTGCAATGCATAAAGCTTCCAAAGTGATACCTCAGGTACGGTTAACATTGAGGACTGGTTGGTCTAGTCACACCTCGAGCGAGGCTAAAATTTTGTTTAAAAAAAGTTGAAGGTAAAACTCCGAATTTCATTTCTACTATGATAAAGCATTAACATCGTAAGCAGGAACTGCATAAATGCAATGTATGCTATATCAAAAAAATGAAATAAATGTTCTGAACTTTGTTTTTACAAAGGCGGAAAAATAACGGTGTAGATTAGGAATACAGTTCTTTTTTTAATTTTCAGATAAAATCTGTTCACTCGCGAAAAGATATAAGGAGGGTATAGAAAAGCGGAAAAATAACGGTGTAGATTAAAAATACAGTTCTTTTTTTAATTTTCAGGTAAAGTCTGTTAACTTGCAAAAAGAAATAAGGAGGATATGTAGCTAGAAAACGTGTGAGGTTGTAGGTTTACAACAGAGATCCCACTAGAAATAAATTACATATACCCTGTACTTTTTCTTTTTGGACAAAATCAGCCCATAGTATTTTCGAGAATGTATCTTCTAAACAATTTTCCAGCAAAGGTTAACCTTAGGAGGGCATAAAAGTTATGTCTATAAATACAGTATTTTGGGGGAAAATTCCATGCAAATAGCAAAAATCTATCTACTTATTCCTAGAGTGTTATCAACCAATTGCGCACAATTGTTTGACACATATATACTTAGTTAATATATATAATGAAAGCCACACGTCTCAAAACCACGCACCAAACTTTGCAACCTGCTTCTTAACAAGGAATTTTCTTGCATCTATTACGGTTTATGCCAAGCTGAAGCTGGAGGGCTAAAGTCGAGGTGCCTCCGTATGGAACGGGCGAATATGCGATGGTGGTTATACATGTAAGCGAATTAGGGTTCACTCGAGCAGACGGTTCTACGAAATAATAAATTTATAGGTGAAATACGATGTGAAGCCCTACATTTTTCGTGAAGGAATGAGAGTGTGAATATAAGTAATTACCATCAATGACAGTATATTGAAATGAATTTTAAGTGATAATGAAAGTATTGTATGTGTAAGCGTGCTGCTCCACTATCTTCGTATATACGTATACCCCATCGCTGACGCGACTGCTCCCTATGAACGCACCCGCTTGCTATCACTCGAGCCCCCCTGATGCGCTCCTACCCTAACTCAGATAGCATTCGTGCTTTTGGGTACATAGCACAAGTTGATTCTTGTCTTATGTACTGTAGTTTTAATGCCATATGTTCACACTGTATTTATACTGAGCACTACTGAAGTCAATCTGCAAATAGTAATGGAGCTCTTCATCTAATGCATGCTCTTCTAAAAGAAATACAAAGCTGTAACCTAACCTGAAAATGTAAGAAATGTTTCAAAATTTGATATAACTGTCTGCTCGAATAATGCTCAAATTAGTACAAAAATATGCATCAATCTGCAGTAGGTGGTAACTAGCAGTGTGCGAATTGAAAAATTTTCCCAGGGGGGGATGAATTTCACCCATATGCGCACCCAGTCCTCCCCCCCATATATATATACACTAACAAGTACAAAACAGTTGAGACGTGAGATCTTTCATAAATTTTCACTCAAGTAATATTTAGGTTAGCTACGCAAAGTAGACCTACTTATCTTTATGTCCACTTAAAAATACTCCAGAGGGGGAAAAAGTTATCCCTGCCAGGGATAAAATTTTCCTTCTCCAGGGTGGGAAAGATTTTTGTCAGGGGGGGAAATCCCTGGCATCCCCCCCGCCAATTCGCACCCTGGTAACTAGAACCTAGTTTTGCATTATAATTGCATAATTATGAACAATACTTCTTAAAAACTGTTTCCATAATCACAAGTACATGTGAACCGATGCCTACTTTGAGAAATTACAGCGGAAAACAGGAGGTTGAATGATTTCCACACTTGTCTTTCCCTTTGCAACACCACCTTCGCTAATATGCCTGCTTCCGCAGACAAAATCACACGTGATCCTTCAAATTCTGCCCAGCTTGGAATCGGAATAAATGCAAACTTAGCTTGTGTTGGTCACTTAGCACTCGTAAATCATACATAATTTTAATGAGACTTCGTATATATTTTTTTTTTCAAATCGGCAGAAATAAAACTTGTTTGGAATTTAAGTTCATTAACACTAAGAGAATGAAAGAGGATAAAATCTATGACACATTGCGAATGTTCACATAATTGCACAAAACAACTATTTAGTAGTATAAACTAAGTAAATTATTAGATTTTCAAAAAAAACAACAGTGTAAATTATTTATTAACAAATTGTGATAGACCTCATTTAGCTACGAATAAGTGAGACAAAAATAATTTGGTTAAGGAGTCAAGTTCGCCAAAACTTTGAAGTTTTCTTATTTATATAATATGAGAAAGATATATTTTTACTCAATAAATTGTACCAAAATTATTGGAGTTTGATGCAATATGGGAGATCTCCAATGATTTTCATTGCATGGAACTAAAATCACTGAAGAATAAATTGATGGATTTTCTCCCTCCCCTAACTAATAAATTTGGTTAAAGAATCCAATTTAGGGTATTATTCCATGATTTCTCTGTGAAATTCAAATGGTCCTCACTCCTTGGGAGAATGAGAAAGTGAAATTAATTCCTACTCTTTCGTATGATTAATGAAATACACTCTAATACGCTCATAAAAAATTATTATTTTTTTATGTGCATTTGTATTTTGTATGTGTGTATATATTGTCTGAGGTTTTCCCACAATCCTCACTGCTTGTATAAAAATCAGCCAATTAATTTGCACATTACCGTGCATATATATATATATATATATATATGTGTGTGTGTGTGTGTGTGTGTGTGTACGTGTCTGTCTGTGTGTGTATGTGTGTGTTCCGTTAAATAGCTCGTAAAGTTCTCCTAATTTTTGAAGGCTAATAAAATTGTTAACAGATATGACGCTGAAAATCTTGAATATAGAAAAAGAAACATATCTCATTCGCTTCCACAATACACAGAAATACTAACTACATCACCAGAAAGTATAGTAAACAAAATATTAGATGACCTCATAGTTTCAAACATTGTTAAATTTGTGGTGGTTTTCTTTCTACAGGTTTTAATTAATTAACAAGAAAAGTGTATTTAAAGAAATTATTTACAAGCAAAAATAGCTTTTACTTTTCAGTGTTTTATTTTTACTTTCCCTGTAAAATAAAAAAAGTAATATTATCTTTCGGAAAGTGCCTCTTGATGACTTAATTAGGCTACTCTCTAACACGTCTGCATTACGAAAACAACCAGTTAAAGAAATAGAAAAAAAGGAATTAAAGTCCAAATAATTCTGAATGGTTAAAAGTTAAAGAAACAGAAGAGATGATATAACTTCATCTTTAAAAATGACAAAGAAAAAAGTGTAATAAAAAAATAAGAAAAAAATCTGAGCCTTTTTTGATTAGATGGATCAGCGACGTAAAATCCGTTCTCTTGCATGGTCTCCTTTTCTCTTAATGGTTTTATTAGGAAGATACTGACAGGCGAGACAAGAATCCAAAAAGCTGAAGGATTTTGTTACTTAATAACCCGAACATCAAGCTTATGTTTCACCTGATGGTCGTTGTTATTAAAATCGTACTACGCTCATCAATTTCAATGACCTAAATTAAACCAATTAATTAAATTCATTTCAGAAGGAAGTCCTTTAAAAAAAAGATTGAGAGATAATAAAAAAGAAGAGATTTGTATGTAAAATACACTTTCTCTCATTTCATTTAAATAGAGTTTGTAAGTTCTTTTTTATTATTGTGCATTTCCTATTGCACTATTAAAAAATTGCACAAAAATTTTATATACAATTTAGTCTACAGATGACATTCTAAGACTATGAGATTTTACGAATAATACATAAATGGTATAATTTTCTTTGTTTTCAATAAGTTACAACCAAACGGCTCCTTTCGAATCTGAAATCGTAGTGTTTCCATCTTTCATGCTCGAGGTCAATACTTCATTGTCATTCGGGACTGATGGTTACGATGAAGAAAATAGAACAGACCACTAGTTTTCTGTACCTGGGTATTATTATTCGTGATGATATGGAGTATGAACGTAAAACAAAAACAAGAATAGAAATGGCGAAAGAAGCCTTTAGGAGGAACGAATTCTATTTTGTATAACCTTGAATAAACAGTTGAGAAAAAGACTTATAAAACGTTTAATGTGGAGTATTGTGCTCTGTGAATCAGAAACATAGACATTACTTAAAAATAATGGAAAAGGACTGGAAGTTTTCGAAATGTGGGTGTGGAGATGAATGAAGAGAATTATTTGGGTTGAGAGAAAAACGAATGAGAGGGTATTGTAAGGAAGACAAGAACAATTTCAGATATTATTAAGTAGAGGAAAATAAACTGGTTGGGACATTGGCTAAGAAGGAACTGTATCACGAGGGACGTTTCAGAGGGCATGGTGGCAGGAAAGAGAGGGAGAAGGTGTAAGAGACTACAATTAATGGACGATATCAAATGGTTACAATTATGTCGAAATTAAAATCTATAATGTATGTATCAATTACGTAAATTATCTTTCTCTCCATTATAAGGAGTAACTATTAGTTCCATTTTATATTGTTTTGATAAGGGAAGATCAAATTCAACATAGAGATCAACAAGAGCAAAACAAAAGTTATGAGGTGCTCTAGGAAAGAAAAAATGAAGTAAAGTGTTCATAGAGGCTAAGGGATACTGTTATTTAGGGAACAAAATTACGAGCGATAATAGACGGAAACAAAGTGTAAAATCAAGAATAACTCACTAGAAGATCGCATTTAAATAAAACCAGAAGTTTCCAACCGGAAGCATCTATTTATAACCGTAGAAAAACATTAGAAATAGGGATGCGCATGAGTCGAGACATGTCTCGAATCTCGACCCTACTCGACTCGAATTCGAGTGGAGACAAAATTTGTGAAATTCGAGACGAGTCGAGACAAACTTATTTTTCGACTCGAATTTTCGAGTCGAGTCGAGACTGCTCGTAAAAATCTCGACCCGACTCGAATGTCTCGAAAATCTTTCTATAATTCTTAATATTAGTTTGAGCCGTAGGCTGGGGGAGATTGGTAACACATTATAGGCAGCGAACTGTGGCGGAATTAATATCAGACTTTAATGCTGGACAAAGTACAAGCGTGTCTGAACACACAAAGCACCGAACACTCCTAACGATGGGCCTCCGCAGCCAACGACCCATCCATGTGCGAAATTTAAAACCACGACATTGGCAACTACGGCTGAAATTAACACATGACCATCGCCACTGAACCTTGGCCCAGTGGCAGAGCATTACATTGTCTAATGATTCCCGATACCTTCTTGATCATGACGATGAGAGGGTGTGAATCCGTCGTGTTCCAAGGGGACAGCTCCTTGACACCTGTACTCCTTGATAAAGACAAGCTGGCGGTGGCTTAATTATGCTCTGGGGAACATTCACGGGAGCAGCCATGTGTCTAGTGGATCTCGAGGGAAACACCATGACAACCGAGGCGGATCGCACACTGCTTGAAGACAATGTACACCTCTTAATGACGACTATGTTCCCAACGGTAATGTTTTTTTTTCGACAAGATAATGCACCATGTCTCAAGACCAGGAGTGTGATGGAATGGTTCGAGGAACATAGTGGCGAGTTCCAAGTGATGTGCTGACCCCCCAACTCGCCCGATCTGAACCCAATTGAACACATCTTGAAAGTGAATGAATGTGAAGTCAGAGCGCATCGCCCCTCCCCGGATTTTATGGGAATTAGGTGATCTGTGTGTGCACATGTGGTGCCAACTCTCTCCTGTGACTTACCAAGGATTATTGAATCTATGCTAACATGGGTCGCTATTGTTATCCGTGCCAAAGGTGGACATACTGACAATTAGGTATGTAGTCATAATGTTCTGGCTGATGTGTGCGTGTATTTTAACTCGTATATTTTGTCTCGAATTTGAGTCGAGTCGAGACAGAAGCTGTCGAGTCGAGACACTTGTCGAGATAGAAACATATTTTCAAGTCGAGAGAACATTTTCTCGACTTGGCTCGACTCGTGCGCATCCCTAATTATGAAAGCATATGTATGAAGCATGGCATTGTATGAATGTGAAGCATGTACACTAGCAGAAGAAGAAAATCGGAGAACGGAAGCCTTTGGAATGTGGTGTTATCTATGAGTGTTGAAAATTAGATGGTGACTAAGGCGTCATATGAAAGAATATTGCAAATAGTAGGAGAAAAAAGAGTATAGAAGAATATTTCGAAAAGAAACGATAGGATTATTGGACATATTATAAGACATGAAGAAACAATGGCAGCCATCCGGCGCACCTCGATTAAGGGTACTGCTCTTAATTTTTAAAAACATTGACGGACAGCAGATTATATGTCATCCTATAAAATTCTGAAGAATACAAAATCTTAGTGTAGTCAAGCCGATTACTTCTACAACTTGCCCATCTACCGGACACCAAGAACATTATTCCCTCCATCTAAAAGTCCAGTGAATAAGCGAACGTTCTGTGAAACTAAGAGAAGTTTAATTTCCATAGCAGATCTGATTTGTTTGGTGTAAAGGAAATGTTTAAAAATCTCGTCTATAAGCATTACACAACGTTTCATGCAACTATTGTATCACTGTCCCAGCGTATGTCTAATAATCAATCAAAATACGAATGTAAGCCGGGCAATAGCGAGAAAATTAGATATACGGCGGTTTGAAAGGGTACTAATGACTCGGCCAGTAACATCGTACCCATTGATGAATGAAGAAGTCAGTACTTGCAACAGCTGTATAAAAATGAATAAGGAAGATTTACGTATGTGTACAAATCCTAGCCAGCCCCGCAAACGAAGAAGGTAAAGGTCAGTGCGCGAAATGCGAGAAAAGGAGCGACGTCAAACATTCCATAGAAGAAGGATTCAATCTTTTTAGCATACAATTCTGGTAAAGGGAAAAATATGCTCACTATAAAATTTGGTTACTACAAAAACCTTTAAAAACTGAATACGCTTAAGTAAGTGAAGTCGATGAAAACGCTGAGAATACAATAACTGGCGAATCTATTCACCACCAAGGATCAAATCTCATCATAAAGGGGAGTAGGAATTGACGTGAAAGGAATACACAAAATCAATAAAGAGGTGACATTGGGAACTGTAGTGGCCAAAGAATCAGTAACTGGCAAACGGAAACCATTAAACTGCAAAATTTGAGTTTTTCAGTCATTATATTGGTGGTATCGCTGAAGCACAGCAGAAACACTCGCCATATGTATAGGACCAAGGCCCGTGATCTTCACATCATCTGAATGTGGCAAAATGTTCTGACTTTAGGAACAAGATGAGCCGGATGGATATAGTGTGTCTAAGTTATTTAATAGGGTCTATACGCGCCGATGCTAAGACAAAAAGATTGGTCTACAAACTAACCCTCAACGAAATCCATGTTTTGAGGGAATAGAAGGAGAGAGACAGGTGGCCATTAATCTGTATTTTTAAACTCGCGTATAAATTAGTCATGGCATTGCGAAACGGTAAAGGAAACCACCGTGCTACTAAAGTCCGTAAAATGAAGTCATATCTAAACTGTTTTAAGCCTTGCTACGGGAACCCACAGGTTCCATTATAAGTACGAGTGTTATGTCCATCTTATATAATCTTAATATGAACTGGTGTTTAAAATCATACATATCAACAGATAAATATTTTACGTCCGCCTTGTTCTTTATTGGTACCATCATCCCCTATTTTTTTAAATCTTCGTATTTACGACTGTCAACAAATAAAAAAAGAAAGTTTTACTTATTTTCAGAAGAAAATGAAATGTGACAAGTGGAATCATGTTGACGGAAGATGGTTAAACATCATTATTTTTGTTCTTTTCCCCTTGTTTTTCATTTAACTTCCCAAACATCGTAGATGGACGCTTTAGAAAGTGCAATTCTTCTTGTTCTATGCTGTCAACAATGTAATTCTTCAAAGAACAACAACAATTTGTTAGGACAAAAACAAGAAAAGGAACAACAAAGCAACAATCAGCAAGAAAAGACTTTTCTGTAAGATTTTTTTTTGGTTGTTTTGTTTTCCAAGAAGACTGACTCAACAAACCTTTTGTTCATTCCTAGACCTAATTCTTATTATTTTTTTCTCTCTCTCAAAATTTATTGTTTTCAGTATAAGAAAGTCTAGTGGTCAATGATAGAAGCGGGTGGGTAGAATTAGGAATCTTTTGGAAGGATTTAAAATAGTAAAAACCTGAAAGCAATTCTTCAAGATGAAAAAGGCGCAAGAAGGCTACACTGTAGAAGAAGGATAAGAAGAAACTAACGCCACGACTCAAGTGGCGGTAGAATTGGGTACTACTCTTGTACGCTTCTTTGAGTTTATGAGGCCACTTTGTCTTTGTAGGACGTGTCTTGCGTGTTGCCTATATTTCACACTAGACGGGTCGTGAGAAAAGAGAGTTACGGGTTTAGACTGCTAAAAGAAAATCTGTGCGAATTTGTTCGGCGAACGGAAATTAGCCTCTCTCTCTCTTTTCTGCTCGCTCTCTTTCTTTCTTTCCTTTTTTTTCAATTTTTTGTTTCTCAAGTCTTCTCCTCCTAATACTATTTCGTAGGAAGAAATTTTGAATGGATGACATATCTCTAGATTCTTTCTTGCCCAATCAAAAGCTTTGTCCAATACAAATGTATTATACACAAGATTTGTCCTTCTTTCTTGGCATTTCTTTATATGAAATCGTGTAAAACTTATTTGAATAAAAAAAATATATGAAAAATTATTACCATAAACAAGAGAGGAAAAAAAAAAAAACAACGAAAGAACAATTTTACATAATTTTTTTTATAGGATACTCGTATGTACTACAGATTAAATTTACTGAAGCAAATTCTTTGGTATGGAAATTACGCATACATAACGCGAACATATATATTTCCGATTGTTAAATGTTTATATTAATGTCACAATAAATACAATGGATTTGCCAGATCAAACGCCTTAACTGATATGCAGTTAGCACGTTCGCTCTTTCTTATCATAATTATCTGATTTCTAGAGTGGAATTCCCTACTTCTCAATTCAAGTTGCTCATATTGGTGATTTAAGTGCCAAATAAAAATGTACGGCTCCTGCTGGAAATCAAACTAGTGAAACTTTAAAATGCGAATTGTGTTGCAAACTACAGCATTAGGCCTGTAATCCAGGTCTTGCCCTGAAGATTGGGACAGTATTGTGGAGAAGAGAGTGCTATCAAGGTAATCTTGAATTACGATCTCTAAACCAACCAACTGCATTATATTGAAGTTTGTACTGTGGTTTGAAACCTGTAGAAATATTAAGTGCTACCCTTCGTAGCCCTTGTTGTAGTATAAGAATACTAAGCAAAATCAACTAAACGATCTGTTTTAACAATTCGAAGACGTGGAACAATATTCTTTAGCTAAACTATTCAACACAAATTCAACACAAATTCACCTTTTTGTGTGACGGTCTTATCTAGGAATACGTTATCTACATAAGAAAGAATGTAACGGTGTCTTCTTGCTAACGTTTTCTAGACCTTTGCTCCGATTTTGATTATGTATATTATATAAATGCACCCTAAGTTAACTTTGGATTTTAGCACTCTTTAGGTAAAGGGGAGAGAAAGAGTGAAGAGACTGACATGTGAAAATAACCGAAAATAGCCAAACTGAGTGTCCAATCCATGGTTTTTGAATTTGCTGAGGTGAATAGTGACACTCTCAATTTCAAATTCATTTCACATCGGCATGGCGTGAGGTGTATATATATGGGAAGGGTTGAACACAAAAATAACCAAAAACGTTAGATCAGTGTTTCCCAAACGGTGTGCCGCGGCACACTGGTGTGAAGTGAATGGGCCGCTGGTGTGCCGCGAGGAATCGAAACAAAATTATTAATTTTATAGCAATCAAATTGCAAAACATAGAGAAAAATGTATATTTGTATTTCACATTACTATGAACCTCCACTATGAATCTACGATTTTAAGTTTGATACCGGGTTACTGTTCTGTACATTTCTAATGTTGAAAAAAGTATTTGTTATAATTGTTATGACTATTATTGCTTCTTTATTGTTGCAGACTATTTCGCAACTTGAAAATTTAAAATATCATTCAATCCTTTCGACAAATTACCTACATTGTGTTTTAAAAGTAAAAGAGATTTGTTTGTTCGTTCGTTTTTTCGTTTTTATTTAGTGATCTTCCTTATTAGTAAAAGGTTGAATACAGTTTTTTTTTTTAAAAAAAAAGGTATATTTAAAAACCTGAGCGTATATTTCATTGCGATTGTTTTCTCTAATTAGAAGGAAAAATAAGCATAATGATTTACCAAGGGGGAAAAACCAGTGAAGGAGCTTTCTTCTCTGTGAGGAGATCATTAATCACAGAAAAAAATACCACTGTTTTTTACATTTACAAATAATAATGCCTATAAGTGTGCCGCGAGAATCCAAGCAACACCCACAGTGTGCCGCAAGTTGAAAAAGGTTGGGAAACGCTACGTTACATATTAGTGTCAAATTTAAAGTTTTGCTGGTGGTTAGGATGAATAGCTACATTTTTAGTGACAGATAAGTCGAAATTAATCCCAATTGGAATTGAGGAAAGAATTGGGATGGAAAGGGTTCGACATACAAAATTAATCGGAAACGATCAATATTACTGTTCTACCCATAGCTTTCAAGATAACTGAGATGAATAGGACGCTTCCAATGTCATTTAACATCACAATCATCCCGTATTTTAAGGCGGGAAAAGGTTAAAACATTTTTCATATACTTATTCTCCTAGTGCGACTATTGAATATTTCAGATGCTTTAACATATTCTGTTTTATAGGACTACACATTCCGTTCGTCTGTATGTTAACTTGTATAACATCAAAATATAAAATGATATCGCAAGATCATTATTGTATTTGGATTCATCATCAGAATTATTAATTCCACATCCATTATTATCCGTATTGAAATAGGATCATTGGGTTCAATATTGGATTACACTTCCGATTACTGTACTATAATGGATCTCAAAATTTGATAAACCATATAGAGTAGTGCAAAATCATTCCTACTAGAACACTTTTACAATAACTTTCCTCTCAACTTCAATGATTTCATGCAATCTTAACTCAAAATCTTGACATGATTTTGTGAAGAATATCCATTAAACTGGCCAAAATTTCACGTTCTATAACTTACTTTACCTCTTCTGAAAATCTGAGAAAAAAGTTGATTTATATATCGCTGAGTGCACAGAATATGTCACGTAAGTTTAGTCTAATTTTAGATTGTAATTGATGAAAAAAATATTATGGAACTTGTTGGGTATGTTTAGCGTTATCTTGTATGTATCTCAGAGTGTAAAATGAAACTTGCTTCTTAAAAAGTTTGGTTTACCAAAACCCCTTTACATAGGTATTTACTTTGTTCGTGCGTCCGTCCGTCTGGGGAATACAAAGTCAAGAAACAAGTGAGAAATATAGTGTCTGATGATTGTAGTGACACGTAAGATAGTGTCTGATGAAGCCAAAATGTTAGTTGGCGAAACTGTAACACGCATATAGTTTTTTTTTATGTGAATATATTGTTTTGCTCAGCAAATAGTTTGTTTGTGTGAGAAATCACCATCAATTTTGATCAATATGAAAAGGGTCAATACTTAGGAATTAAATTACTAAATGGAGGCGATGTTCACACCAGAAGTAGTAGAATCAACCATATTGAGTTTTACTTTGATTATTATAGAGTAAAAATGGTAATAGATAGCGATAAGTGGTTTCTTTCAATCCATTATTCTTTCCAAGAATACATTTGATATACATCCTTAACGTTATTCTAAAGCCGAAAATAACATAAATCTACCACAACTTGCTTTTTCAATATATTGTTCTACATAGAGCAAAGACTGTACGAGGTAGCGACAAGTGGATTTTTTTAAAAAATAATTTAGCATTCTAAGAATAAATATAATGTTCCTTTAACCATATACTGAAACAAGAAGTGGTAGAAATAAGTGTTTCGGGTTTTCACGTAGAATAAAACTTTAATAGATAGTCAGAAGAGGTGTTCTGCAATCAATTAAGTATCCCAAGAATATTTATATCTCTACTGTAATCTCTCTACTGAAATTGACAGATATAGAAACCTACCACTTTCTATTTTAATATTAATTGCAAACTAAATTCGTTCAGTGGTGTACATATTACATTGTTACATGTTTTAGTTGTATATTTAATTAAGAAATTTAGTCTAAGATTAATCTTACAATCTACAACAACGAGAAAGTACGATTAATTATATCGGACATGTCCTATTTTTAAATATACTATCCTAGCATTCATGGTGAAGTTGACGAAAAATATGGAATAGCCTCAATTAATATGTCAAGCTACTGGATTCGATTCCGGGACCTCTAGATAGTGAAATAAGAACTCAATACTACTCTGCGTCCGTGGAAAACTGAAGTTTTCGAACTAAATATTTACAAATTAGTGAATGATCTCGTCAAAATAATTCTCACAATTTATCTGGCTAGTAGTAGATATAGATTAACTTTAGGTGACGATAATATTTTTCTGTGGTTACATTCGAGTTTACTTAAGGAGATGTAGCAACCTGAACGTAATTAATGAGGGGGATAAACGATATATCTTACTTTATTTGTATTTGAACGAACTTTTACATGCTAGTATCCATTCGTTGAAATCATATAAATCACCAGTAATAGAATGAAACGCACTGACATTTCCATACCTGATTTCCCAAAATTCCTTAAAATTATTCATTAATAATTCCGGTAATAGTTCCCATTCAAAATTGTCATTAATAATTTTGCATCAATAAACGTTATTTTTCTCAAAAGATCTAAAAGAAATTTTAAAACTGATCTGATTAATATAGTCATTCATACACGGAGTTTCAGTTTACTAGGGTATTCGATTCTAGTTAATCATAGTTGGGCTATTCACTCGTAACAGAACACTTTCAATTATATTGGTATCGAATGCTAACACTGTTGGTTCCAAAAGTTCACACACACACAAAAAATGAAGGAAGTTAACACATCAATTAACATTACAACTCTAAATACTGAGTTCAAATTACCTATAAATTGTAAGTATTGAAAAATCTTTCACATCGGTCATCCAGAACACAAAAATGAAGTGTGTGCACACACACAAAAATAAGGAAGTTAACACATCAATTAACATTACAACTCTAAATACTGAGTTCAAATTACCTGTAAATTGTAAGTATTGAAAAATCTTTCACATCGGTCATCCAGAACACAAAAATGAAGTTCAGTTACCAAAGTTGTGGGAAAAAGATAGGTAACGTTTGTACAGTTGAGTTAAAGGCCCCATCACGGCGAAATTTAAATACTGCTAATTTTACAGTAATTATGTGATATCTTCAAATAGATAAAGACAAATCAAAAGTGGAACAAGAGCTCGCTACCGTTATCACGATTCACTTGTCTGCTTTCGATTTCCAGACATTTAGAAAATCTTCATTTATTTTTGCGTTTCTAAATGGCTGCAAACGGAAAGCTACAAGGTGACTCGTGATAACGGTACCAAATGCAAAATAATATTGTCTAGCGCGCTCTTGTTCCACATTTTGATTATCTTTTATCTATTTGAAGGTATCACATAATTACTGTAAAATTAGCTGTATTTTAATTTCGCAGTAATTAGGCCTCTTAAGTATGTGAAAAAAAAATTAAGATTTTTTTCGAATATAGATGTTATTTAAAATACCGGAACGCGAATCCTTTAATCCTTAAAAGGGTCTCAAGATAGAGTTCTTATAAATGAAATACGTCGAAAATGACCTACGGTTAACTTGATTCACTAATGCACTGAATATGTGATATATATATATATATATATATATATATATATATATATATATATATATATATAAGACCTTGGTTGAACTATTGAACAGAAGCATATTCGACGTCTTCTGGAGTTCTTAAGCACAAGTAATTTATATCATGGTATTAAGGGAAACATTCAGGTAGATGTGCATACACACCTGTCATTTAAATGATGAGCAGCTAGCCCCTTTGCTTGCTGGGAAATGATGACTTAGGATTTAAAATATAACTCTAAAATCTGCCCAAAGCAAATCACTTTTAGTACATAATAGAATTACAATTTTGCTAATGTATCATTACCGAAACTGTAAGACTATTACTTAGTGATTTGCTTTGGTCAAATTTTAGTTTTATATAAGATATTGAAATTCCAAAGCTAGAATGAACGGCATTCATAAAATATTAGTACGTAGGTTATTTTTTTTTCTAGCTACCAAAAAAGAACCAAATCAGATGAAGAAATGGGGATAAGACAGCTCTTCACAGGATACCACCCCCCTACCAACAGGTGGAGTTGGAAATATATCGACTTCAATTTATCCCCTGTGAAATGTATGATTAATTCGATTTCTCTAGGTGGGAGGGCATAGTACAGCTGCAATTCATGTCGAATGAGTAAGAACTACGGAGGAAAGTGATGACTGTGGGCACGACTGCTGCGCGGCTTTTAAAGAAGGACTTGCGATGAGGGCGGCCAACGGTGAAAAATTATGCCGGAAGATGACCTTGATAAGCACATGAATCATGTTGAATCATCTCTCAACTGCCTATTGACATGTGTGTTCCTTCCAATTTCAAGATCAGCGCCTAGAGACATCGAATTATATTTTGCGGAAACTTCTAACACATTCGATATATTTTGAAGCTCTCTCCAACGATTGCACTGCACAGTCCAATGAACAATTTTTATTGTTCTCGTTTTCGTCATCCGACGTGATACTATTCTCCTCTATTGGGTTAAAGGAGCTTGAAAAGGAGCAGCCCTTGTATTATGGTAAAAGCGCACTTTGAAGGATTTTATGCATATTCTTTTAAAATATCATCTTTAAGAAGATGCATTAAAGCCAGTATTTTGGGATTAACTAATAATAACAAATTGGAAATTGATCGTGTTGCTATAACTCAGAGGTCATGGATATTTTAAGTAGGAAAAATCGATTTGACTCCATGAGTATCTACGAAAGAATCTTTTTTCTCTTGTTTAATAATATATTATGTATTTCATATAGAAATACATATTATCACTTATGAAGGCATTTTTAATAAACCAAAACCTAAACAAAGTACATGAATGTGATTTCCGCTTGTGTGATATACTCTCAGTATTTCTAAGATATACACAAAGAAAATACGTTTCCTTATAAGACTCTTCTTACTGTTTTGTTTTTATCTTCTTTTTATCTTTTTGTTTGGCATATGTCAATGGAACTGCTGTCCACGCACAAACATAATGATTTGTCGTTTTACGATCTGTGACATTGTCAGCCAAAGGAAATCAACCCTTCCCAAACGTACCTCATCAATCACGCCTCGCCCTTGATCCTTATGCAGATGCTGCTCAGCTGACACAGACTCCCATCCTGTACCATCCCTACCAGAAATTCTCTATGTATGGCTGTCTCCACATGGACCGAAAATAATAATAAAAGAGAACCAATCGAAAATAGAATCTACTGTAGTAAAAATGTTAAAGAAAAAACTTCATCATTGATTTATTATTATTATTATTATTATTATTATTATTATTATTATTATTATTATTATTATTATTATTATTATTATTATTATTATTATTATTATTATTACTATTTAATAAATAAGCAAGTTAATATCTTAAGATTATCACGATTTAGAAATATACAAGAATTCAGAAATGCCTATCTCAGGTAAACATTTTTATATTCTATATGAAGAGATAAGATACTAAGAGGTTGTATGCTGTTGAGAAATTATGAACATATACGAAATAGCACAAGATCATATCGAGATACTTCTGTAAAACAACAGCAATCTGGCAGCATAAAGAGCAATGATCATACAGAGCACAAAAAGATAACGAGCAATCACGACAACCTTTAACGAGCTCAACCCCAGGAAATGTAGAAATCATTCCATATTTTGTGTATGGAGACCGTCGGAAAACAATTCACAACATTGCCACTAAGCCCGGCGTATCACACGGAACAAGCAGTCTTTGCTGTTTCCTGAACATCTCATCGTGTTTCCATGTTCACTACTGAATGGTGAATCAGTAGCAAAAGCAACAACACATCGAACCCTTCCAAGAACTTCATTACCTTGCTGTAGATGATCATTCATGACTTCTTTTCCAGTGAAGATTAAGTTCGGAAGCTCAAGTACCACTAAAAACATCTCGCACAATTAATTACAGCATAGCCTTAAGGAATCATTCTGAACTTCTCTGTGACAAATTTACCCAGTTTAACGCAGAATTTCACATCCTTCGTTGATTCAGTTTCATGTGCATGATGAAAACACAGAAGTGGTATGATACGACTTTCAAGAAGCACCAGTTGCACATCTCCCGATTGTGATACCTCACTTCGGCCAGATGCTGCCAACTGTGAAGACTAGGTGCTTCTAATCTTCTTTCATGAACAACAGTCTTTGTTATTGACTATGGGGACCAGAAATCAATTCAGAAGACTAAGCATTGCATCGTATAGAGAAATTAGAAAGTGTGCATCTGCTGAGTTTCTGAAGATGTTCCAAATCCATGGTAGGGAGTCGTAACTCCTAGTTAGGTGTATGTCGTGAACGACAAACGAATATGGGGTCGTTCTCCGTAGTTGACGATACTGCTAAAACTAATCAAATTAAGTTATGATCGAATGAGTGTCATAATTCTGCATGAAATGTAGTATAGTATTGTGACACAATATTCATGAAGTTTGGATTATCAAAATAATCGAAAACTTAGATAGATATAGAGACATAAAAAAGAAAGAGTAAAGCAGATGGAACTATACAGCATACAGAACAAGCCGAACATAAAAAAACGTTGGGTACAAACATATTACATTGACATTACTCATTGGGTACAAACATATTACATTGACATTACTCATTATTGTCAATCAGTAGATCCTATTCATTCTTCGTCATTAATAATATAACATGATCATTAGTGCAACCACAGTTTAATATCTAATGTATTATTTTCTTTCCTTAGGGTAACACAAACACTTCTATGTCTTAACACAGTGATAGACGTGATCCTGACACTGATGTAAGTACTACACACCTTGTAGAGGCAAGTGAAAAGTAAGATCATAAGGAATTAATCATTATTATAGATATTATGTCATTATTGGTAGATTACTTGCTGCAACTAGGAAGCTTCTATGCACCATGATCTTCAGCGAACCTCCTCATCTTCAAGTACGACTTTTCTGTTCTCATACCTCCTATCAGCTCTAGCATCCTTCACCCTCTCACTCTCTTTCCTCCCACCGTACGCTCTAGCACGTTTTTCGTGATACAGTTCCTCCTTAGCCAATGTTCTAACCAATTTCTTTTCCGCCATTTAATTACATCTAATTTGTTTCTCCCCTGCTACCTCTAACATAATCTCATTCGTTTTCTGCTTGATATAACTAATTCCCTACATCCACATTTCAAAGCTTTCAGTCTTTTATCATCGTTTTTGTAATATCCATGTTTCTGCCCCATATCGTATACTTCATATGAAGTATTTTATGAGTCTTTTCTTCAACTCTTTATTAAGGACCAACAACATAGACCTTTCTTAATATTAAAAGCTTCTTTCACCATTCCTATC
This sequence comes from Thermobia domestica, assembly GCF_964235325.1. Lineage (NCBI taxonomy): Eukaryota > Metazoa > Arthropoda > Insecta > Zygentoma > Lepismatidae > Thermobia > Thermobia domestica. The sequence goes on along the minus strand of NC_137465.1, from coordinate 132,254,310 downwards.
TTAGCTTTTATTTCAGGTTCACACTTCATAACACCAATATTACTAAACAGGTATCGAAAACTAGTCACTTGTTATATTTTCTCTCCATCTACTTCTACATTTAACACCAAACTTTTTGTTTCTATCACCATGCCTTTAGTTTTTTAGCATTTATTTTCATCCCATATTCTTCAGAGTCCTTCCTTAAGTTTTCTAACCTCTTATTGATTTTTTTGTCAATCCAAATCATTTGCAAACCATATAGACCTATTCATTCTCACTTCTACTGAAACACTGTCTTCATTATGTAGGATCTTTTCATTATCTCTTCCTGATAAATATTAATAATATTGGCGACAGGCAACATCCCTGTCTATCATCTCTTCCAATTGCACTCTCCTCTGTCATTTCCTTCCCTATTCTAACACTTACTTATTGATTCATACATGAGTTGCTTTCTTCGCAACTCAACCTTCTTCAGAACTTCAAACAATAATTTCCAGTTCACGCGGTCACAAGCATTTCCCAGATCAATAAGTTCAATATACACCTCTTTCTATTCTTTTATAAACTTTCACTGATTACCTTTAACAATCCAATTACGTCTCTTGTCTCTTTAGCTCCCCTAAACACGTACTTTCTCCACAACATTTTCATTTATTCCTCCGTGCAATCTTCTGTTCCGTATTCAAAGCATAACTTTTGCTGCATGCTATATTTACTTTATAGTCTTCGCATCAATCTGAGTTCGATTCCTTAGCCAACGGAATGATGTTCATCTTCAGGAAATCTTTATTTCATATATTGCATTGCAGAGTTGAAAACTCTTGTCTCCCATATTCTTAACGATTTCGATTGGTATATTACCTACCTCGGTTGCATCTACATTCCTAATCTCGGGTATAACTCTTTTTCACTTATCCTGAAGAATGCTAAACCTTTATCGTTTTTACTTACTTCATTTTTAACTTCAGCATCTAGGCAATGAAGTTTTGTCCTACTCTCGTACAAATCTCTAACATATTCTTGCCATCTTCCTAAGGCTTCACTCCTCTTTTCGGCTACCTTTCCATTCTCATTTTCTACTGCTTGTTTCATTCGTTGTTCTATGGATTTCACCTCCTTGAATATTTTCTCATATTTTCCAATTCTTTCTTAGTTCTCTTGATCTATCTGTCCTCCTTCATAACTCGTTGCTTAATATCCTGTATATCTTTTTGTTCTCCTCTTTATCAATTTTTCCATACCCTCTTTTACTTCATTTTCTGCAGCACTCGCTTTGTAACCCGTGGTATTTCTTTTTTTTAGCTATTTTGTGTTAGCAGTAACTCACTATTTCTTCTGCAATTTGCTGTATATGACGTTCAATATGCTCCTGCCCTATGTTACTATCTACACCTATCCTTTGAAATTTTCTATGAAAACATTTTTACTTTAATTTTTTTTTCAAATTTTCAGTATTCTGCTTCTTGTTACCCATGTTTTATTCTGGCTACATTTTTAGTTGAATATCTACTTCGGCCAGGAAAAGGTTATCATCAGGGAAATGTTGGTTGTGGGTAGTGTCTTTGTGTTCTTCAAGCTATTTTGATTCCTGTCCTGAATCATAGTATTGCCTATCTGATATCTTTGTGTATGAATGAGGACTTCCATTTACATCTTCTTTTCTTATGCTGATTGAAATACGTAACACAAATATTCTCAATTACTAGTGAATTCTACATACAGAAATTTATCAGTTTTTTTTCCTTTTATTTCATTCGCTTAAATTATATGTACCTATAACACTATCCTCCTGTCCTCCAACAGCTGCATTGGAATTTCCAATACAATTACGCATGTGACCCTCTTCTCTGTTATATAAAATCTTCTACTTTCTCATGATTTTGCTCTATGTCTTCAATTGTATGCGAAGTTGGTGTGTATGTGAGTATCTCCATTAGATTCTTTTTTTTTTTCCTTTAAGCATTAGCGTCATAACTTTTTCATTGACAAATTCTATTTTACTACCTTCTCTTTCAAGCACTTATCAAGAATTATTTTCACATCATTATGACGTCCTTTTCATTACCTGAGTAAAGCATTCCATATCCTTTTCTTCTCAACCCTCATTACCTTCTTATCTAATTTCACGAACTCTTAAAATGTCTATATTATTTTATTTCATTTCTTCCATAGGATTTTTCTGCAACATCATATGAACGTTCTATATCCTATCATAAATCGTTTGCTCTTGCTTGCCTTCCTTTCTCTAGCGATCTTCCCCCACTCTTGTTATCTTTCCTAATATATCCCCCTTCCAGAGATCCGAATGGGGATATATTTTACCGTCTGAACCATAATTTTGATCTGTGAATGGCTGTTGTACATATATTCCGTTCCTGCGGTCAACAAAACAGGACAAAATCAAGTGATGGTTTCCCATTGCATTCCACCCAACCAGTTAAGTCACTCTGACCACGCCTTGGACTAATGTCCAAATTGTTGTACCAATCACTTTGATTGATTATTGGAGAATTTCTGCCTTCTCCCAGAACACTCTTCGTATGGCTACCCTAGTTAGACTACTTCGGCAGGTGTGGCCCTTTTAGTGGTTGAACTACCGCTGAAATAGCTTTGAATTTCACTGTAGCAGACAATCCTCCCCATCCGGAGCAACAACAATTTTATTCAGTTGAGTTTGGATAACACATGAGAAAATCTAGTAGTTAGCTATTGTTTCTACGGCGATGAACGATTGCGTTCCTTAAGTGACTGAGATCATACCAAGTTCTTCAGATGCATTAATTCAACATTTATATTTTCAATTTCGTACAAAAGAGTGGGATAGATGAATATGGAAAACTTCGTATACATAATGCCACGAGAAATTTCAATCTATTTTCCATGTCAAAGATCACTAAAAATTTATCTTTTCAAGAATGTAAAAAAATAGTAGGGAGAGAATGAAAAGTCCAAGAAAGAAAAGAGATAATACTTGAAGTGACTAAACGAAAATGAAAAGAATAGAGAAGAGGGAGAATTAAAGAAAGGTAGAAGGGACGTGCTGACATTGGACTTGTCTTTTCATTTTCTTTCCCAGTTTTGTTAAAGAGCTTTGGAAGCACCCTGTGGGGCATTATTCTTTTCTTTTATCTGTGGCAGAAAGAAAGCGATGACAGAGGAGGGTGAAGCTTCGGAGTCGATTAATAACTTTTCGGATCAGCAGAAATCCACAGATATTGAGGAGGGAAAAATGAAAAACGACTCACTATTTATGAGAGAAGCTTTTTAGGCTTTGATAAAAGGAGCTCTCTTGCCCTAAGAGAGAAGTTTTATGATAAATATTACAGTGAGTTTTTGAATGTGTGTAGATTGTCTATATGCACGTATATATGAGTTAGATTTATTACAAGGTAATTCTTGCTTTACATTTCTCAGCGATGCTGTGGTTCTCAAAGCACGGGGATTTTTATTATAAAAATCCAAACCGCTACTTCCTTATCAGAAGTATTAAGCTTCGAAATAATTGTACCGGAGCAAGAGTGATAGCCGAGGAAATGGGCTAATTAAGTTGTTGAAAATTCGGAATCAGAATACACGGTGTTCGTGCCAATTAAAGGAAATATCAGAAAATCAATTATTATTTAATAGAGTTGGAAGTATAAATGAAGGAGGGAGGCGTAAAGAAAAGTGTCGAATCCTTTCTTAACGTACGATTTTGATTCAGTGGCACAACACTATCTGTGGTGTGAGAGAGATACTAGATCGACTCTAGTTTAAGTTTATGCTTATTGGTATTATTTCTATAGGTTTTCTCGCAGTTCTTCTGTTTCTTGTTTGTGAATTTTGCTTAGCATCATCAAACTCATAATCATTCACATCACTCATTCCTTTTATATGCATCGTTCAGGGTATTGATGGAAGCACTTCTTCGTGTAATAAAATCCTATGTTTGTCACGATATAATATGCTTTCAATGGGCACGGACTTACAATGCATGTATCCTATACTGCACTTTCTGTTTCCTCACATATTTACATGCATCAATCCAATGTGAGTTCTCGTCTGATCGCTATCACTAACTCTATTTATTCACCTTGCCACTGAAGAAGGAATGTGTGGTCAATGGATTATATGGGGTCATGAATAGATCTTAAATTGTGGGGAAAACGCTAATGACCATTTATAAGTATTCCTGGATGTAAAAACTTAATTTGAGGAACGACGGATGCTGCTGGATTTCTGGTCAGCACATCGTCTAATATACCAGCCATCAAACATGTGTGATAAGTTGATCTTTGAGAGCAGATCCAACCCCTGTTTCATTCGATGCCACAACTTATAGAGGCTGTGGTCGCAGCACTTCAAGACATAATATGCAGCATATCACGGTTAGAGGTATGGAACTGTTCTGAAATGGTGCGTTTCTTTATTATCATGTAACGAATCTGTGGTATAAATTTTATTTTACTCATACTATATGCATTCTTTCAATCTAAGTCTGCCTTCATTTACATCTTAAGTAATTACTTGTTTTGCTAGAATTTGTAGAACTTTAGTTTATTACAAAGAATGTACCAACAGAAGAAACGAATTTAATATTTTAATAGGATGCATGTTTGGATATAAATGACAAATATTTTACATCATTACAACGCCTAAATGTTCCAATTTAAGAATAACAAGTTTCACTTACGTAATTCATTTTCCGACTGCGTTGGTAACACAGTTTTGATAAGTAATCATGTGGGTGAATTTTGGATTGATGCAATGATAGGATTGTACTTCGTACTAGGATGGGAATGTTGTTACAGTTAGGGAAGAACAGTACCATCATTTAGTACGAGTTTTCTTGTGGTTGAATTTGGACGGAATTGATATGAAACAAGAATAAACTACAGTATCTCCCATAAGACGATTGTTCATTGGTAAAAAGTTCCCGGTCGAAGTCCTCCTTGGAAACGATGACCACAACTGGTCAGGAAAGCCTAGCTATGGCCTTACTCCTTGATACTAACTTCCTTTTTGGACTTCAAAATGTCGATGGCCTACGTAAACAAACTTCAATCAATGTGAGAACTCAAGGATAAAAATTAATTCTTATCAGTGAACAATCATTAATCTGTATTAATGAACAAATATGTGCAAAAGTAATTGTAATTTTAAAGGGAGAGTCAAGTCCTCCAGAGCAAGTCATCGGGGGGGGGGGGTATATGCTGGATTCATCTTTCATTTTCAAATGAGAATATTTATCCATTATAGTGATGTGAAAATATTTACCATTTTGTAAATATGTAGCATCCATTTCATCCTTTGCTTTAATAGGACACCTTTATATTACAGACCGTAAAGTTTCAAGTTAATCTGTGGTAAAGATAATTATTTCACATGAAAATTTATTATATTATTTGCGAAAAACAAATTTGTATTCTATAATCCTCTCCACTCCATCGATTTTCAATATTATGAAAACAGAGTGAAACGATACTTTGTATTTGAATATAAACAAGCGCAATTAAGTGCTTATAAACGGAATTCAAGAAGTAAGAGAATTTGAGGTCATAATCTTGCTTTCGACATTCTTATTCTCGTAGTAAACGAACTGGTGTATCTGCGAAATATTTTCAACATTAACCAACTTTTTTTTCTTTTTTATCATTTCACATTTGATTAAACTACTCGCTTAGCGAAACAACACATTTTATTTCATAGCTAATAATGTATAACTGGTTTGCCAACTCTCCACTTTGTTTTCATCTGATAAATAGTACCTGATGAAGTAAAAAACGATAGTTCGCAAAACGGTTAAACTTATTTATTTTTAAATAAAATGTTTTACTTAGCAAGTAATTTGACCAAATTTAAGGTGGAATATCTGCTGTTTTGAGTGAGTCCTCTAGAATGAGTATGGCCTTTTTTTTTTTTTTTTTTTTTTTTTTACAGAGTATGGTTGCTCCTCAAAATCTGCAACAGACCAAGTGTCCAAAATCAGGTGCAATTTCGAATGATAGTTTTTCATTCTCAATTGGCACACTGATTTTGCATCAGGCTCTCAACAATAACGTTGCGTCCGGTTAGTCGGTTTCTATTATTCTGTATAAGTCAAGTACAACCAAAAGTGAAGTCTGGGTAGGAAAATTTTTACAACGAGAATGGCCGGAAACGAGGAGATGCGTTGTCGCCATTATTATTTAACTTTGTTTTTGAATATGCTATAAGGAAAATCAAAGATAGTAACCAGGGCCTAAAGTTGAATAGGGTTCAATAGAGTATGACATATGCTGATGATGTAAATTTAACAGGGAATGACAGAAGAACAATAGAAAGAAATGCAGAGGTCTTATTAAACGCTGGCAGGGACATGGGTTTAGAAGCAAATGCAGAGAAAACTAAATACATGGAAGTTCGTCGAGATCGTAATACGGCAAATTATGGATGCGTTAAAATATCGAATAATACTGTTGATAAAGTGGATACTTTCAAATATCTAGGATCAATATTAATAGACGAAAACCATATTCATGAATGTGGAAGTATTCGTTTTGCAGCGTTGGAAATCAGAAATAATGAGCCCTTGTTCTGGAAAAGTATGGCCTGTCAATCAGATATTGATAGGACGTAGCCTCTGTTTGCTGTTGTGGCCAATGCAGAGGAAGTTAAATAAAGTAGAATGAAAACAGAGAAGATGAACTGAACAGAAAATGCGCCAATGTTCACCCTCAGTTCCAGCAGGCGAATGCCGGGATAATAAATCCATCAATTGCCCCTGCCATTACCCATTGGGCATGCATCACTAGTTAACTTAATGAAATTATATTAAGAAAATAATTTATATACTGAAATTAATCATAGGCGTCGCCAGAAGTTTTCCAGGGAAGGGGTCAAGTCAAAATGAAGTTGTGTATTTCTTTACACTATAAGATGCTGTCAGTACGGAAGTATTAAATGTTTGAAGGCACCAATATTAACTGATTTCATTTATAGGAGTTTTTGATATCTGCGATGTGGCGCCCACCAAAATTAAAATATTGTGTGTTTGTGAGGCGAACTTAAATATATATTTCTGGATTAGTGATGTTTTAATGTTAACGACTCTGGACGACCAAGACATACTGTATTACAAATGTCGACTTTTCCAACATTTCACAATTTCATCCTAACTTACAACTGATGACTCACTTACTTGTCTAGTTTCCTTTGTCTGGTTCCAGAGGATCGAGCAACACATACTTTCCATACTGGTCGGCCATATTTAATTGAAGATAGCCGCGTTTTGAACATACACTTTTCTTATACTTAACTCTATATGTGACTCCTTTATGCCAAGTTTTGTTTCTCTATACTGTTAAATATTTATTGTCCATGTTACGGTGCATTCACAGGCAACAAAAACCGCCAATAATTCACCGTTCTGTTTCAGAAGAGTCGACATAAAAATGTCGGAATTGAAGAATTTTTTTCAAATATTGCAGATTTTCCTGAAACTTACGGTGAATCATTGTCGTTTTTGGTTGCCAGTGAATGCACCGTATAAAATGGCCTCTGAATTTTTAACTGTGTAGCTCCAGAGTTTAGAACTAGTATATTTTTGAAATGTAAAATCGACCATTTAGGCCGTATGTTAATGTTAGTTCCCACCTTGTGCATTATTGTTATTTTGACAAATTATTTTCTTAATATTATTCCATATACATGAAAAAAAAATCGTCACTTTAGTAATTTCTTCTAATTGTTCCGAAATTTGATCCGTCTTAGCTACCCTATTTTTACAACTGTCCAATTGGACACAGATACTCACAGTGTTCCACGCACGCGTACTATGTACGATAGACTCACGGTCGTCGATGTCCCAAAGCTCTACGTTCCCGTCTTTATCTCCTACAGCAGTTGATGTAACCCGGTGTCGCATGTTCAGGTCTTGCACACACACCTATCCACTTAAACACTAATACTGTTCTCTGAACTGTTTAATTTATAAGGCATTAGTTCTACAGCTGCGTTAAAAGTCTGACATTACAAACTGTGCACAAGTCTGCACTTCCATATCCGTTTATGCCTTCTTACCACAAATCAATTAACACCTTAATGGTTGAGTAAGCTTCAATGTCCCATTGCCCAGATGACAAGGAAAACGATGCAGTTCCTCGTTATGAAATTTCTGTCATTTCCCATTTCCGCTCCTCTTGAGGAACTTGGTTCTATGGTAGACAAATAAGGTTTGCGTGGGTTTTTTCGGGGTTCTATCATTTCCTCCCACTTCTTCATTATCTATATCATCATCATCATCTCCTTCCGCCTTGATGCATAATTGTAGGGTGTTAAACTATAAAAATCGCCGATCTTAAAAATTCAATTTTTTAAACCCTTATTTTAATTTCTATTTATTAATTTATTTATGATAGCATGTGCCGGCAGTGCGCCTTGTTGTGACGGGTACACATAACATATACGCTGACGTTTCATTATTATTATTATTATTATTATTATTATTATTATTATTATTATTATTATTATTATTATTATTATTATTATTATTATTATTATTATTATTATTAAATATTATTATTATTATTATTATTATTATTATTATTATTATTATTATTATTATTATTATTATTATTATTATTATTATTTAAATCAATCACGAAACTACAAAGAATATGACAAAGCATTCGTTACGTAGTTTCTTCTTGATGTATTCTCATTCATCAGATAGTTTATAACGAATCAATGTTATAATAAAAATGTAATATCTCGGAAGCAATAGATACTAACCAGTAAAGCGTTTATGTTGTCTCCGTTCATATTGTTTTCATCACAGTCCAACTCGGAATAATAGCCAGCCAGACTGAAGACGATGAAGCCAGTAGCTTGATTTAAGGTATGTGTATTCAAAATGTCGCTAATAATACGTTAGAAATACCATGGTTGAGATCCTCTGTAAGTCTGTAGTAGATTATAATTTGTGTGCGGGTTTGTGAGAAACATGTCAAATACATCGTCAAACAATACAATACAGCACGCTTTGTTCACAACTCGAGGAAACTGTGAAGCTGACAATCCCTAACACCTTTGGCTTTGCGTTACTGCACTACCTATTTACTGCTGTTAAAGTTTTCCTTTCCTCTATACGGGACCTATCTTTAATTCATAGCGTATGTGCGATTTCTGTACACAGATCCATATAAACAATTTCTTCTTACCTTGACGTAAGGAATTGCCTGTTACTACTTCTCATTATAGTTCATTAACACGCTTTGTAATTTGATTATTCACTTAAGAAATATTAAATTTGTGTATAATACGCATTCACTTTGAAAAGCATGAGGAATTGAACTAAACGTGAAGAAATCATTGATTTTGCATAATTAAAATTTCCATTTCACTTCAAGGAAAGGTAGAAAAAAGTGTACAGGCATGTACAGAGAACTTATTTCGAGAGGAGTCTAAATTCAATATAAGAATAAATTACAATATATTAAAATATGTAAAATCATCCCTACAATTAGAATAAATTTATTGAAAAATTGGGATTTCCGGAGGACGGTCCGGACCTTCAGGAATCACCCCTTGCGTACGTCCATGTCCATATAGGTCAATGTGCTAAGAAATAAAAATGGTGTATCTACTTATTGTACAAGATGACGTACCGGTATCTTAAATAATGCATAAAAATAATATTTTGCATGAAGATGCGTTTGTGTCACCTATATCAAGCTAGTTAAAGTAATTAAGAAATGTATTTCTCATACCTTTAGCTGACTAAATTATGTTTTGTTGAAAATATGCAATGCATAACTACAAATTAATTAAAATATATAGCTATTAATATTCAGATTATTTGCACCTAAGACTTTATTTATCTCTATTTGCATAAAAGATAAATAGTCTTGGGTTAATTTTCCTTAAAGAAAACTAACCTTTTTTCCTTAAAAGTAGTATTTGGTGGAAACTAAAAAGAATATGTTTACATATCCTTAAAGGTTCTGTGTACATAAACTATGGAAGTTTCCAGCACAGGTGAAGAAGAAATGTGTGTTTAAGCAATGTTTTTGAACCATAAAATGAGGGAGAAATGCAACGAATATAAGGAGAGGCAAAAGTCAAATAGTATATTGTGCTATTAATCATAAGGCATCGGCTTATCCATGCACCCATCAGAATTCTAATATTCTGTTTGGAATGCAAACGTTCTTAGGATGGAGATAGTACATTCTCTTTCCATTCTGACCTGTCTCTATCTCTATTTCCTTTCTCCTCCTTCCAAAATAGACTTGTTATGAAAGTCTCCCCGTCTTACCCGATTCTCTATTCCTTCCTCTTTTAAATTCTCAAGGGAATCATTTCTCGGAAACTGAATGTTTTGTCTTGGTCGAAGTGGCTAGTGGTAATCAAGAGTAGAGTATATATGTGAGTTCCACCCTCAAGATACTCTCCAACGCTTGGGGCATTCCACACTCCAAAATATACTCTTTAACTCTCACCACCTAGGAAGTCGAAACAGCTTCCGTTTCATATATAAACTCTTCTATGGAAGAATGTTTGCGTTTTAGAAGAAGTGGTTTATTTAGCCAAAGAATTTCCCCTACTTTTCTCAGTTCAACTTTTTATTTTCTTTTTCACCATCTTTTATATATATTCCAATCATGTACTTGAGAAACCAGTCACTTCATTCTCAGCACATGATCTCACTATTGGAAGGACCAGAGAATTTGGAGAATGCTAAGTGGAATTCTGTTTTACCAAGACACAGAGGTAAAGAGTTGATTTTCAACCACTTAAAGAAAGTACATCGTTTCATTATCGTTTTATATATATATATTTAGCCAGATCCAAGGGGGCTATAGGGGCTATAGCCCCTCTTTGGCGCTCAGGTATACACTGGATAAAATGGGTTTCAATTATTCTTTACACTTTATAAAGCGGTAAACTATGGTATAGCCAATCCCTTTATCATATCCTGGATCCGCCACTGTATATATATATATATATATATATATATATATATATATATATATATATATATATATATATATATATATATATATATATATATATATGAGTTCAAAAATATGCTGTGCATGAGTATGGAAAGTTTTATAGAAACGACCATGTCATTCTAGCAGCTTCATTTCAGACTTTGCTTATGAAGGTGGAGGGTAAGTATCTTCACTTATAAGAGTTTCACTTTTCGTTGGTACACTACACTCCACTATTGATTAAAATATATTGTATATTTGTAACTCAGAAGATGGAGCAATTGCCTCCACTGCCCACCTCTAAACGTCCCTGGTCCGTTCATTTGTACAGCCGTCTCTTGACAGATATCAGAACAAAATTGATAAGCAAAGGCGAGAATTTTTAATACGAATCTAGTGTTTCAAAAGTTACTTTAAGGTCTTTCTTTGTTAATCCAAAACAAGTACAAAACTACCACTTCCAGTTTTAATATAATATTCTTTAGGTTTCGGTAAAGTCAATGGTACACAGTTTTTAGTTTAGCACAGTCTTTAGATATAAAGCAATATCTTTTTTAGAAAAACATATGTGTAATGTTAAATAATAGGAAGGTACTGAGAAAACCGATACATTGAGTGAATCAGTGTTGCCAATGTAATACAAAAAAAACATACGTGTCTGACAGACACATATTTCCTGTTAAGGGTTAACCTCGTGTTATTACCAAACTATATTACAGTGTTCAACTAAAGAATGAAATACGTAAGATCTTATAATGTTCCTTAATAAAGTCATCGGTATCTTTCCTGCCCATAGTAGCTGGAGAGAGTGTTGAAGACTTCTTCTGCCTGTAGTAGCTGAAGAGGAAGTACACTACGTAAGATGTCCGCCCCACAGCAGCCTGGACAATGACTCTCAGTTTAGCGACTAAGGAGGTAGGAGTATTCTCCTGTCCGTAGCAGCTAGCGAAGAGGAGGTGATTTTGGTCAGTCAAACGCCGACTGACGTAGAGTCGTGTCGAGCAGCTCCGTTTATATCGATGGTTCAGGTAGAAAGATTACGCTGGTTCTTCTCTTCGTGTCACATATTAGTAAAGTGACTCCGATTTATAAATCTGGGAATCCAAAAGATATTACAAACTATAGGCCTATTTCATTAATATCGATGCCGTCTAAAATATTTGAACACATATTGTAGAGTAAGATATGTAATCATGTAAAATCATACATAGTAGAGTGTCAACATGGTTTCTTACCGGGGAGATCCACTACTACGAATCTAACTAACCTTACGCAGTTTATTTTGAACTCCTTAAACGGAAACATTTGTTCTATTGATGTAATATATACCGACTTTGCGAAGGCATTTGACAAATTAGATCACAACATATTGCTTAACAAATTAACAAATTTGAGCTTATCAGAAGCGTTATTAACTTTAATTAAATCCTATTTTAGAGAACGTGTACAGTTTGTTACTTATAATGGGCTATGTTCAGATAGATACGTGATTCACTCAGGAATACCTCAAGGGTCTAAACTGGGCCCACTCTTTTTCCTTTTGTTTATTAATGATTTGCCTGGCTTTATAAAATATTCCAAATGTCTGTTGTACGCGGATGACTTAAAATATTTCGGGCAATAAATAATATGGAAGACGCAAAAGAATTACAAAAGGATCTTGACAGTTGTTACAAATGGAGTATTGATAATAAATTACAATTTAACGTTAAAAAATGTTCTGTTATTACTTTTTCACGACAGTGAACCAGCTCAATATAATTATAAAATTTACAATGAAATATTACAAAGATCAACACAAATTAAGGATTTGGGTGTTACTTTAGATACAAATTTAAAATTTAATCTACATATTGATAGAATTGTTAATGAATCCTATAAAGCTTTAGGATTCATAATTAGAAATTCAAAGGAATTAAATAACGCAGAAGTGTTAGTTAAATTATTTAATTCATTAGTTAGAAGTAAATTAGAGTACGCTTCATTAGTATGGTCCCTGTTATGGTAATCGAATAAGGAAAATCGAATCAATACAAAAAAGATTTTTAAGATATTTATGGTACAAGAGATTCAAAATCTCTGCATATGATATGAAAGTTAACTATAGTATTATCTTAAGGGAATTTAATTGTACGTCTCTGGTGAAAAGGAGGAGAATAATGCATCATGCTTTTCTATTTAAAATTATTAATGGTATTATAGTTAATCAAGATTTTCTGGAAATGTTAAAATTTAGCACTAGTAGATCTTTAAGAGTAAGATTACCATTTGTTATACCTAAATCTAAAACAACCTCCCATAAAAATTCACCACTCGTAAGACTTTGTAAGAAACATAATGATATTATAAAATCTGAAATAATCGTGGGTTTTACGATGTCTTTGGAAAAGTATATAAAATTGATTCAATTGTTTTTGAACCCTGCTTATGTAATGTAATGATTATGTTATTGCATTCAAAAAAGAAAAAATAGCCTGCATGAATATTGTTATTTTAGACTTTTTTCTTTTTTCCTGTCTTTTTCTTATATTTATTTTAATCTAATAGATTATTTAGCAATTTCACAATTGTATATTGAATTTGTATTCACCTGTTGTAATTGGAGCAATTGGCTCTGTGATAGGTGTGTGTTAAATAAATAAATAAATATTGATATCATAGTAATGAGGCGTCATCTGTTTCTGTTATTATTTATATCACGCACGTATAGATAGCAACCAAATGAAGGGAACATAGCAGTATTGATACCCAGAAAGTAAAAACATATTTGAGCGTTCGATTTCATCACCGATGCTATATGGGACATAGATCTACAGTTTAAAGTGGAATCCGAACCTTGTAATGTGTTCAAATTTCCAAGATCTTCCACCGGGAAACAAACTCATGATCCCATACACCATACGCGAACACGCTAACCAGTACCGGTAGATCACCTCGCTTTTAGCTTAATCGTGACATTAAGTATTATTTACGTTACGTGTATGAGGATTCGTGTACGTCTGGCAGTTCTACGAGGTGTTTTTCTTCCTCTGCATCAGATTTTCCAGCCCTTTACAATTTTTGGCACATTAGCCTGCAATTTAAAATCCCACAGCCTGTCTATCGATATTTTACTCTCATTCATAACAAATGACGAGTTTCAGCGCCAAAACTTTCTGCCGATACACTAGCGGTTTCGATGTTGCACTAGCAAATTGTTTGAAAATGATTGCTCTGGATTGATAACCTTCAAATAATTCCGCCTTTGATTTCAAGACTTTACCAGAGATTGTCTCTATATTCTTTGTCCATGGTTAGAGAGCCAACTGAATCTCATAAGTAACAATCACCTCCCTTTCCTACCTATCCCAGAAGTTACTGTGTATGCCTTTGCTGTACGTTGTCCTGGGTTCGAATCAAAGTAGAATTTTAACTGTCCTTTATATTTTTGTGTTTGTGTCCCTGTTGTAGAAAATGGAACGTAAGTAGAAACCAGTAAAGAATGGTAAAATATGGTAAAATATTATAAAGAATGAAATCAGGAAAGATGATTAACTCAAGTAACTGAGGAATATATTAAATACAATTAGTCAGTTAAGTCCAAAAGAAAGAAAAAATGGCTAGCACATGCACCTTTTGTGCACGTGGTCCGGAAGGAGAGTAGAAAAAAATTAATTTCACAATCTTTTACTTTCATTAATCATCTGTCTACCTTATCCTACAGGATATAACAGTGGAACTCATATTAAAATGTAACGTTTTTATGTAAATAATAATAATAATAATAATAATAATAATAATAATAATAATAATAATAATAATAATAATAATAATAATAATAATAATAATAATAATAATAATAATAATGTACAATATGGCATAAACAAATAAGTCGTTATCAATTCTAGTACCCCAACTTTGTACTGAAGATCAGTGTTTTCTCGTCGGTTCTTTGACAATGTTAGCAGAAAATATTAGATGCCATTCATCAATTATTTGAAACCATTTTTCAACTAGGTCTACGTTCTTTAGTGAGGATTTTACGTTTTCTTATTTACTTTATTTCCTGATTATTGTTTCACTGATCATTCTAAAGGCACAGAAACAAAGAATACACATGTAGAGGACTGGCCAAATGCTATTAATGTTTTTATATTCAGTGAAGAATTGCACTGAAAATAAATAAAGAGTGTTGGAGAAGATTATCACTCATAAAGTAGTTATCAAAGTATATTAGTTATAGTTACTACATGATGCAGAAGCTAGTAAAAAAATCATATGAGTCACGGGACACACACCAGTTTCAATCAATTCAAAGACCTTGCGTTCACTTTCTAACTTACAACTTTTTTTCTGTTTATTTCTTTCTAGACATGTGTTTATAGGTTCCGAAGTAGTGATCTGTTATTTGCATTTCTGCAACATTTTCTGGTTCCTTGAAACTGACAAAACATTTGTCCTCTTCTAAATCTTCTAATAAAAGGTCTCCTGGTTATAGCAGCAAAATTGTAAAGCGACTCATTGAATCTACAGGATTTACTTCACTAGGCACGTGAACTGGGGTAAAATAGAGCTCAGAAAACATTAAACTCCAACGAAGTAACTTTGGTGGCGTATTTCTTGCGGTCTTAACCTCCTCGAACTTGAGACTAAGATAACATGAAATAAGTTACACAATCTTAATTAAATTGATCAATCGTGACCAAAAAGTCAGAAAATATTGAGTGAATGATTCAGTATTGTTGAGTGAATCAACACTGTGGTTGCGTCACACAGTAAAGTATCATTTTGATACTTTCGGTCTCAACAAAGCAAATACGCGAGTTTCTTGTCTTCAAGTCTATTATCAGTTATGAAGGTAGCTATATTTAGCAAAAGTGGTAAGAAAGAAAGTTATGAATACATATATGAACAATATTTCAATTTCGATTACATTTTAGAAAAATAAAATACATAAGTATTACATAAATAATACGATACCATTGAAGGGGAGGGTTTGAAATGCATACACATTCAATATATCTCTTCAACCTGTGAACCAGAAGTGTTAATACATATGAGCATTTGTCGACAGTTGACTCTCTGACCTTTGAATACATGTATTGCATTTATGAGGGTATCACTGCAGAAATTCTTTGTTGAAGATCATGTATGTCTCGAGGTTCTGTAACACACACACGCTCCTTTACCATCCTCCATAACCAGAAATCACACGAACTCAAGTCTGGTGATCTTGGCGCCTATGGTAGTGGGTTACTCCAGCTAATACATCATCTATCAAATGTCCTGTCTACTTAATTACGACCATCCACGTAGAAATGGTGTGCGGGGGTATCGTCTTGTGGAATATAGCCGCGTGCGAGAATACCACACATCAGTAGAAATATTGTTTTGCTGGGTTCTGTATTACAAACAGTCCAGTAGCCAGCCCAAAAATATAGGGGGGCCCGGTAAGAGATTGGGGGGAGGCCGATTCAACCATATTATAGTTCATTTGCTTGGTTTACGCTTTTGTGAAACGCAGCAAAGTAATTTCTTCCACTGACAAGACACAGGAATACGTGAAAAAATCGAGCATCTTACAAATATCAACTCATTGCAATTTTCCATTGAGCATTTTGATCTACGCTTCTGGATTTCTGGATTACATTTTGGAAAATGTAGTGCATGCTGTTCTTTCTTTCTTTCGAGGCACAGGAATAATTTGTCTGTTTCCTTTTCCTTCTGACGATTTCTTCGGCACTGGACTGATCGTTTGAACTTTCATCAGTGCAGAATTTGTATCAGGTAGCAATTTATCTGCAATTGATAGATTTATTGCATAGTAATTAAGTGTGTATTTTAATGGCAGTCTGTGGTTTGGTGTCACCTAGGTATTCAATCCAAGCTGCTGCTGCCAAGAAATAACGAAGTGAAAAATATGTCTCGAAGTCCATTTATTTGTTCTTCATTTGATACGATACATGGATACTACAGGTCTAGCACATCTACGCCCCCATACGAAAGGTTTTGTTTCTTCACAATTGCTGATCGTCGCACATGCACAATTTTTTTCTTTCTCTTTTCACCAATGACCATACTAATATTCGAAGAAGCTCAAAGAAAGATCAATTGTCGAACTATTTTACTACTAGTACTTTATCATTTCAGCCACTTGGTCGTCACTACTTCCAAACTCAGAGTCGGAAGGATCCAAGAGCAATACTAATTCTATATACTTTCCTGTAAGTGCTGAAACAAAAAAGTCCTGATATGTAGTATAATTGTAGTATAATTTACTGCTTCACTAAACGTACTTTCATATATCCTATAAATTAAAATGAAATTTATTGCTAAGATAAAACATATAGAAGATATTACAATTTAACTCTGAAACAAGCAACATATGAAAAGACTTGTTAATTATTTGATACATTCTTTTCTTATTAGAATGGTGTAACAGATCCAGTGGGACGTCGGCAGACAGCTTTAATATATTCCAATCATTAGGGGATACAGTAGAAATGCTATCGTCGTCAGAGGCAAGTATATATATCTATAAGAAATGATACCTTTTCCCAGTAGCAGCATAGTTTTACTGTATGTCTGATAGATGGACAACCAACATGACAACAAATACATGCCCGAAAACATAACATGCCAGGATATCCCTCTACTTGGAGGAAAAAGTATTACTATCTGAGAGCATCACTTAGAGAAACAACCACGAGATAAATCGGCTGAAATTCCATTCACGTTACGCTCAAGGAGATAGGAATTAATGCAAAGAAAACGAAAAGAATAATACGCATCATGCAGAGACCGAAAAAATATGGAAAGCTAAACAAAATTTAAAAAAGAAGGAAAAAGGGAAAGGAAAGAGGAAAAGACATGGGAATAAATTAAATTTTAACACTTAAGGATAAACAGTCTCCGTCTTTCCCCCTGCCCCCTGTATATGCCTTGGTTTTTCTCCCTTCACAGGATAAATATCTTTCAACATCAAACGCGAACATCATTTATAGTGTTTAATTCCTTGAAAAAGTGCAACTCAGTCTAGGCTGAGACTCTTACACAGAATCCTTAGAACGACTGTCACACACGGTACCCTTTTATCTACACAGGCTATATCATCTGTGGTTATAAATCAGCCATTACAAACGCTGTTATCAAACGTGTTACATCAGCCATTGTTGGTGAGTTACCCCAGTTACACTTGAAGTTTGAATTTTATTTACGGCCTTTAGCCATCTACGGCAACAAGCCCCATGTTTTCATTAAAAGAATTTGTTGTATGCATTAAAATCAAGAATGAATTAATCTATAGGCGATGATTTGAATTTCCTTTGACACGATGCTGTTTGGAAATGGACGACTCATATATGCGCTCATAAATTCCTTACGTAACAACACGTATAAAATCATCGTGTGAAAAGTCAGTTCTAACACTAAGGACTATAAAACAATAATTTATTATGCAGGTTGTTGATTTCTAATTAGAACTTCATAAAGCAATATCAATTGCGACTTGCTGTTGAGAAGATTCTGCACTGCTAATTAAAACAATTTTTACTGATGGACCGGTAACTTGCGAATATTATTAATCTTCACTAAAATTTAGAGGATTTCAGAATGAGAAGAGAGCTTCAGATGGTACTCATTTTATAACGTATTACGTCGGATGGTTGAGGATGATTGGAATGGAAATCTTTTATCATTTTTCTTACGTTTATCCTAGCATTTTCATTGTAAATATGCTGCCCATAAAACTTCACCTATTCCAAATTTAATCAGTAATTAAATGGTACTGCTTAAGAATAACTAGATATCTTAAGATGTATAATGTAATTCGTACGTTATTTACTCTTACTTCTAGAGTTTTGTAGCTAATCTTATGTAGGTGTACGTTTTAAAAAGAGTTAATTAGTCGTTTCCTCTCTCAAATCGGAGACCACGTTCGTTAAGACACAAAATATCAATATCTCTTAAACAATTTTGCTTCAAAATGTTTGTAGTCACAAGTATTTCATCTACCCTAATAATTTGTTTCTTCTCTTTCAGATTTGAGCTGGGTGAAATTTTAGAAACAGTTTCTCCTACTGCATTATCTTTAGTTAATTGTGAACGGTACATCTGTTGTAACTAATAATAAACATTCAAATAAATCTAAGAACTTTTATAATTGTTTTTCAGTTCAATTTCTTAGTAAATTAGAAAATCAACAGCATAAAAGAAGAGGAATATGATGTGCGCACCCGAGCGAGTACTGGCGAATCACAATGCTAGTAGATCAAATGTATGGTGGCTACTCTTTTACTTTCTTTCAATACAACAATGTTGTACTGCTATGTCCAAATCCAAATTTTAGCCGATTTGCGTAACGTAGATAGGTGAAACAATTAAGTCAGTAGAGGAGAGATCAGGGGCGGATCCAGAACGGATTTTTCGGGGGTGCGATGGGTTGTAATACTGCTACTTAGAGCTACTTTTAAGAGCTCTAAACTCTGCGACGCGTTTTATT
Source organism: Thermobia domestica (assembly GCF_964235325.1). Classification (NCBI taxonomy): domain Eukaryota; kingdom Metazoa; phylum Arthropoda; class Insecta; order Zygentoma; family Lepismatidae; genus Thermobia; species Thermobia domestica. The sequence goes on along the minus strand of NC_137465.1, from coordinate 132,234,891 downwards.
TATATATAAAATAAGAAAGTTTCCTCTTCTGGGGGGCGATCGGGGCGATCAAGGCAATCGCCCCCCTGGATCCGCCGCTGGGAGAGATCATAGTGGATATTCTTTTCCTTTCATGCAATGCTTCCTATTACGGATATATTGGGTTATTGGGTCCAAAAGCAAGGTTTAATTGATTTACTTAACGCGGATATCCGGAACAATTAAGCCAGTAGAGCAGAAGTATCTGATTAAATATCTCCTAAATTTCTGTCATTTCTGGTTGCAATAAAGGCAGAAATTCAGAGATGAAACATTCTTCTGGTACTAAATCCATTTCGAGAAGGCAAATTCTGCAAATGTTTTCGAGTCACTTCTCCCTCTTTCTCAGCGCACTTAAAGACAAGTACTTGCTATATAAAAGATATGATGTACGAAATTATCTACCTGTCCATCATGTAGAACAAAGATGAAGGGGTACAATTTAGTCTGATAGTAAGATTTCCTTCTCTTCTTACTTTATGCGTGATGAAAAATGTTTGGTATGATCTACATAAGGTCACAAATAACAAACATACAATTGATGATCTTGAAACAATGGGTCGTATAAACAAAAAGGAGCACTTGCTTCTGAGCGTTTGCTCATGAGCAAGCTGAGTATCGAGCACCTGCTCTTTGTTTTGGTATAATTAAAACTTTCCTCTACTCGTTCAGCAAATGCTCCGTGACAAGTAGCAAGTGCTCAATGAACTTACTGTCTTGTCTGCTTTCTACAATAGAGGGAAGAAGAGTTTTTAATTTCAACATATATATAAAACTACATGAACTGACATAAATTAAAGGGGTACTTTCAGTTGACGTGAAATGTTGAAATTTGGCATGATTGTAGCTTTCTAGGACTAACGCATAGGAAAATTGCGGAAAGATAATATTTTTAATTTTTAGAGGATCTAAAGGAATGATGAAAATTTCACCATGTTATTTAAATGATTCTTTTTTGAACCTATAATGTCATATTTTCAGAACTTGGAATTGGAACAAAAACTTGAGATTCGATAGGCTTGTACATTTTTGTTAGTGTTACCTAATTAGGTCATTAAAAATAAAAATTTCCAACTGTAAAATGGTTTTATGGGCAATTAAAAAATCTTTCCCATGTTATTAGTATGGGATGCCTTTTACAACCCAAAATTATTGGCTCCTTCCTGTAGGGCTACAAAGATTAAATTTGACATGGATTCTAGCTTCTTAGAACTATCTCACAGGGAAAATGCCAAAAGTGAATATTTTTAAGTTTTAGGGATCTAAAGGGTTGATGAAGTGATTTCCCATGTTATTTAAACGGGATTTTTTTTGTCTATAATCTCATATTTTAGGTACTTGGAATTGGAACAAAAACTTCAAATTCGGTATGCTTATATGTTTTTATTTACGTTAACTAAGGAAGTCAACAAAAATAAAATTTGCAACTGTAGAGTGATTTTGTGGGGAACTGAAAAATCTTTCCCATGTTATTTATATGGGACATCACCTATACCCCAAAATGCTTAGGCACTTCCGGCAGGATTAGAATGATAAAACTTGGCATGACTATAACCTTCCGGGACTAACCCACAGAAAAATTGCCAAAATTAAATATTTTAGTTTTTAAGGGGTCTAAGGGGGGATGAAGAAATTCCCATGTTATTTAAATGGGCGTTTTCTTGGGATACAAAGTCTTATCTTTAGATAGTTGAAATACGGAAAGGAACTTGAAATTTGACAGAATTGTTGGTTTAAGAGATGCTAGGCCGTAGATCGAATAAACGTGGGGGAAAGGGGGCAAAGCCCCAGCTGGATCAAATTCAGGAAATGTAATTAAAAAGCAAACGCGGGGGTCTAGGGAAAAGCCCCCAGCTAGTCAAAGGCTAGATTACAAATAAGGCAATTTAAAATTCCAATACATTTAGGAATGTGTACAATACATTTATGCATAAAGCTGTTTTTTTAAGATATTTAACCACTTGGATGAGAAACAGATACTACATTACTAAGTCTAAGGAACAGTTTGAAACATTTGTAGCTTATTTGGGGTTGAAAACAAAGTACGTCATTTTTTAATTAAAAATCCTTTCAAATATGATTGAGGAAAGTCACTATTTTCATATGTAATTCATGGAATTGTTGTCTGCAAATAAAGATATCCTAATAAAAGCTCATCTTCCAGAAAGTAAATGGAGAAAAAATGTTGCAGTTTCTAATATAAAAAGTCAACTTGAAGGGGAATTTAAAATTCTATTTACAAAGAGTCAAATTTTCAAAAAGATTAACAATATGAAAACGAGATTGAATCAGAAATCTAATGTCAAACGCACTGTAAACAGGCCAATTATGTTAAAGGAATGGGATTATATATGGATTTTCGGCTTCTTTATAACTACATGTATGCAATCTACTGCACCAACAGCATCCAGTAGTGTATACCGTTGCGACCATTCATTCTTAGCTTCCTGAAAAGCAGTAGTTGTTGTAGGAAAGTGTATCCATAATTTTGCTTTCTGCTTAATTGCCTGTGCAACTTCCCAGAAGACATTTGACGCGGTAGGCTGAGTAACGCAGTATCTTCTGCAACACCCATTTGAAAACTAGAGTATCCTAGGTACCTTTAAGAAATATTCATCTTTTCATAATTCGTTAAAGCACAACCTTGTCTTTCAGTTGAGTCCGGAAGGAAGTGTGCAAGCCATTGAACATTTTCCTTCTTAAGCCTGTACAATTCTTTACAGTTAAGAACATCATAATCCGTTTACAATTTATAATCCTTACGTCTTCTTTCGGGAATCACCATAAAATTGGCCATTTCGCTTTTAACAACTTTTGTTGAGTAAGCTGAGCAAAGTACTGAGGAAACTCAAAAATTCTTAAGCACTTGCTCCAGAAAATGAGCATTTGCTCGCTTTTGTTTATACCAAATCTAGAGCAGTTGCTCACCAGCTAAAGGACAATGAGCATTTGCTCACGAGTACCTTGAGTAGAATTATTTTTATTTATACGAAACTGAGTGTTTGCTCCGAATTTGTGAGTTTTAAGCACTTGCTCACTTTTATTTAAACGGCCCAATATTCAGTTAAGGAACTAGGACAATATTACCTCAGAAAGAGATGAAAAATGTGCTTTTAAACCATTAGCATATTTTTTTCATGTGGTGTTGTGGTTAACACAGGTCCTGTGTCAGGGTCTGATACAGAGACGGTGTTACAAAATTAGATGAATGAACGGAGGAACATGGAAATAGAAACAGCACAACGGAGATTTTTATATATTCAAACATCATACCTATTGTCACACTTCACCTAGTATGGTAAATAGAAATCATGAATATACTATATATTAGCAACTGCATTTCACACATACCTCAAAACTCTTAATATCAGATAAGTACATTGATACTCTAATTTTAAGCGTGCAAATGGCCTTTCCTTCATATCATAAATATACATATAGTAACTCAAAGTGAGATATTTTATTAGTTTTAAGTTTAGTTATGAGCAAAGAACTGGTGTCCGTTGGTGGATTTAACGAGCACCATTGTAACACTTCACCCCAAAGTGCAAGTGAGTTGAAGTAATAACAGATTTGTGCTAATATTTAACTTGGATAACACAGTTATTGTATTGAATTAACACCTCCATTTTTCATTGTGTATCGTACTAACTAGTTATTAAATTAAAGCTCCGCAACAGGTAATTAAAGAAAATGTTTTCAGGGCCGGCCCTAGGCAACTTGCCACCTCGTGCAATGGCATCCTTTGCTGCCACCTTTCTCCAGAAAGAACAAATCATTAAAAAAACACGATTTTAATTATGCTTCCCCATAATGAGCAACAAAAAGGAAGGAAAGGGCACTCGCGCGCAGAAACGCCAAAACACTACAAATACAATCTCGTCCTAGCTGTTTTTACTTTAAATAATAATCAATTTTATTAGTGAAAGATAAAGCAAACACACCCGCAGAGCAGAGATGGTGATCCTTTTTGTAGAATTCAATATTGAGCTTTATACTTAATATATCAGTTTGCAATTAAAGTGCAACTAGGTCATTTACCTTTATTTCTTAATTTTCCATATCAAAACTGTGATAAGTAACTAAATGGAACAAGTATTCGTTACTGTTCGAGAATTGAGTTCTTGTATTTGACAACAACCAAACAATTCATGCCATGATTTGTTTGACCAATTACTTAATCACTGTCCATTTCACCTTGAACTAATGCTAACTAAATTTATGAATGTAGTAAGAAGCTCAGCTTAGCAAATTTAACTATGAAGTTTTCAACAAGAAGTATTTATTTAAAAAAATATAGTTACCGGCATGACAGATTTTTGCGGTCTCTCGAAACTTGCCGTTCCGTGCAAATACACGTATTGCACATATGGTAGAGCCAGCCCGGATTGTTTGCAGTGTTCACGTGGGAATGACTCTTATCCAAATACTACGTATCGAATAGCTTGTACCCATCTGTACAAGAAACTATGCCAATAATCAATAGCACACTGATTACAAGAAAACGAGGTAAGAACACAAGGGGAGAAAGCGATCTCTACTGACTGTTCTAACAAGTCCATTTTACCAGAAGAAGAAGAAGAAAAAAAACAAGGTGATTATTGTTGCGAACGAACGAACGTTCGTACCTCCTTTTTTAACTCCTCTCCCGGATATCGAACGAAAAGCAAGCAATTTAACCCTACAACTGCCACCTTCTACTGTCCTTGAAGAAAGCGTTTTCTTCAAGTTTTGTTGCTTTTTCGTATACAGTACGCACAGAAAGCACTATTTCCACTGGTAATCTCCTTTCGCTCCTGAAAAAAAAAAAGAAAAAAATAGAAAGAACTTCTCAGGAAAGGAGAAACGGAAAAGAACAGAGAAAGACGAAGAAAAATTGTGGAAGCTGTGTAATTACAAGAAAGGTGAAAAAGCAAGATTTTTCTTTTTCTTCGAGATCCTCATCATTTTTTGATTGTTACACTAAAATTAAGCTTTAAAGACAATAGATGGCGGAAACATCAAAAGGAAGAAAAAGAAGAGAGCTTTCCGCCTTTGACCGGGACTATCTTTTGTCTTCTTTTTTGTTCTTTATACTTTCTATATCAATACAAAGAGAGAAAAAGGCAGAAAAGTTATCTACTCATTCGTTGAGATCACATGTTCAGTTTTAATATCGGCCATCTTTCCTTTATCCTTTTTTTCTTTCTTAAATGTGGTTGCGTCAGCAAGGAAAAGTTATTTGCTTTCTCAAGGTTCGAAATCGAATTTTCCTTTAAATTTTATTGGTTGCTGATTCTAAGTATTGTGATACATATAAAGTGAATTAGCTGTAAGGAACTGATTGAAATCCATAATCAATAAATATATTCATTTATAAATAATAAATATTGAATAAAAGAGCTGTTATTTAGCTGTAATATGAGCTATTAGCTATTATACGAGAATAAACTTAAAAGAACATTCAAGACATATTAAGAAAAAAGTGCTCTGAAGCACACAAATGCTCAAAACCACCATTACCATGTGAAGATATCAAAAATTAGATATACAATTCCATAAAAATCCGTAATTAGATTTCACGTGATTTGGGGTTCTTCTATCTTCACTAGACTAATTAACTAACTCTATGACCTACGGAACCCGGAGATTCAATGCGTTCACAAAAACTCTCCATTAACTTCTGTCCTCAACCAACTGGATCCAATTTCTACTTTGTATTCTTATTGCTACCAGATCCATCGTAATATTGTCCTCCTGTCTGCGCCAATGTCTCTCTAATGGTAGTTTTCGAATGAATTTTCAGTCAAGACTTTGAAAGCGTTCCTACTTCCTTCTATTCTAGCTACATGATCTATCCACCTGAGACTCCTATACTTGATGACCCTAACAATGTTTAGTAAACCGTATAAATTATGTAGTTCCTCGTTATGAAGTTTCCGCCATTCCCTATTCCCGTTCCTCTTGGGTCCAAATATTCGTCTCAAGATTTTATTCTCAAATACTTTAAGCCTGCGTTCTTATTCCAGAGTAAGTGACCATGTGTCGCAATTATACAGCACAGTAGGCATGAGCATCATTTTATATATTTTAAGCTTCAAATTTCCTGATAAAATTCAGGACACCCCAAAAAGAATTTAAAAAGTAAAATTTTTTAAAAAAACTAATAACATGAACTCCTTGCTTTCCATCGACATTTAATTTCTTCATGGATATAGTACAGTAGAATTCAATATTTTTTTTATTCCTATTCCGTCGAAGAAATGCTCAAGTAATACCAAAATAACTGCCATACTACAATTATCTGCTTATTTTGACACCACTTGATAATAACAGGGTAGCATCATAAATACAACTTACCACGTTCTTTCCAATCAATAACAAAATAAATATTTTTCAGTCCTTCAATTCTGTATTAACCTCATACAACAACTAGGGACGTATACTCGGGGCGAGAGTGGTATTCCTAGACACCCTTTCTTTGCTGTCCCCGAATCGAAATCCTGACTGCGTCCCTGTCACTAATTACAATTTCAACAAAACAAATCCTTGCCATGTCCCAGTAACTGTAAGTTAAAGCGGATAAAGACGTATTTACGCTTAACAATGGCCCAAGAGAAAATTAATTGACCATAGTAGCTGTTGAAAATGGTGAAGCAGAAATTTAGATTTCAAGAAGATATTGTCCGCATTTGCTCACAGAAAAGTCATGAGAATGCCGTTTAGTGTTTGAATAAAGTATGTATATGTCATTATACAGTTAATTATGCTCACTTCTGTTTTAATTTATTAGTATTTTTATGCTATCATTATATGATCTTTACACTACATGTTTTGAAAATCGTTAACATCGCTTTGCAGAACAAACATTAACAAACCGTACAAACATAAATTTTGATTTTGAGCATATATTATAATTGTAGGATTGAATTGAAGGAAATACTATTAATTACAGACGTCACCTGAAAAAGTAACTTTAGTATTCTAACGCTATGATAAATTTACTGAAAAATTTATGTTAATCGCAAGGAAAGAAATGTTTATTTTATTTTATTTATTTTTAGCAAAAGTCAGAAAATTACAAAGTTTTTATTATCACTTACACATTGGGTTTTAATATTTGTATATTCTATGCTATTAGTATGTTGACGTATAGGCCTATTAAATTCAAAATAAACAAGAATAGCACTCAATTTCAATAATTCAAAACCATCTTTTCATTAAATTTTATGTTTTAACTACAAAAGCCATTCACTTTAAAACATTGACATAATACCAACTTCCTTTATCTTACATTATGATCTTACATTCCATGTTTAAATCTAGGAGTATAGAATAAACTCTGGTGGTTTTCATAACACACTGGAGGATGAGGGCGCCTGCGAATTCTCTCCTCGAGCGCTTACACCCCAACCCACGTGACGGTCCTGAATATCATCAAGTATGGATAAAAGAACATTTGCTGATTGATCCTTGTTCCTTGTATCTTTCGCGTCATTTGGTAAAGACAAAGAGTTACAACGGAAGCTATTCTAAACCAGCAAATAAACACAGAAGTACAATAAATTATACAAAATAGTAAAACGAATAGGCGTCACTATTCTTTTCCCTCGAAGTGAATTTTATCATATTGAGTCATTTATACTAAATTTCATGTCATTATATCAGGTTGTGTAAAAAGTATTGTGTCTTTGGAGGTCAAAACTAAGAATACATTTATTGTGAAATAACATTACGGAAATAATATTCTGAACAACGAAAGGAAAACAAAATCGGTCATTTTGTGCTACTTTCACATACCCTGGTGAACATCCCCTGAGACCCCTTTGGTTCAAATATTTTTAAAAAACGTCTCTGTCCTCCAGACGATGTACCTGAATTTGAGTCATCGCTAATGAAAGGGTCACCATTGATCTCAGCGACCGCAAAAACTATGGATTTGACACTAATATCGGTCATTTTGGATTATTTTTACATGTCTCGGTAACCTCCCTCTCCCTCGCGGCGAGAATAGTGATGGGTAAATTTCCGGGAAGATTCCCAAAAATGGGAATTTTTCGGGAATTTATGTACAAACACAAAGAAAATTGCACGTTTTTTTATCACAGTATATTGTTACTGTTGTCTTCAGAGTATTCTTTAAAATGTATAATCTGAACGGCATTATGTTATTTTATTAGTGTTTTATTATATTCAGAGAGTACGCATAAATGTATATATACTTACAATATGTTCTATACAAGTAAATATGTGGGAAAAATGGTATTGTAAGTTCACATACTTCTACACCGGTAAACAATTTAAATTTATATGTAAGTAGATTTTCTAAACTTGACTCTACTACTGATATTATAAACATATTAATTTTTTAAATGTCATAAACACATTTGTTTGGGTAATTGCCTGAAGACACATGTCTCACCATTTTATTAACGTTTGCGCATACATATTTGTGTTCACAATATTTCCAAGATACTGACTTATCTTTATAATTTTGCACGTAACATTGCCACACACAACCTTTCTTCCTACCTATTTCTCGAAATTTCAAGCGTTAATCCACATGAAAAGTCCAAGTATCTCTTCAGAAATTCGAGTCTGAGACAGGAGACAAACCGACGTTTATTACTAACGATCGTTTGGGGTATATTAACAGTGCTTCATCTCTATTTCTACATAATTTCAATATTACCTTACAAACTGGTTCCTTTTCATCATTTGTAAATTAGTACTTTACTATTTTTACTGCAAATGGAAATGGAACTTTAAAAAATCGTTTTATTACTTATATAAAGTATAATCAACGAATTTTAATTGTTTTAACCTCCAAATTATTTAAAATCTAGAAGTAATTCATAATAAATGAAAATAAAGAAATTAGTTATATGGTTCTTATAATTTAGAAGATAAAGTAAAAAGAATGGAAATACATTCCTTATCGGGAATTTATATGCTAGGGAAAAAACTCGGGAATATTCCCATTTTTTATTTTCCTTCCCACCGGGAACATTCCTACTGCCCATCACTAGGTGAGACCCGACCCGCAGCCGAATGGGTTGAATTTGCAAGTTAATGCGGTTGGAGTTTCACCATTGAGCTTAGCGAGTGCAAAATCTATAAAAATTTGGCATTAATATTGGTCTTTTTCTACTACTTCACATGTCCCGGTAAACGCCCCACCCCCTTAGACACCCAATTATTTGAATTAAAAAAAACGCTTCGTCTTGCTCTGGGGCCTGGAACAAGGTACCCGTGACCAAAATTTGGTAACTCATGGTCCATTCGTCTGGTCCCGAGGCCGCACACAGCCAGACACACAAACAATTTTATTTATATTATTAAACTACCATACGTTGTCCTGTTCTCTCTTCGTTCCAAAGTAAACCAGTTGAGAATGCTCCAAGAGAATTGTTAGAACGAACTTAAAAAGAATGGAGAGATGGAGCGGGGAGGATAACTGTGATTGTTCCTAGACGTAAAAGTAAATCTTTTTATCCGTACCTTCTTTTCTTTCTCTCAAAAATTAGTAAAATATCATCTCTCTATGACTTACAGTTCTTGAGATATGACTGCTTAAATCTCTAGAAATTTGAACTTTATGGGCAATATCTGGGGAATGATGGCCAGTTGGCCAGTAGATTGTTAATCAGCTGCTACCGGTTACTATTTTGCACCAAAATGTTCACCATTCTTTTAGGTATTGATCAACATCAATATCATCTCTGTGTGACTTACGGTTCCCGAGATTTGGCTCCTTAAATCTCCCGATATCTGAACTATATTTTGGCCAAAATCACGGGAACGGTAAGTCATACAGAGATGATATTGGTGTTAATCAATCCCTAATAGAATGTTAAAGATTTTCGTACCGTTATTAATTGATGGCTACTGGCCAACTGGCCATTCGCCAAACCAGTGGCCAGTTGGACAGTGGCCACTGGTTACTATTTGGTACCAGATATTTACCATCGTTTTAGATATTGATCAACACCAATATGATCTCTCTATGACTTACGGTTCCCGAGACATGGCTCCTTAAATCTCTGGAAATCGGCCATGTTTTTGGTTAATATCTCGGGAACGATAAGAGTGACGCGAAAAGTTTAATAATCACTTTCTCTGATAGTTTTTGATGCTCTATCGGATGTAGGGTTCAAAGTTGAAAAAAACCGCAAATAACAGACAGACAGACACAGAGACATAGAGAAGTCAGTAACGAACTTTTTAAGTTCGTTGAAAAAGGAAATCGAGGCTAATCGTGATTATTATTTCTCCATATATTTAGAACAAAAAAGTTTGAATTGCTCGGTAACTGATAATAAGGGTGAAGATTGATGAATTCATTTTTTTGTTTTTTTTTTTACTTTTTTTTATATTTTTAGATCAAGAAATATAAATCTCTGTGTGATACGAGATACTAATTTGTTGTTATAATCATATAATAGCATAACCTTTATATTTCTCATGAACGAAAGAAAGAAATACGTCATATCTTTTTCTTTTTTCTCTTCGTTTGTGATCGGAATCTTAATAATAAGTTTTCCAGCTGCTTGTTAGTCTCACGGGATTTTCAAATTAAGTTCTCCCTCTATTACTGGAACTGGCCTTCATTTCTTATTAATCTAATTGGGAATTTTTCACCGCTTGGTTAGCCTTGACCCCCATTTCTTCAACCTTGATAACTTCCTCTCCCTAATGTTCGCGAATACTTTTTTTAAAATATATAATTTCATTTTTTTATATATAAAAAAGGAATTCTGTTTCTTTTTCTCTATCTTTTAAAATACATCATTTAATACCTGAAACAAAGGCCAAAAATACTGTTTCTCAACTACTTTTTCCTTTTGTTAGAGAAAAATATGAAAAAAAAGTTGAAATCCTTACGGAAATTTCTAGTAATAATATATTTAAAAAAATGTATTTTCTTCCTAACATTTGTATTCTGATCTTAATATCAGAAATACTAAGATCTGAATTATATCTCTATTATGTTCTTTTCTTGTGCCCGTCGCTCCAGTCATTTTCATCTTGTTTAGTAAAATATTTCAACAAGGACGGATAATGTTTCATTTTATTTGTTGAATTTATTTAATAGATTAATGGTGTTCATTTTATTATTTTTTCTTCTTGACAAATTTCAACATCTACGATAGAGAAATTTGATTTCTTTCCAGGAGAAATTTTGATTGTTTGTTTGTAAGTTACCCCATACCGTAAGCGTGGGGTAACTGATGGGCAACTAATGATATCGTTCCAAAAATTGACGTCCCTGCAGGAACATTCCGCGGTGGCCTAACTTCCGTTTTGAAAATTATACCCCCAGCAGCCTACTTGTGCTAAATATCAATAATCCACAAAATTACTCCCCCAAAAATATGTTAAATCACTTATATGCGTAATTTGTTTACATTAAGGTGAGTCTAAAAACACTAAAAAAGTAAAAAAAAAAAGTACCCGGGATGGGCGCGAACTACCAACCTTTTAATTACTAGGCACATACTCTTCCGACTTATTTTTTTTTTATTACAACTTAATGTCAGTACAAGTCAATAGACAAAATAAGGAAGGTGATACAAATGGGCAGATACAGGAAAAGGTACATTAAGCAGACAGAACTCTAAAAAAATTTGCAAATAACCTATTGCGCATGGTAAAAGGAATTTGGTTTAGCTGGGCATATAAAACCATAATATAGGAAGTATGAACACGTTTCTGAGATTATACTAATAAATATAAAACAGTGTTGCCAATCAACCAATTAACAGCTTGATATTTTGTTCTCGGAAAAAAAGTAAAGTTGGGAAAAAATATTAAGTCTAGTGAAATAGCCGTGGGAGTAGTGCGGCACGTGTGGGCCATATAGCGACAGAACTAGGGTCACATCACTGTTGCTTCACCACATTCTGTAAGACGATGTTAAATAGTGTCCTTTACATGGCAAGAAGCAAAAAGATCAGAGTCACTAAATCCAAGTGAATGTCGTGGGGCTACAGTATCAACAATTTAATGCACCACAATAAACCATACGGATTTTGCACGGTAAGTTAAATAAGGAGCATGTAAAACACCCCAGATACGTTGCCAATTATGATGGGTATGTTTAGTAACAATAGTAGGAGCAAGAGTACAAGATTGGGGAAGTGCCGAATACAGTTTTTTGACAGAAGGCACTTCCTCTAAATCATGATTTAACAATCGATAACAAACCTCATACAAAACTGGTTTGAGATAAGTATATTGAGGTGGGAGATATCCAAGATAGAAGGGGGATTCTAATAGAATACGGTGTAATAAATTCATGAGAAGCTGAGTGGTAGGATTATCAGGATGCTCGTGGAGTAAACGTAAACATCGTTGGAGCAATAGGGCTTTAGTCTGCAATTCGACATCTTTCAAATTTAATCCATCGTTTTGGAAATCGTTGCACAAGATTTGGTAGGAAACACGAAATATCATACTCTTCCACAGAAAATTACCCACACGTTTGCTAGATGACAGGTAGAAAAAGGCAGAGCCTGGGCAATGTAATATAATTGAGATAACTCATAAAAACGCACAAATTCTAAGCGAGATAAGAGGCTAAAGTTCCGAAATCGATGTTGGTCAAGAACATAAGTTAGCCGATTGACTGCCAACATTATTAGTAATAATGTCCACCAAACTAGAACTGAAAGTCACTCCCAAGATTTTAACTGTTGTAGCTGTTCAATGGAAGTAGTAGTAATATTGGTTGACATACCCAGAGGCATTACGTGTACGTTTAATTAGGGTTAAGCTTGGCTCCGGATACTGATTCGTAGAGCCGTGCGTGCTGTAGTAAACGTTGAAGTCGGCATGACCAGTCGTTAAACATGTAATATCTTCCTTAAATGAGTAAACTCGCACAGAAGTATTACATATAGTGAGACCATGAAGGGCATGTCGGACATTATATAGAAATAGCCCTAAACTTAGAATAAAAAGCTGACTTCTCAAGGGAACACACTGTTGGATGCCATTACTAATGCGAAAGGCAGAACTGAAGTATCCATTAATTTTGAGTTTGATTGTCCAATTACAATATAACAGCTTAATCCAATTACAGAAGTCAGAGCCAAATCCATAGGCTTGAAGACAAGAAAATAAATATGTATGGTTCACTCGATCAAAAACATTAGAATAGTTCGAGGCAACTAAGGCCGCATTACATTTGTCAATATATTGATGGTAGTTGATGACGTCGCGTATAGCAGAAAGAATATCTTGGGCACGTTCATGTGGTAGGCTACCATGTTGGATAGGCCCAACAAACTGGGCAATAACAGGTTATAATCGGGCACTAATACATCGACTAATAATTTTATAATCGCTGGTGAATAAAGATATAGGTTTATAGTCCGCCACTGTACGAGGGTGAGTCTTCTTCTGAATTAACACAACGACAGCAGTCCGAGAGGATTCTCCCAAAATGCTTAGTTGCAGTACATAATTCACCGATTCAGTAAGCATGGGCCACATTAAATAAAAAAGGTCTTATATAACTCTACCCCTAGTTCATCTATGCCAGGCGTTTTAGAATTCTGAGCTGTGAGGACGGCTTGCTTCACTTCCTCCTCAGAAAATGGTTGAGTGAGCGCTTGTCGTTGTTCCGCTGTTAATCTATGCGGCAGATGGGCAAAGTAGTCAATGAGGGGTGCTACAAAAATATCCTGCAAATTGAATAATTTTTAGTAGTAATGAAGGATGATAGCTTGTATATCAGAAAACTTAGTGACGGATTCTTCATATTCATCAGTTATACTTTCAATAAGTTGAGACCTTGAGCACTGACGCTCACGCAAGACTTGATATACAGACACACACTCAACGGAATCCATGGATAGAGTTTTACTACGGATGTGAATTCCCGCTCGCTGACGACGATGGATTTGTAATAGTTTTGCCTTCACCTCTTTAATGGGTGTCACTCGTTCGTCCCCTTGAAGAGCCAGAGTGTATAAATTATGTAGCACACCATAATAAAAATTATACATTTGATTGAAACCCTGCACCTTAGCTTTGCAATAGGAAATAGGCATATAACGAAGCGTGCGTTTAACATTGTATTCCCAAAAGTCAGCAATAGTTTTACGAGGAGAACGCCGCTCAGTGAGGCGATGCAGGTGTCGGTAAACTCTTGAAATATAATTATTCTACTAGAATAGATGTATTGAGATACCAGAGACCTCTGCCTCTTGGTATTTTGTTAGCGTTTAATAGAATATTTAAATGTGGTACAAAGTAATCAGAAGCTCAGGTGGGGGAAATTTGCATACGAAGTAGCCCGCGAAGTAGAGGTTGAGAAACAAAAAACAATCTATCCTGGATGAGCTTGTATGCGTGAAAAAAGTAAAACCAAGGGAAGATGGATGTAACGTAAGCCAACAGTCTTTTAAACTAAGGCCTGTTACCAACCTGTGCAGAGTAGCACAATAATTGTAGCCCGGAATTTGCTGTGATTGATGAATGACAATTAAAATCACACCCGATAATAAGACCACAGTATAATTTCCGGCACATTCCTGGGCAACCGCTGTTTCGAAAAATTTGTTGCGGATAGAACTTTGATTTTTCCCCGAAGGTGAGTACAAGTTCAAAATTTTGACATCTCCTATCATACCACTAATTAAGCGACCAGATGGATGGTAAAAAACTTTGTCAAACTGTATACCTTGACGAACAAGAATGGCTGTATCTGTAGCGTTGTAAGTGAAATTATTATAAACATTGTAGCCGTGAATATTCACAAAGGATGCAGTGCCAACTTCCTGTAAAAAGCAAACATCAATGGAATGACAAATAAAAAGTCCTGTAAAGCAGAAAATTTAAGAACGCTGATAGATTTGTTAAAATTAAATGTTGCAAAAGGAAAGGAAAACATAAGATACGGAGTTAAAAAACTAGGGGAATGCACAAGCACCAATATATAAACAACATCTTGGGGAACGAGGAACAGAGAAGTCACTCGTATCAATACGAAAACAAAACACCAGAAACTTAAACACTATGGTTGAGTAGGAACTGCTGAAGTGACCTTGGGAGGCAATTGACCTTCACTTGGTGCTTCTCAAGAAGACTTAACACTGTCTGAAGTAAGTAGGCCTCATGAGGATCACGTGACGGTGGCTAGGCTGTCAATACTTTTCGTTTCTTGTTTCGACGGTAGGCAGCAATAGCGTATCAGCACAATGCTCACTTATAGAGTTGTCAAGGAAAGAACTTGAGTTAGCCGACACACCACCAGTATTGATGGGTAGATTTGATTAATTAACAGGGAGGGGAGGCACAGGAGCAGGCAGGGAACTCCTCGAAACTTCTGTAGGAGTGACACTGGTATGAATATCTGAACGAGGGATGATAGCACTAGTAATAACAGGGAATAACGCTTGTGAATCTGGTGGTCGTAAGGAGGGAAAAAGTTGCACATCTTGTATGTTAGGAACACCTGGTTCAAGTTCGGTCATATCGACAGCTTCTGACGAGGCAGTGGTGGGAAGAGACGAAGTAGAACTTGAGTACTGAAGAGTTTGGGGTAAAGGTCCGACGAACAACTCAGTCATCTGTAAAGTACCAGGTGAATGTTGGGCAGGTAGATTACGAGGCTGACGTTTATTACAATGACTATAAACATGCGAACTACTGCTACAATAGAAGCAAGTAAGGGGCTAACCAGGATACATAACTGTAGCACGATCACCTTGAAATGTCACTTTAGAGGGAATAGGCTTTTTTAGAGTCATATACACAACATGAACTCCGTTAGACACTGGAAAATTTAGTTTATCAGACCATTGTTCATTGACTGCTTTAGAAATAAATTCATAAGGACTTAATGTTGCGTGAATAACTTCGGGACTGAGTTCAATGGGCAACTAAAACCCGCACTCGTGTGACACCTTCACTTGTTGGAAATATGGACGAAACTTTCTGTCCCATCTGAATGAGTAAAAATCAGCTTTTCAGCTGTTGTACGCAAAAAATTATCATAAGTACTGGGGGCACTAAACTTAACATAAAGACAATAATGTTCGTTGTGCAATTGTGTAGCTTCAACTTGTTCCAAGGTGAGCTTTACTTTCTCGGCAAGCCAGGTATGTACCTCAAGTGGCGCCGGTCGTAAATGTCCTAAACTCTTAATCAAACTCAAATTTGACAGTATTTTTACGTATGATATTCATGATACACTGATAAACAAAACATTAACAAAGAACGATACGCCCTCGAGCAAATAGCTCGCTAAACAACACTCTATAGAAACACACTCGCAGAGCACTTTTCACACGTCCGTACAGTAAGACGGCTAGCACTCAAATTCCTTCCGACTTGGCCACGGGGGCGATGAGAGAAACGTTGCTTGTAGAGGGATAAATTGTTGAACTCTTTTTAATTTGGCTAATCAGGGTGCTCCTTTAACCGTGTATATTCAACAATAATTGTTCGGGATCAGATAAAATCCGATCACCATGTTATTTTAGAACAAAATGATGCACATTATTTACTTTATTTAATGGTTCTCCCATATATTCACTTTCAAGTGATCAGCGATACAGATCCGTGTAAATTCATACAATTATACGCACTCATCTCAAGATTTTTCACTTCATAATGTAGATGCAGGGATTACTCTTAAGCCCTGGAGCTCACTTTAGGAACAATTCGTCAGGTAATAATAATATATAATAATAACCACGAGCACATGATTGGCGATAATTCGTGTAAGCCTCTTTGCGAGTCTTCACGACGAATCGAAGAAGCGCGGACCAAAATGAAGCCCTCGCTGCTACGCGGTGGTAACTTCAACACACTCTCTCTTTTGACTACACTAAACCCTGCTACCAGTGGCACACTTGCGGCAATCCTTCAACGAACGACATTTACCGTCAAATGGACCACTAGATGTTGGCGACGTTTACGGCATGGGGTAATAACAGGACAAATATTTAATTAAAATTATCTAGCCTTAAAGTAAATCAATTTCATTATAACCAAGATACCAGGTGAGTCAGAAAGTTCCCGCAATGTTGTTGCAGCTCTTAATTGCCACAATATAAGTACACATTTACTTAATCACCTTCAAACTAGGCTTCTTCGAAATACACACATTTGCTCAACTGCTCCTTACATTGCTAGAAATAGACGAAAGTCCTGTTTTGGTACCGTATTTTCCGTAGTTCAGCCGTCACGTTGATTCTGATATCTTCTATTTTGGTGAACCTAGAATCTTTGAGGTCAGTTTTTCCTCAAAGCTTTGTCGTCGTGAACTGTTTTAAGGGTATCAAAGTCAGTGAAGCAAATGTCCATCACTTCCTCGTGAATATGATGTTTGCGCGTTGCTTGAACTGAAAAGGTGCGCGTTTTCAAGCAACTGAGATGAGAAGATGTTGGGGGTGGTCTGTCCTCGGATACCACCCTCTAGTTACGGCACTCTGTCTGGCTTCTCAGTCATACATTTCCATTACACCTGTGTAGAAGTCATATAGTTAACATTAATAGTCGCCATATTCGGGTCGTAGTGATATCAAGTACTGTAAGTCATCAATGTTGGACCACAGTAACACAGTATTAAGAGAGCGTAATGATAAACTATCAGGGCTATGGTCACCGACTTTTGGAACACATCAGTGTGATGTAGGCATCTATGCTTCAAAGGAACGTGCCAAAATTATAGGCCTTATTGTTATATATAAGTAGTTTGTGTGGCCATGAGACGAGACCTTTGGGTTTGTCTCATCTCGTCGCAAAAAGTATAGACTGGTGTCGTATCGTGTCTTTGTCTCGAAGCCTTAGCCTGGTGTCCTGACCGTGAACGGAGGGGACCTTGGGTTACCGACTGGCTACGTCCACGACTGACGCTTTCCAGTTACTTTCAGTTGTGTTGCCACGAGACGAGCCCTTTTTCATGTATCGTCTCTTCTCGACCAGGAACAAGCACTTCGAGACGAGACCGTTCTTTTATTTACGAAACGAGACACGCGACATTGTTGTAAGGATACGAGATGCGGTATCCCCAATATCCTGTCTCGTCTCGTAGCAATACTACCCCGTTGTATAAAACAAAGGCTAACGTAAGAAATCCGCAATGCTAGTTACTCAGGCTTGTTCGCGTCTCGACTAGCATATAGTCGGTTTTACCTTCATTTTATCATGAGTTTTTTCTCTCGTAATGTTCTCGCGACAAAGACACGATACGATGCTAGCCTATACTTTTTGCGATGAGACTGTTTCACGCGACGAGATGAGATAACACCCAACGTCTCGTATCATGGCCACACTACCTATATGTTCGTAACCCTATTGGCCTATGATTTTGGCAAGTTTCTTTGAAGCATAGGTGCCTGCATCACACTGATGTGTTCCAAAAGACGGCGACCATAGCCCTGATAGTTTATCATTAGGGTCTCTTAATTCTGTGTTATTGTGGTGCAACATTGATGACTTACAGTACTTGATATCACTACGACCCGAATATGGCGATTATTATTGTTAACTATATGACTTCTACGCAGGTGTAATGGAAATGTATGACTGAGAAGCCAGACAGAGTGCCGTAACTAGAGGGTGGTATCCGGGGACAGACCACCCCCAATATCTCACCTCAGTTGCTAGAAAACACTCACCTTTGAGTCTAGTTTTTTACTTGCATTATATTACACTCGTCATATAGCTCAATCTAAGCAAGAAAAAAATATATCGCAGTCTTCACGTTTCCGAGATATGCGCATACGCACAATTATTTGCGCATTATGCGCACTTCTGCACAGATGCAAACAATTCTTTTTAGTTTCGTTTTAAAGCTATCATATATCTACTATGGCTTGCAAAGTTTGGTTGTTCTCGGTGGAGCCGTTCTCGAGATATCACAACAAATGTCATCTTTCATGAATCGAATGTATCTCAGAAACTTCAGCTTCTTCGATAAATTCCTCCTAGTTACATTAGTTTTGCAAGGTGTGCTATTAGTCTACCAAGTTTCATCAAAATCTGGGTTATTGTGGCCCAGTGACCTTATGGATGTGTCACAAGCCTTTTCTTTCAGATTGCCAAACACATTGAATAAACGAAAGTCAAAATGTGACTACTATAAATATGAGTAATATATCAATTTTTGATTTCAATTTGAGGCAAATCAAGCGTTGGTTTGTAAGGAGTTTCATTTACCAAAATTCCTTTATATGTCCTATATTTATCCTATAAGTGTGTTTGTCTGTCC
This sequence comes from Thermobia domestica, assembly GCF_964235325.1. Lineage (NCBI taxonomy): Eukaryota > Metazoa > Arthropoda > Insecta > Zygentoma > Lepismatidae > Thermobia > Thermobia domestica. The sequence continues at coordinate 132,215,666 of NC_137465.1, read as the reverse complement.
ATCCATCAGTCCATTCGGGACACAAAAAATCTCAAGAACTACGCTGCTTCATGGATTGCTATCGTTCTTTTTACAGGATGTGCAAGGTCAACAGTTAGGAAAAAAGTTGGTCGATGAAAGTTACACTTAAACCGAAAGTAATATACATCAACCATTTCTGGTTTCTATGTTGATCACTATAGAACAAAAGCGATACTAGACACAAAGAACCTGTTTCCTACAATCGATTAATACATTTCATCTCTACTGTAGTAAAGTGATAAAAATGCATCTTAGCTGCCAGTTTCAATATAGATTTACATGGAGTAGAAACAATAAGAGATAATATGAAGAGTCTTCTTAGAATCAATTTAGCACGGTAAGAATAGGTACGATATTCTCTCTTAATCTTTTACTCAAACCGGATGGGACAGAAATCAACCACTACCTGTCTGGACGCTCATCGTTATCCAGGGTGTTTCAAGACAACACCGAAAACATTTGGGAGATGATTTCTGACACCAAGATAAGACAAAAAGTATAGACCAACCTGGGTGCACAAATGCTTCCTTTCGAAGTTACAGGCTGCCGAAAACATGAAAAAATGAACTTTATCGGTTCATAGCTCCAAAACTATGGGATCTACCGTAGTCGGGTCAAGAATTCACTTAAGAACTAACATATTCTCTAACGAAAAATGCACGTTTCAGAATCCTAAAGTACTCACGTAACAATTTTATGGAGGAACTTTGGCTACGGGCATATACGACGTGTGTTAGAAAAGTAATGAGACTGATTTTGTACTAACAAAAGTTTTTTTGTGTGTGTTTTTCAAACAACAACGTTATTCCTTTCAAAGTAGTTCCCTTGGGCAGCTATACAATGGCGGAGTCGTTGTTCCCTGTCTTGGTAGCAAAACTGGAAGTCTTCAACTGTTATGGGTTTTAACTGGTCGGTCACAGTCTTTTGAATGTTCTCCAGAGCTCCAAAATGATTTCCTTTTAGGACGTTTCAATTTCGGGAAAAGGAAAACGTCGCAGGGACTCAAATCAGGTAACTAGGGGGTTGAGGAACAACAGTAATGCGTTTTAAGGTCAAACATTCACTGATGGAAATGGCCGTGTGACACGGGACATTGTTATGATGAAGCATCCATTTGTCTGAAATGTCTGGTCTCACATGAATCACTATTTTCCTGAGTCTTTCAAGGACACTTTTATAAGACACTTGGTTAACAGTTTGTCCTAGTGGAACAAATTCTTTGTACACGACACTCTTACTGTCAAAGAAACAAATCAGCATCGTGTTGATCTTTGATTTGCTCATTCGATATTTCTTCGGCCGAGGAGATGACGGAGTGTGCCACTCTTCGTTTTCTTTCAGGATCATACTCAAATATCCAGGATTCAACATCTGTGATCACACAATTGAAGAATTCTTGGTCATTGGCAATCCTCTCAAGAAGATCAATACACACGTTTCTTCGGTTGTCCTTGAGTTGTGAGATTTTTCGGTACCATTTTGGCAAGAATCTTTCGCATGTTCAAATCGTTTGTCAAAATTTGATGTACGGTGAAAGTGTTTGAATTTAACTATTCACTCATCATCCTTATTGTTAAAGGACGGTATGATCTAACAAGAGCCCTCACACGTTGAACGTTTTCGTCAGTTTTTGAAGTTGAAAGACTCCCTGAGCGAGGTTGATCTTCAACGTGTTTTCGGTCTTCCAAAAAATGATTTGTGCCAGCGGAAAACTTGTGCTCTTGATAAGCTATGTTCCCCATAGGCCTGTTTCAAGTGTTCCCCATAGGCCAAAAAGTCACACTTGTGGATTCACCAAGTTTAACACAAAACTTTATTGCAAACGTTGCTTTAAATTCCGATGCTCCATTTCTGTAACACACAACAAAAACATAACTTCACTGATGGCGCTCTCATAAATAATGTGTGAGATGTACGGAGTTGGACTGAGGAAGTGGAAGGGATAAACAAACCGGTCTAGCACAGGGCGGTAGACACAAGGTTGCCAGATCGCCCGCAGTGTTGCCAGTATCATTACTTTTCTGACACATTTTGCAATTTGAAGTACTCACCAACTACATTTACAAAAAATGCTAAAAATTGCAACAGGATTCTGACACTTAGATACTTAGATAGGTCACATACTAGTTGCTAAGTGAAGTCTTTACCCGACTACGGTAGATCCCATAGTTTTGGAGCTGCGGACCTTTAAAGTTCATTTTATCGTGTTGTCGGCAGCCTATAACTCCGAAAGGAAACATTCGTGCACCCAGGTTGATCTATACTTTTTGTTTTGTCTTGGTGTCAGGAATCACCTCCCAAACGTTGTCGGTGTTGTTTTGAAACACCCTGTATAATAAAAATGGAAATAGATAGCGAGAAGTGGTTTTCTGCAATCATAAGCGTCCCAAGAATATATATTTTGTGTTTACTTTAATCTTCCTACTGAAACCGGAAGTTACAGATATCTCATGTTCAATATTGATTGAGGAAATATCATGCCAAAGTAAACTCCCTCAAGGGATAAGCATATGACACTACTTTGCTTTATTAAATTGTATTTTAGATATGTTCAATAGACATGAAAGAGAGATGCATAAGTGAACTCGTTCTGTAGACTCCCAATCAAAAGTAGGTAGTTCTTCTTGTATGATTTCTTACAACAATCACTGAAAGAATTGATGAAAATTAGTAAGATTTTCATTAGGTTACAGAGAGTCACGTTATCAATACTCCAAAGAAAATTGTACTTATGTTAATAACAAAACAACGTATAATAGTTGATATGCACTATATTTACGATTGTACGAGGGCTACTATTTGTATTTTGAGCCTAACAATGAAGACACAGTTATTTGTCCTTGAAAATTGATTTATTGTTTTTCGAAATATTCTCCTTTACGATCAATACACTTTTGCATTCGTTCGAACCATTTGTCAAACCATTTTTCCAATCGTCTTCAGACACCTTCATAATATGGTTTTTGAACGCATCAGCAGCTTCTTCCGCTGACGAAAATCGTTGTCCACGCAATTTATTCTTGATATTCGGGTACAAAAAGAAGTCATTGGGTGCCAAATCAAGATTGTACGGCGGATAACCCGTTAATTCGATTTTTTGAATGTTCAAATAGTCGGTTGTTAGACGAGATGTGTGAAAGCTCGCATTGTCTTGACGAAGGATGATCTGACGGCGCTTGTTTGCTTTCCGTATTTGACCGAAGACCTCCGGCAAACAAATTGTTGTATTACATTCAGAGAGTTGACCGCTCTACGTTCCTCTAAAGCCACAGTTGCTACATGAACAGGTTTGCCGAAAAACAATCGATTTGTTTCGATGTGCTTCGAGCGCGAACAACTTTTGTTGGATTGGTTCTTCTTGAAACACACATACAGTCGACTGCTGTGTATGTTCTGGCTCATATGCATATATCAATTTGTCGTCACTCTTATCAATCTTATATACGTCTTTTGAAACACCGCCACTGTATTTATTGAGCATTTGTGTGCACAAATCGACGCAAGCTTCTTTTTGAGTTTTTATCAAATTATGTGTGATCTAATGAGTAGCTAAATGATCATGTAATATTTCTGAGCTAAATGATCATGTAATATTTTATATATACTGGTGGAGCTAATGCTTAGGGTTACCTCAATTTCACAATATGTCACATGACGATCTTGCAGTATTAGGTTTTGCACAGCATCAATGTTTTCTTGATTAACAACTGATTTTGGACGACCTTCACGAATTTCGTCAGTGAGCGAATGGTGGCCACGAGTAAAATCGTTCTACCAGCGTTTCACAGTGGTAAAGGATGAGGCTTCATCGCCAAATGTGGAAGTAAGTTGATCGATGCACTCATGTCTTGATAATCCACGTCGAAAATCGTAATAAATCATCACACGAAAACTTTCACGAGTTAATTCTATTTTTCAGTTGTATTCAATCTTCAAGTGAACGTAAACAACACAAATAAAGCTATTGAAAAACATTTGAAGTACGTTATGATCAAATAATGTAAACGTTTCTATGCAAACAAAAAATTGCACATAACTAGAATCAGTGTTGCTAAGGCTCAAAATATAAATAACGCCCCTCGTATTATTTATGCATGTTCAATGAATACTTATCAGGTTTCTTAATAGAGTGTGCTGAAAAGTGTCAACAGCGATTTGATTTTCAAATCTTATATTTCTCACAAGTTGATATCTACAACACTTGTTTATCTTATAAATCATAGAAAACGTTTCTTCAAAGTAAGAGGAGAACTGGGATAAAATAGGTGTGATTTCTGCCCAACTTTCATTTTATATATGAAGGTCTTCTATCACTGATGAAAGGAAAAACTAAGAACACGTATGAAAACATGGAGCAAGAAAATGGATGTCGTGTTACGTCATCGCTTTGTCCATTTGAATGCAGAAAAGATAATATGTCACGCCTTTCTGTTTGTTCATTCATTTACGGGAAAAATCTATTTGATTTCTATATATACACACTAGTTCTGTATATTGGACAATATATATTATATTTCAGCAATATCTATATTATTCATATAAAATATATAATAAAAAAGATAAACGCATACTCCACACAAGTGGAAAGCAAAGACATATATCCAACTGAAAGTTCCATTACTTATATCTTTTACGAAATGGGAGAAAAGCGAAATGAAGGATTTAAACGTATAAGAAAATGGAAAGCGGGGATAATAAACGAAACGCGCGTAGAAACCATAAGAGGTACTTTCAGAGAGAAATGAGATAAAACCTTGAGTGTAATGGAAAACGTGCATAAAAAAAGGAAACATATCCTCAGAATGGAAATAATGCGCATAAAGGGAAACGCAAAAACCACGAATAATATATCTTCTATCATCTTTTTTCTCAGAGTATTTTGATTCTGATCCAAGAAATTTTATTTTGGAAAATCAAATTTGCAAACAATTGTTATAGGCCTCTAGAAGTGAGTTCCAAGATTGAAACATCATTAATTAACTGTATTCATACCATATATTTGTTAACTTGTAAAAGTAATGAATTTACAATTTAGTTGTTTCTCTCTTTATACCTGCTTGGCTAAAATTTCAAATTATGAAATACAATAAGGTATACACTTCCTTTTTCCGGGAAAGGAAGTGTATAAAAGCTTAAAAGCATTAACATTAGTTGAAAAGTGCATGAGGTTACTAATACGTATCTAAACCGATTTAAAATTCAGTTTATTGTCTTCTAATAATGAAGGAGATTGGATTTCGATTCCTGATGAGAGATAATGTGGTTCAAATTCCTTAAAGTTCAAGTCTCATATAGACTGAAGGATGAGGGATAACCTTTCTTTGTAATTGACAATAATCTTTCTATTACAAGTAGAGTTCCCTAAAGAACTCTACAAACTAGCAATGTTTCCGCTCCCAGAAAATGAATTAATCGTTGAAATAATCACAAGTAACAGATAAAAGTTTTCTTACAAGTAATATAATTATTACGAATATTAAAAAAAAAAATGCCTTGATGCATGTTAACGAAAGAAAATCAGAATTTTACCGTCTAGACTATCGTCTAAAACGCAGTTGAAACGGGATTTCATGAGGGAAGGACTCATCGGTTTGTTTGGTTGGGGGTTATCAACCATAAATTTTGTTAGGAAACATGAATGGTCTTTAACGACAAATTTGATTATAATGTATGAAAACGGTTTTTAGAAAACTAACTATTAGGTGTATTGTTATTTGAAGTCCAAAAATAGGATTACTGTAGTTTCTCAAAATATTAATTTGAATTTTTGTGCCCATACTGAATCGGAAGAGAATTATATATATATAATGGTTGTTTTCTTTCTTTAGCACATAGAATCAATAATAATTTCAGAAGGGGAAATCCAAATTAACAATGCATGAAACTAGAACTGCCAAAATACTAGTGACCCTGGTTGAGATCGAACTGAGAAATACCCCGAGAATATATTTGCTTCGGGGGAAATTTTTTCCCAAGGGCCATCCCCTGAAATCATCAGTTTGGCATTCTTTTACACGATATACTTAGAATAAACTTAGAATAAATGAGTGATTCAAAATTGTACATTAGATTCCGAAGTTATATTTTCATTTGAAAGAAATTAATTGTTAACAGATATCAAACCAAACTATATACACTTTTGACTCCAGTGATAGATTACTTTAGTAAAATCCAGAATTAATGCATTGCACACGTTTGACAAGAGACAACTATGCATTATAATACTCGTGGCACTTTGATATATTCAGCTTTGAGATCAGATGGCAAACACGTTTGGTTACAACTGAATTTGATTTAGCGTCCGTGTCAGTAGCAAGGCTATATGACAGGTGGACCTAGGGCTTGACGTGGGACCTTAACCATATGCGTTCTTATCAGTAATCTAACCCGGGTCTTCCTGCGCCATATGATAACAATATAGTCACAAGAAAGCTCTGTACGTTACAAATTTCATCCATGATGGAGTGCTTGACTCCAATAGAAACCCGAGTAGTGGTTCGGATTTCACTGTAACAAGTGGTGCCGTCTGAAACTATTGAAAAGCAGACAGGATTAATACCATAATTGTGTGTATAATCACTCATACCTTTGAGAAAAGTACATCAATTTTATTGATTTATTTTGTTTGAAAACGTATGCTTCCGCGACGGTTTCGTGTAAATAGAATGTGATGTTAGTCTTTGAAGCTAGACCATAAAACTCCTTAACAGGTGATTGTGTTTCTACTGTAGTTGAGTGTAGCTGCGCTCACGTATCATTCCGTAACGCATAGACCAATTTGAAGAAAAAAAAATTGTTTACACATATTTAATAGAACTACCAATTTTATAGAACGTTAATGATCTACCTTTAGTCTAGGAAAGTGCCTAAAAACTACAGTGGTGACGAAAAAGTGCTAAAAGATGGAAAATAAGTATATATAAATTAAAAATATTAACCGAATCAACAAAAGCAATAGCAAACAGAAAATAAATTTTAAAGGCACTAAAAGAAAGATTTTTTTAAAAAAATGCTAAAAATGTCACTTTTTTCAATAAAAAATTGAAGTTTATGTTCCAAGCCAAATAACTTAATGTCTGATAACATTACCATTAGAACTAAATTTATAATTTCCTATTATAATTTGTTTTTGCTTAGCACTGACGGTGTTGATAATAGTCATATTTTTTTTAACACTTTCAAAAAAACTATTTTCTTGTTTTTTTTAGCACTTTAAAAATAATTTTCTGCTTTTTTGAAGTCTGTTTATATACTTTTTTTTAAAAAAAATAAATACTTTCTGTCTTTATTTCCTGATATCAAACCAACACTTAGGCTTTCCGGGTGACTGAAGTCCTGGTAAGTGGATTTGCATTGTTCTTACTACGATGCAAGTTTGAATTTTGTTTTGAAAGTTTGATAATACACATTTTGCTTCAATAGTTTCCTTTTCTTTAGTTTACAAGAAGTTTAGTTTACGAACCTAAACTCTTTATATATTTACCATATTCATTCGTATGCCCGGGAGATTAAAAAAAAAAAAATTCTCAAGAACTACTTAATGAATAATCATCATTTTGGTCAGGATGTAGATGTAAAAGTTCAGAATCAAGTTCGCTGATGAAGGTGATCCTCCCACTCAATTCCAAAACATACACAAACAAAAATCGATTCCCCATGTATTGTGTATCTAAATATCATCTTAGTAATATGCAACAAAATTGTGCTTATACGTTAGGTTGGTTGCATGCCATTCAAACCAAATTCCTTTGTGTGGTGTGCACGTAGCACTGTTACTTATTTAGTTTGCGCTACGATTACATGTATCCAAGTTCCGTGGCACTGAAAATATATAAATTTCTCTGTAAAAGATAAGTCTAAATGAGATTCAAAATAAGTCTCTGATTGTGCACCAAAATTAACATTTTCTCCCTTAATAAGGCAAGCTTAATATAATAAACTAAAAATAATAATAATAATAATAAGGAACTTTTCATTTTGAATATTGAAGATTACAAGATATATTTTGTTGCATTTAATGATTTAATGTCACTGCTCTATTAAAACGTGAACTTATAAATTTAACGCTAGCCTAACAGAAGATTAAAATGAAAATATTTTCTCTCTTACATTTTAAGTTGTAATTTTATTATTTTTAGCACTATTAAATTCCTTACCAAAATATTAACCTAATAAAAATGACTACTATTATCTTTAACAAAATTTTGTTGTCTGATATTTTCTACATTGAGAGATGTGGTAACCACGAGATTGATAATTTAGGAAGTTTAGCCTGGTCTGCATCTCTGTACATCACCAAGAGAACACAGCCATCATAATACTGCTAACTTATTTATCCATTATTTATAGGATGCAACCAGAAAATAGGACAGTGTGTGTGTATATATATATGTGTGTGTGTGGGAGAGAGCGAGAGAGGGTTGAGAGAGGAATAGATTGAAACTCAGCACCCAGCCTTGCAATTTAATCCACCCATACGTGGAGAATAGGTCTTCCAGGTATTAACAAGGCTTATCGAGTTCGCTGACGATCGCTGCGGTCAGTAAAGACGATTATAATGCCTGTTCTCCGGTTCAGGATACCAGGTCATCGGAGAGCATCCTGCTTCTTTCCCAGGGATGCTAATGCGGATTTTAGTAATTTAACGGAAGAGATATTTATGACTTAATTCTCAAGCTTTTATAGATGAAGTGCCTGCTTTCCATTCGTCAGTCACCATTATTGTGCATAGTAGTATCTCCGTTTTTTTAACCACATTTCACAAAGAAGGATAATTATGAATTCCTCTTTTTTTTGTATTCATTATAAAGATAGTATTGAAAGAATTTAAAACTTAATATCGTTATAAATAAAAAAAAAAGAATCGTTTGAACCTCATTTGAGTAGTATATATATATGTATTTAAAGTGTATAAATAAAACTGAAAGGGAAATTGAACTATTTCCAAGAATACTTTCGAGCTTATAGGGATCTATATAAAATCAGTTTTACAGAGAAACATCACTAACAAGGTACAGGCTTCTGAATTTTATTATATTTTCTGTTTCTAATAACTAAAATTAACCTTATATTAATGTATATTATGCAATTGGATAAATTCAAAAATTTATTTAACCGAGTTGAGTTGATTTTGAGTTTAACGTCTCCTTCAGCAATGAGATGGGATCTACTGATTAATGTGGAATGAGAACTACATGAGCTCTCGCCGGGAATCAAACTCGGGTCTCCCTCAGTTAACCGATCAGAACGTTAGAATTTTAAAATGAAATAGAATGAAACACATCATTAATTATGAAGAATGACCAATGGCTTTTTTCTTTCGTATTTCGCCTGCTGTGAATCGCCTGGAACCTAGAATTTACTGCTGAATCTCTTCTTTTCACCTTTCCACCATCTCTTAATTTTTCACTTCCTACATTTCTCTGCTCCTCGGAAATTACTAGTTGTGCTATGTTCGGTCGTTTCTCCTCGAATGTCTTGTTAAGTCGGCACTTGTTATGAATCACAGCCATTGTAAGTCCACTCTCCAATGTGTCTCTTTTGACTTCTACTCTTTCATTGTGGTTTTCAGTCCTGTGATGTACTGACAATCGGTTTTTGTCGATTCTCGTTAATGTTCATATATCAGCTTCCCCTTGCGTACTGTGACAGTGATCTTTCCTGCGTGCCTGTAGAAGTCGGCGTTCCTTTCTCTTCCAAGTTCCATCAGTATTTTGAGGTTCTATTATTTTGCTCAAAATTCTCCTATCTTGTTTTTTCGAGTTTATGGAGTTCCCCTATTTTATTCTGTGTCCAGATACTCTGAGGCATACAAACCCTTTGATCTTACTATTGAACTGTAGTATCTGAACTTCATTATGTAGGATTTTGCTCATCTGATGTACTTGTTTTAGGTTAACAAGTAGGCCAGTTCAAATTTTCTAGCTTTTGGACTATTTCCCTGTTTGACCAGTCTGTTGGGTTGTGTCCATTCTCACAGGCATGTGAATTTCTCTGTTCTCTTGATATTTACGTGCTTCATCTCCAAGTGTCTCTCTCATTTATGTCTGTGTTCCATGTACTCTGCCCTTTCGTAGGAGACTTTGATGCTTGCTTTCTTAACGAATTGCAGAAACTGTTTTCATTACGCTTTCATTGTTAAGCCTATTTTAAGGTGGGGACGGGTAAAAGTACTTTCCATAAACCTATACTTCCCATTTGAAGAAAAAGCGTTTCATCTAGTATCTTAGTAATATTATGGGAATCATCATCATGAAGTTTTCATTACTCTGTAGGTAATTAAGAAGAATGTGGTTCCTATTGAAAGGCAGATTTCCAGTACTATACACCACAAAAAAATATAAGTAAACAAATACCAACTTAGAGCACTGCCACCTTGAAAGAGTATTGAGGAGACTATGGCCTCTCCCGAGTTTATATGTATAATAAAATTGAAAGTGACTATCAAACTGATCTCGATCAAATTATCAACATGGATGAGATTCGGTCTGGGATGATTTTTATCTATCCACTTTGACAGTAGAACTTAGGGTGGGGGAGGAGAAAAGTTATAAAAGATGAACAAAGTTAATACCATCTTGAACCATCAGAATGAAACATCAGAAAATTTCAATATAGATGAGGTTTGAGCCTGAGATGGTATTTATTATTTCACTTTGACGAAGTAACATAGGGGAGGGGGACGAGGGGACTGATTTTACATATATAAGTGAAAGTGATTATGTGTATGACTTAGTAACTCTGGAACCACTCAACCGATCTCAATAAAATTGTCAACACAGATGAGGTTCGAACCTTTGATGATTTTATTCATTTTGCTTTGACGGTGGAATATAGGGATGGGGAAGGAGAAAGATATTTAAAAATATCGAAAATGATCGATATTAATGTCGAATCTCTAGTTTTTGGGATGACTGAGTTGTTGAACAGTGATACTTCTGATGCCTTTTAAATTCAAATTCAGCACTCCCAACATGGAGAAGGAGGAGGAGGAGAAAGATATATAAAATGATCGAATATGTCAAATATCAGTGTCGAATCCATAGCTTTCGGGGTCACTGAGATGAACAGTGACACTTCCGATCCCGTTTAAATCTAAATCCAGAATCGCAATTTTGAGAAGGGGAGGGAAGAGATATATAAAAATGATCAAAAATAACCAATATCACTGTCGAATCCATAGTTTTCGTGGAAGTTGAGGTCAACAATAACACTTTCGATGCCATGCTCCGCAACATGAGGGAGAGAAGAAGGATATATAAAACCATTAAAAATGACCGATATTAATGCAGAATCCATAGCTTTCAGGATGGTTGAGATGAACACTGACACTTCTGATACCATTTAAATCCAAATTCAGCCCTGTAACTTGGGGCAAGAGGAGCAGGGGAAATATATAAAAATGATCGAAAATGACCAATATCAGTGTCGAATCCATTATCTGCTGGGCCGCTAAGATGAACAGTGAAACTTCTGATGTCTTCCTCGCAACATGATGAAGGGGAGGGGGAGATATATAAAAATCATCGAAAATAACCAATATTAGAAAGCGCTTTAGTAATAGTAAAAAGTAATTGACTAACGGAACATACTACTATGTTTTCTTAATTTAACAAGCGAACTTTTCTCACAGGTAGAGTCTACTTTCAGCGAAAGAAAAAAAAAAACTATTGTAACTACAATTTTATATCCAGATATTTCTTTGAAACTTTAGCCACTGATTTTAACACACCAGAACAGCACACTCGCTGCTCACGCCCTATTAAACCGTATTCATTTGTTGATTCTATGTTTATTGATTTTAAAATACTATATACACAGTGCTTGTCAAACGTTCCGGAACGGCTAAATATCTAGATTATAATGAGTTTTTCTGAAAATTTGAAAGATATAAAAGTTGCAGGATATCAATAGATCTATCAGAATCCCGTGCCTTTCAAAGTGTGTGTGGCCTTGTGTGGGCCCCTCGGGGCCCATATGTGATTTTTCAAGTAAGAGCTCCAAGTTTTTATTCCAAATTCGGGGTCTGCAAAACAAATTAAATCAGAATATGTATTGCTCAAAGCTGTAGGATGTAAGTACCAGGTCCTACAGGGCCGGAAAATTCTATTACGATGAGTAGTTTAAAAAGTTCCGGAAGAGCTAAATACCTCGATTAGAATGTGTTTTTCTGAAACCTTGAAAGATACAAAAGTTGCAGGACATCAACAGACCTATCGGAAGCCGGTGCCTTTCAAAATGTGTGCGGCCCTGTGTGGGCTCTTCGGGGCTCAACTATGATTTTTTTAAATGAGAGCTCCCACTTTTTATTTCAAATTCGGTATCTGCAAAACAAACTAAATCAGAATATGTACTGCTCAAAGCTGTAGGATTCGTGTACCAGGCCGTAAGGGCCGGAAAGACTATTAGGGTGAGTAGTATGAAAAGTACCGGAACTTCAACTGGATTGTTGGACTAGTAGGAAAATGAAAATGTCTAAACCCTATAGACTCCAGGAAAACGAACTGTTATTTCGCCAATGCTCCATATTCACCTTGTACTGTGAAGCCCTACATATATAAGTATATATTGTACTGTAATACTTTCCTAGCATCGGAAAGTTCTTTGATTACTAGGGACTAGCATTTAATAAAGCAAACTTGGAATTTGTAGAGACTCTTTACACTGTTAAAAATGTGTACACGTTGTTATGAACTCTCACGTCAGTAAAGTTCCGCACAAGTGTTAGTATTACATCTTTTCATTCACATGAAGCAACATCGCAGAGAGTTGTCGTATGGATTCAGTTGTCAGTTTTATACGTGTGCAGAGTGCAAAAACTCTTTCTTATCGTAGCCGTCAATGCAATTCTGATCTAGTAATTGCTGCCGCCATCGTGATTACTCATTATTTTTGTAGAATTGGAAATATTTTCAGTGAATGACAAATTCTATCTGTAGGTAACATTTGCAAATATGATTCAAACGTGACTTATGTCGTGTGCTTAATGAGTTTATGTTCTTGGAGTTCAGACAACGCACTTCCAAGCTTCAATACTATTTGAATCTGAAATTCTCTGTTTGGAAATGTAGTGAAATCAATAGGACCCTGTACTTGTAATTTACCAACTCAAGTTCAAACCTTATTCAGGGTTGCCGCATTCTTTTCTCTTTCTCCCATTATTCCTGAAAACTGAATGATTTCTGTATTTTATTAGCCAAGTTATTGGAAATACCCAGAAAGCTATGGTTGCTTTGAATTTTACAGGCAAATTTAAGAATTTTAAGAGTGATGTCCTGTACAAACCATGCAGTATCTACTTTCATGACCTACGAATTTACTTACCAGTACTTTTCGCGGGATTCCATTTAGCAAAATCAGAATCCTGGGACTTTTAATCATTAAGCCGCTTTTGAGTACTTTGGTACCCATCGTCCGAAACTCAACAGAACTGAGCACGACAGTATGTTCTCATATTTTCGTGTTGAACAATTTCCAGTGAAAACTGTAGGATACAATTTAAAAATCAAATTAGGACCCTATGGAGGCACATAGAGCACTATTCATTCTGATTGACTCGCCCATCCGATACTTTTCTTGATTTTCTGCAAGTTTCGTATTTATTCCGCCGTTACAGAAATTTTCACACCTCTCATCGTGATACAGTTTATGGCCCTGTAGGACGTGGAACTAGCTTTGAGCAGTACACGTTCTGATTTAGTTTGTTCCGTAGATACCGAATTTAGAATAAAAATGGGATAAGTAACTAAAAATCACAGTTGGGCTCTGTAGGACACCCCACAGGGCCGCTCACATTTTGACAGTCATGCACTTCCGATAGGTATGTTGATGTCCTAAAACTTTCGTATCTTTTAAGTGTTCAGAAAAACATTCTAATCGAAGTATTTAGCTCTTCCGAAACGTTTTAAACAACTTACCATAATAGTCTTTCCGACCCTGTAGGGCCTGGTGCTCACATCCTACAACTTTGAGCAATACATATTCTGATTTAGTTTGTTCTGTAGACCCCGAATTTGGAATAAAAAATTGGAACTCTTATTTGAAAAATCACAGATGGGTCCGGTATGGCCCACAAAAGGCCGCATACATTTTGAAAGGCACGAGTTTCCGATAGTTCTATTGATATATTGCAACTTTTGTATCTTTCGAATATTCAGAAAAACGCATCCCTAACCAACACATTTAGCCGTTCCGGAACTTTTGACAAGCACACAATGTCAGTTGCTTATAATATATATATATATACAGTATTGTGTATTATTTTGTATAATATATACACTGTTGTGTTGACAAGCATACAACTAATATATATACAGTTTTAAAACAAATAAACATAGAATCAAAGAATTAATACTGTTTAATAGGGCGTAAGCAGTGAGTGTACTGGTTTGGTGTGTAAGATCAGTGGCTAAAGTTTAAAATAAATATCTGGATATAAAATTATAGTTACAATAGTTTTTTTTTTTCTTTCACTGAAAGTAGGCTCCTACCTGGTGAAAAAAGGTTCACGGTCCGTAGTTTCTTCGTTGTTTTCGGAAAACAGATTTACGGCAACCTTCTATCTGAAAATGTTCCAGAACTCTTTTTTTCCCGTAGATCTTGATGCTTTCGTGTTACAACAAATTGGATCACTAGTGCAGTGCGAGTTATTATTATTATTATTATTATTATTATTATTATTATTATTATTATTATTATTATTATTATTATTATTATTATTATTATTATTATTATTATTATTATTAAGAAATGAACTTCGTTATGATGGATGGAGGGTGATAGGAGAACAATAGAAGGAAATTAAGAGATATTAAACGCTTGCAGGGACATGGGTTTAGAACAGGGATGCAAATAAGCAACACAATTTTACTAGACTAGAAAATAATAAAAGCTACTAACCCACATCCCACAATAGAAATCATTTACTTACCTTCGGTATGATGTTAAATACTCGCCCGCACCGATGAACCTTGCCCCGGGAGAGTGGGCGAGTTCTTATTTGCATAAGTGGTTTAGAAGTAAATGCAGAGAAAAGTAAATACATGGAAGTGCGTCGGGACCGTAATACGGCAAGATATGGATGCTTTAAAAGATTAAATAATACTTTTGATAAAGTGGATACTTTCAAATATCTAGGATCAATATTAACAGACGAAAATCATATTCACGAAGAAATTAAATGTCGAATAAAAGCAGGGAATTCATGTTACTGTTCGGTTCAAAATCTCTTGTCGTCGCGAATTCTGTCGAGGAATTTGAAGCTTAAAATATATACGCCTGTATATAATTATGCCTGTTGTTCTATATGGTTGCGAAACATGGTTGCTTGCTCTGAGGGAAGAACATAGACTGAAAGTATTTGAGAATAAGATCCTGAGATGAATATTCGGACCCAAGAGGAACGGGAAAAGGGAATACATGGAACTTCATAACGAGGAACTACATTATTTATACGGTTTACCAACTATGTTGGGGTCATCAAGTCTAGAAGGCTTAGGTGGGCAGGTCATGTAGCTGGAATGGAAGAAAGTAAAACACGCTTTCAAATTCTTGACTGGAAGACCAATCGGAAAACTACCATTAGGAAGACCTAGGCGCATATGGTAGGACAATATTAAGATGGATCTCGCAGAGATAGGAATACAAAGTAGAAACTGGATCCAGTTGGCTAAGCATAGAAGCCAGAGGAGAGCTTTTGCGAACGCGGCATTGAACATCTGGGTTCCATAGGCCACAGAGTTAGTTAGCTTTTTATAGCGATTTATCTTTACACCACTGGTCATCGAGATCTCTCTACTGTCAATATTATGTCCACATTCTTCCCCTCCTTCCAAGAACTATGGACGAGCCAAGAAACCACCTAACATCAGCAGTAAGTGAAGTGATACCAAATATTGTCGCTCAAATGTGGAATGAGTTTCACTATCGCGTTGCATTCAAAGGTGGCATATTGAATATCTATATAAGTAAAACTTTACATTTTGACATGCATTTTAAAAATGTTTGTACAGTTCTATATTCATTTACTTAAAATTGACTTTTGAAATCCAATGTTTACTTTCCATACACTCTGCATATTTATCCGTGTTTCATTCTTATGGTCTGGATAAACTTACACACTTTCATCATTATTTCGAACTGATTTGAGTATTAAGAACTTGTTGAAAATTGCTGTTGCCGAAGGGTTGTCTTGATAAAAACTAAATGAGAAGTTCAGGAAAATAGAAACTTTACGAGATAAATGATGACTGATTGACTCAAAACTTACTCAGTTTACTTTGAAACTGACACTTACAATTATCATATTCCTAATTACACTCGAACTTACAATTGTTAATCTGTATCATTAGTTTTAATGAAAACATCAAAATACCACGTTTTCAAACTTTTGTTTGGATAAGTATGTATTAATATTTATAAATACTTAAAAACCTAGATCATATTTAATCTGAAATGTTTTAACAATCAAACACACTTGTTAAAACAGTCAGCTGATAAATGCCTATGTTAATGGTTATGTTTATTTTACTATAGGTTATTTTAGAAGATATGCAGGGTGTCCGGAATAGGACTAACGGTTTTTAAAAGTGTATAGTTTTAATATGGTCAGAGATACAGAAAAGAACATTCATATTGAAGGAAAACTCAAAAAGTTTTGTTTAGCAAATTTTTATACTTGAACAACTACCGGTGACGGCGCTAGTATCGCCGATAGACAGAAATGGCGTCAGCAGTCGAAAACGCGCAATGCGTGTGGTGGTTTACACAGACGAAAAGTGTTGTTCAAGTTCAACGAAACTTTCTGCATGTTTACCACAAGGATCCTCCATTACACAACATACCCAGGCGTGGGAGGATCAATTTTTATCAACAGGGAGTACAGTAAAACAACACAGCGGTGGTAGATCGCGTGTGTCAGAAGAAAATGTGAAAGCAATAAGAGAGTGTTTCTCACGTAGTCCGAGGAAGTCAATTCGCGAGGCGAGCAGGCGATTGGCAATTCGAAAGTCAACAGTGCACGATGTGCTACACAAAGGATTACGTTTGGGCATGTATAATGTGCAACTATTCCAAGAAATTAAGCCCAACGATAAGCCACAGAGAGCAGCATTTGCTACTGAAATTCTGGAAAGGATTGATTATGACCATAATTTCCTATCGAACGTTGTTTTCTCTGATGAGGCAACTTTTCACTTGTCTGGCTTGTTAATAGACACAATGCTAGGATATGGGGATCTGAGAATCCGCATGCGCACATAGAACGTTCTAAAGACAGTCCCAAATTGAATGTTTGGTGTGCTTTAACACTTAATGCAGTTATAGGCTCCCTCTTTTTCATAGAGCAAACCATAACAGGAAATGTGTTCTTAGACATGGTTCAACGCTTTGCTGTTCCCCAGTTACAACATTTGCAACCTCAAGTAATATTCCAATTGGATGGCGGCCCGCCACATTAGAGCCTACAAGTAAAGGAGTACCTTGATATTGAATTTCCTGACCGTTTTATAGACCTTGATGGGCCAATTAGGTGACCTCCACGCTCTCCTGATGTTACCCCCCTGGACTTCTTCCTGTGAGGTATGTGAAAGACCTTGTGTATTCTGGTGAAAAGGTGCATAACCTTGATGAACTGAACGACCATATTAGGACTGCAATTGCTCCAGTAACACCTCAGATGTTACAGAATACGTAGAGAGAGATTGAGTTCAGACTAGATATTGTAAGAGTTACAAATAGTGCTCACGTGGAGTTAGACTGCGTTAGAATGACTTGTAAGTAAGGCAAAATAAATTTTTTGAGTTCTCCTTTAAAATGCATGTTTTATTTCTGTATCTATGACCATATTAAAACTATACATTTTTAAAAACCGTCAGTCTTATTCCGGACACACTATATCATGTGATCAAGACATTTGCACCAGAGCTTAATGAAGTCCTGCGTAGAAAGTTATTTTCTACAGCAATTTTATTTATTCTACATGGAGTACACTTTTAAACCAAGTAATTTCTTGTTTCTATGTAAGAGAAGAGAAGCAGCACAACGCACTAAGAAGTGAGAATGGCTAAAGAACGTGTCGTGGTGATTTGAACTTGTGTTGGAACTGACGTGAAACTTCGTGGTCTCATCTTAGTAATTCTGAACAGATGTCGAGTGTGTCGCTAGGGATGGATTGTATGTAATTTTCGCATGTTATTAAGGTGGAAAGCGAGTAAAACAATGGCACAATTTTTTCTTTCTTTTTTGGTGTGTGTGTTTGTATGTATGTACGTGCACGTGAAAATAAGACTTTCTTCTTACTTTTCTGTAGTTTAAATACCTGAGGAGTAGTAACAATTAACAGTGCTGTCCGCATATTACATTCAGCATGTAAAATTGTTTTGTTCCCATTTTTAAATTAACATATGTCGTAAAAACAATTATCGGCATTTATTTAGGCAATTTATAAAATATAAGAGAGAAGTTAGATAAACTTGAACTAAATGTTGGTCTTTAGGATTGGAGTTTCACGCCCCTTTTAGCAATAATACCATACGATTGGAGTTTAACGTCCCTTTTAGCAATGATACTAACTAATTGCAGTTTAACACCCTTTTAGCAACAATATTAGATGATTGGAGTTTAACGTCCCTGTTAGCAACAATACTAAATGAAGTCCCTTTTAGAAACAATACTATATGATTTGAGCTTAACGTCCCTTTTAGCAACAATACTATATGATTTGAGCTTAACGTCCCTTTTAGCAATAATACTATATGATTGGAGTTTAACATCCCTTTAACAACAATACTATATGATTTGAGCTTAACGTCCCTTTTAGCAATAATACTATATGATTGGAGTTTAACATCCCTTTAACAACAATACTATATGATTGGAGTTTAACGTCCCTTTTAGCAATGATACTAACTAATTGCAGTTTAACACCCTTTTAGCAACAATATTAGATGATTGGAGTTTAACGTCCCTGTTAGCAACAATACTAAATGAAGTCCCTTTTAGCAACAATACTATATGATTTGAGCTTAACGTCCCTTTTAGCAATAATACTATATGATTGGAGTTTAACATCCCTTTAACAACAATACTATATGATTGGAGTTTAACGTCCCTTTTAGCAACAATACTATATGATTGGAGTTTAACATCCCTTTAGCAACAATACTATATGATTGGAGTTTAACATCCCTTTTAACAATGATACCAACTGATTGAAGTTTCACATTCCTTTTAGTAACAATACTATGTAAGTCCTGGACCTACAGCTTAATGTGGGATCCAAACCGCATGAGCTTCCACTATGAATTAAACCCGCGTTTCCCACGCTAAAATCCTCAAGTAAATGTCATTTCGGTGGGATTGTAGATACATTTGAGAGTTTACATAAAGTGAAAACAAACCCTAATTTTGGTATTTTTTTTCTTGTTCCTTTAATGAAAACGTTGGTTCAGGTTATCGCCATTAGTTAAGCAAAACTGTTAGTCATTGGTTCAGTTTATGAAAAATACTATTGCAGACTGTTACACTAGAATTGATGCTTTAATTAGGCTTAACAAAATAGTCTGGAGAAAACTTGACATTTCGGTAAAATAGAAGAAATGTTAAATCTCTATAATAAATCCTTACGATTCAAGTAGAAAAATCTTCGCTGTAAATAATATTTGTCATGAAACTTAGTGCGTAAAAAACCATTTGTTTAAAATAATAAATTAATAATATATTATACAACGGGGAAAATGCAGAATTGGCATATTATCAGAGGCCGTATGAGGTTGAAAACTGTATGTAGAGGAAGGTAATAGCAGTATTATTAACTCAGGTGAACATAAAACATAAACCATTTCAAAAAATGAATATTAAATTAGCAGTACATCTGCTTAGTAATTCCTTGCCGCTGGTTTAGGTCTCCGAGACATTTGTGTTTCGCCAGTACAGACCCGGAGTTACAGTATCTCTCCCCAAATAACTGAAAATGAATGAAATGTTTTAGTTTATCGTTCTATGATTACGTCCTTTAGGCTAAAGGAGACGAATGATCAATGAAATGAATGACTGTGGAAGTAGATGTTTGTGGTCTGCACCGGGAATTGAACCCGAGATTATCTGCACCAAAGGCACACACACTACCCATTAGAACAGCGGGAAGCCTCCGGGTAAAAAGAAAATGTTCAAAATCCCAAATGTCCCAGCTTTTCTTGAGAACGTAAGTTGAAATAATTCGTTCGATATTTACAAGAATACCTCACTTATTTGTCATCTAATTCAACTAATATTCAACTAATAGGGATAACCTACTCTCAGTTTTGGTAAGATTGACCTACTATTTACAGTAATTATCTCTCATATTTGAGCAAGTCCATAACTATCACTCTACTCAAATTTTCATAGGGTTCCTCGGTATTTTAGTCACAAAATCTGGGACTCCGACTGGAGACGAATGATCACGAGTTCTATCACGAGTTTTGTATAAATGGGTTCAAAAAGAATGAGAGAGATGAAGTGTTTATTGTCGGAATGATTAGTGTGCTTGATCAAATGAACTCAAAATTATGACTTGAGGGCCATCAAAGAAGAAGTAAATAACATTAATTTGGAGAACTTTTTTTTTTAATTCTCGCTCCCTAACACCAAGAGAGTATATTTGCATCAGAAGAAATTTAAGAATCCTTGCGAGTGACAAAAAGAAGCACACTGGACTTAAATAAATGATTTCGGGCCTTAAGGCTACATGCACGTTCTTACTGTGAAATTTAATTACAGTCCTGCTTAAAGACGATGACTGTCCTTCATCAGTCGACTATTCTCCTTGCAATTCCATTATTGAAAATGATCCTCTTTTGCTTTTTATGATTTAATCAAATATGTTGGCCCCGTAGTAGACAAAAAGCTGAATGCTAATTATGTATATCGAGAAGATGATATCGAAATAATATCACATGAAGTTCCAGGGCTTGGAAATTTGAGTTACTTTGAGAAACACGTAACACTTGCTAAGGTAATTTATTTACTGCTATTAATATTTCATCATATCAAGTGTAACTTCATTTTTGGAGCCCAGCAAATTACCAAGGAAATGAATTCAAGACTGTCCACAAAATCGGCGAGAAAAATAATGTTTTATTTTCATAAAATGTTTTTATATGTAATTATATGTAGAAATCCCATAAACAGTGTATTAAGCTCTCTTCTTATATCCCAGGTTTGATATGTAGAAATATTTGATGTACCTTATTCATTTGTTCCTGAAGATTCATTAAATCTTCTAGTATAAGGGTAATGAGATTAATATTCAAAGAATCTCCTAGCCAAAGCTGAAGTCAGGGACAGAATTATCACTAAATCTCTTCACTCTAACTCCCAACCAGGGCCGGATTTAGTGGGGTGGAAAGGTGCACGTGCACCCCGTACGTTGTAAATATACACTACCTAAAGTGAGAAGCTAGCAGTGAAAATAGGAACATTTTCAGAAAATTTCTGTTGTCCTGTTAACGTTTGGGCTTAAAATAAAGGGAACCTTTGCAAAATCAATAGTTTAAGTCAATTTTCTAAAAGTTGAAAGAAAAGGATCCACCGAGAGTAGATATTTAGAATTTCTAGGGCGATTCCTCATTCACACCACAGATGTCTAAAGGCATTTTTAAAAAAAGAAAAAAACTTGAAATTTAATTCAAATGTACTGGTAGTTATTGGTGCAGCCCTCTCAGAAAATCCTGGATCCGACCCTGCTTCCAACTACAATAATAATAATTAATATTCGTATTTAAAATTCGTTATTCAAAATGTACAAACACTAACCTCTTATTGGATACTTGAAATACTTCCAAGTATTAAGCACCATTTATTGAAGTATGTTGTAAGTAATTTTAGTTCAACATACTATTATAGTAGCATAATGGGATTATTAATTTTCTTTATTCTTTAAATCTTTATAAAGTTTTTATTTTGCCACAATTTCATTCGCAACAAACATCATTAAACCGTGTTTTTCTTAATATGACATTAATTTATAAACTACAAAACTCGATAAGGATTATATTGGATTAAATAAGCATAATACTTTTTACTATTTAAAACTGTTTAAATAATAATAATATCGGAGAAATCTGTTAAAATACAAATGTGAGAAGAAATAAAAGGTACTGACTTCTACATAAAAATATTTTGCTCTTAGTTATTCAATTAAGTCATGTTGAAGTTATCACTAAAACATTTATTTATAAAACGATGAACAGCCGATTTCGGAAAACGTCCAAGAAAACTTACCCGTAAGAATAAATTACTCCTTTTTGATTTTTCATTTGAAATGATATGTTTCATTTTGTAGAATTGTTATTATATTTAATTATACAATAAACTATGCAGAAAACTGACTAATTTTTAAGAAAGTCGTCTGAAGAAGTTAACCTCAAGAATAAACTTCACCTTGTGGATGATACAGAACAGATGTTGCAGAAGATGAGGGAGAGGAGGGTGTGGAAATAGCTTAATTCAGAAGAGGGCAAAAGCTGTACAGGAAGAAAAATACAAAAAAAAAAAAAACGAACAGAGTAAGAGAAGAGTTTTACAAAAGAAAATGTGAGAACATGGAAGAATTATATAGAATTTGGAAATATTAGGAAATGTCCAAGAGATGAAATCAGTGAGACTTCGGAGGAAACAAGGGGAAGTAGAAAGTGAGACTGTGATATCTAGCCAATTTGTAACTACTTAAAGCTTTTATCAGATTCATGAAGTAGAATGTTATGCACTTACAGGCATGGTGTACCAATTACATTGTTATAAATCTACTTTTGCTTTGTTCATTCGAATGGATCTCAAATCCGCTATTTATACACTCTAGAATTACGCCAGTTTGATGAATTCTGGATCAACTCTAGTTATTTTAGTCGACTTTTTCAGGATTCCTGAACAATTTATGGGTTGTTACCATCATTCGTATTACTGGTTTGTTGTTTTGGCATATCAGCTAATAACACTTCTTGAAATTGATTTTGCATGTGCTTGTTTTTCTGTGCTGCTCTTTCTTTATTTTCTATTCTTCGTATTTGCCATACCGGTAATTGAGTTTCAAGTTACAATGAAATATGGAGTAAGCATTCAAAGAAACGTATCCAAGTGTGAAGGGACGATAGTGCAAATGGCAAATAAGTTTCATCTACTGTCTTCTAAGCTACAACACATATATTGACTCTGTTCCACACATATAACACGCTTGGGTAGATATGGTGTCTTCCCACTTGCGACAGTCCTATTAGCGACAGGAACTGTTAATTGTCCCATGAGCGACTGGTTCGGTCTGTTAACTGCCCTATGAGTCACCGATTCGTTCATACTAAGATAATGGAAGAAGATAAAGTTCTCTCTTCTTTAACTTGTTTTATGGTAATGTGATTTAGAACCTAACAAAATGTACTATGAAAAATTTCGCTCTACCTGAATTTAATACGTGAGAATGCTTTCATTACATTAACAATCTTTTATATGTTTTTCCTAATATTATATTTTTAAATTAATTTCTTTGAATACATTGACTCTATCAAGGGGAAAACTACCTAAATACTTAGAGTAGCTCCGTCTTTGTCTATGATTCTAATATAATTAAATATTTCATGTTAAAATGATACGGAGCATAAGCTTAGATTGAATATGTTTATGGCATAAGAAAGAAATCAGAAAGAGGTAGGGACGCCCGAAGAAAATTTTCTAAGGAGGGGCGTCTCCATGGTTGCTGTATGACGTCTGGTATATCTTTTATTTAATATAAGTGGTTTGCTGTATTACGTATACATTTTCGTGAGCCAGGGGGGCGACCCCTGCCTTCCCATCGGGCGCCCATGGAAGAAAGGCGTTCACCATTTGAGGATATCAAAGAAATCTAAAAAAATAAAAATGCGGTGTACTCGAAGAAACTATTACACAAGTTACAAATCTCTCGCAGGACTTAACCGTTCGTCTAGTTATAAGGGATTATTTCAGATTGCTACACAACAAGCTTTTATGTGTAAGTCCAAACAAGGGAGGAAGGCAAATTAAGCAATTAGTTTACGTTTTAGTAGCTTACAATAGGAAGGAAGGTAGTTTAAAGACTATGTTTACCTTTTGGATTGTTTTTGAGTGAACTTCCTTGTAATTGGTGGGTTTGGTTGAGAATAACCAATCAGATGTAAGGGATCTCAAAAGCTTTTATCATTGACATTTTCTTTTCATTTTATTCATAGAGTCTTAGGAAGTCTAAGAAGTAGATAGTTGGCGAAACTGTTACACGTTTAAGTTTTTCAAAATAAAATATATTACTGTGCTTAGTGAGTAATTAGATTTGAATCAAATTAAGTACAGAAAACAGAGCTTTTGAAGAAAGAGGATATTACAACTGGATTTTCAATAATTACGTAGGAATATACTTTTCATGGAAATATTCCTGTTGTCTCGTTAAATTACTTGATATGTTTTATGTTAAATCTAACTCAAAGTTAAAATAAGTTTTATTTGCACTCACAGTAAAGGAAAAATATATATTTGACGAGCAGTATCACTGGCACGTACATTTTTCATACCAAGGTTGTTCGGGCGTTAATAACACCAGAGGCAAACATATTTTACGAGATGGAATCATATCATCTTCCATTATCTCAATGTAAATGAATCGGTCGCTCATAAGACAGATGACAGTTCCTGTCGCTTCTGGGACTAATTCGGTAGATATACACGAAGATGCAGCACTGTTGATTTTTTCTTTGATTACACATAAAATCATTGTAAATTTTACGAAATCTTCATTTCTTATTAGTAAAACTACTGTCTGCAAAAGGGAAGCAATTTGCTCTTCAATTTCTTCAACTTCTGTTTTTATCATTTTCACAGGTTTTTTTTTTTTTTTTTTTTTTTTTTTTGCAAGATAAATTTGATTTGACAATATTGTGTAGAAGATGGTGCAGGATTTTGTCAAACCGTTTTCTTATTACTATTATCGTTAAATGTGTACATTTATATTGAAACCTTAGATATGCAAAATAAACTGTTGTCAAAACTATTTTCATCTGAAAATGTTTGTCCATATCTACTTTGTTCAGCACCATAGTAATCCCATTTCATTACTATATGGAAAGCTAACTTACTGATATTTGACAAATTCAAAGATTCTATTACATCTTCCTGTATTTCCTTGATCTACCCAGATGATCAATCAGTGACTTGATTAATACTTATTCCGATATTTCTGTTATAGTTATACTAGGAGGATAACACAACTTTTTCACATCTTGTACTTTATGATGAGAAGTGTATAATTTACAATTTATGTTCTTTCCTTGATAAGGTATAACGTTATACTAATTTGCCAAAAGATGGGCATCAATTATAAGAGCCAATGCTTGATCTCCAGATAATCGGATTTCTCAATGTCAGAATTATGTGCTTTCTTTATTTATATGCCCCTTGAAGGATGCAGAACGTAATTCCCTCACAATTGCAGCTGAATTTTGTTTTATTGCCTTTGGAAATTGATTTTCAGTTGTTTTCGTTACCTGCTCCTTACTTATTGACTCTATAGGAACACAAACTTAAAAATATTATTTTGGATCTCCCTTCTTTGACATTTAAATTACTTTTCGAAGAGCTTGGTAAAGTTTGAATGTCAGACACAGAAAAGTTTACTTCACTACCTAGCCATGTTACCTTGCAGAAATTTGTCAATATTCATTTGCAATTTACGCCATTTAACTCAATTTGCTACAGATAGGGTTTCACTGCCGCTTTAATATTATTTAATATGTAATGTGTAAATGTAAGGTTCCCTAGTCGTTGCAAAATACAAGCAATTACGGCGTTCGTCCTACTCTTCCGTGTATGTTTCATTAATTTCTCGAAAACTAACAAGTACATTGTAGGATCCACTCTAGGAAAAACAACAAATAAAATCAGGGCTTACGGTGGCTCAAGCGTTCAACTCTAGTATATGGGGTCCCTGGTTCGATCCTAGCTCGCGCCAAGTGAATTTTGTGGTGGATAAACACCGTGTCCCACCTCCATGGATTTCCTCGGGGTTCTCCCGTTTCCTCCCACTTTCTTCATTCCACAACTTCATTCATTTCTCATTATCACCATCTCCTTTAGCCTAGCCGGCATAACGTGGAACGTAAAACTCAAAAATTTCATTTCAAGAAATAAAATCAATATAGAGTAAAATAAAAGAGCGTAAATTTTCCTAAGTTCTTTTCTCTATTTCGAGTAATACTATAAAACATTTCGCTAACGCTGTTCTATATAACATCATATAATGTGTTAAAACTTAAATTTAACTACAACAGAAGATTAAGTTAACTTTATTTTTTATAAAGGTGGAATTTTAACTAAAAATGCATTACTAACTTGTTTAAAGATTAATACAATATATAGACTCTACAATCTTTCCTGTTCAACTTTTAGGTGACAATACTTCATCTATTACAGAACTGAAACCATCGCAGCGTTACCACCATAAGCAAACTTCTATTTGCGGGTCAAGTGAAGAAAGCGAAGGGTGTTCATTCGACATGTTTATTCTTCTTCACATGTCCGAAAAATAGACATTTGACAATTTATTAAAACAATCAGTTGAAAGTCAAAATTTCTCGTATTATAACAATTTCGTTTATGAAATTGAACAACGTTTCATTAGAATGCTGAAATGTTACACTGTATAGCGGTTTAAAATGTATCATTCTTTCACGTGACAAACCAACATAACTATATGTTTTTGGTTTTCCCTGCATAAAAAGTCATTACCTCTGCTGGACGGGGACCCTGGTTCGATCCCCGGCTAAATAAACATGTTTTGGATAATATCGTATCCGAGGGTTTTCTCGGGGCACTCTCGATTCCTACCACATTCTCATTCCACCATTTCTTCCATTATCATTTACTTTATTTAATAAGTATATCCGTCTGCTTTAGCCTAAAAGACATAATTGTGGGATGTTAAACTAAAATATTTCATTTCTACTTCATAAACAAATCATAATTTCGGTGTCAACGACGCCTACGAATAAGCATTACCCAACAAATGGTCTCAAGCGACAGAGAGTGACGCATACCCCTGTATGTTATATAACCAATTTTCAGTGTATGCATTATACGCCTCATTGTGCTTTTCCATTGTTAATATAATGCTGTAAAAGTTTCATTTTTCCCTTTTTCCAATCCGCAATTATGACTATAAAAAATGTTCTGTTTAATAATTTCTTATGCTGTTCTTTGTCGTCACAACTTTGAAGAGATTCATGTTATATTTAAAATTACAGTAGAGCGTCGATTATCCAAAGTAATTGGGGGACATGGGTGTTCGGAAAACTAGTTTGTTCGGATAATCGAACTGTACATGTTTATTTGCCAAAAGGAAGTACTGTACAGTAAATTTATTCATAAAAAGAAGTGTGCTGATTGTTGAAACACAGCGACTGGCGGCTTGGCCGGTCAGCAGCGCCTTATGAAGGCCCCATTAGAAGCAATGTTCCGCCAGCGGTGGCTCAGTGCGGCGACTACTGTGGAAAACTTGGTTTGGGAGTGAGGGGGATGATGAACGGTAGGGTGGGAGAGTAACAGGTGCGAGCGAGTACACAGTTCGGTTAAGCGGTCGTTCGGTTGACCGACGTTCGGATAATCGACGCTCTACTGTATTTGAAATTACGTATCTCTCCAAAAAATAATTTGTGTTGGTATAATGTAAGTGAACAGTATCGAGAATGAATACGCTAGTAAGATGGAAGGACGTCACAGGACCATAAAACTGGTATCATCAAATGAAATACAGAAACAGCGGACGCGAATAATTGTTAAGACAAAATTTATTAACCACAAGAGAAAAAAAATACTTGATTGGGACTATTTTTGTAGTAGGAAATCCATATGAAAACTACAAATCAAGCGATCGATGTTCTATTAACCAAGTTGAAAACATATGGTATACAGGTACACCAGTAATGAAAACTAAGCTGTAAAAGAAGAAACGTCCATAAATGCTGTATTGCGTAAATTCCAACAGAGAATATGAAACCACACTACTTTATTCTGATGATTTAAAACAAGATTCTGCTTTTACACAAAATTGTGAGAACTGTTCAGTGGAAACTTGATCCTTTTGTGCCTCATGTCCAGCGGCGCAAATCTGTCTTCAACATAGGGTGGGGTGGTGGATGAATAAGACCATTTTCATATCCATTTTTTTAAAAGCGATGTTCAAAATATTTATGAAGTTGAAAAACAATGCTGTAACGGATCAGAGAAGCAGACTTGTCTCCAACATTGAGAGGCGGGCAGATTTGAGGTTTATTCTGGGGGTACTACCATGAGCAAAATAAATGACGCGTCTCTTTATTTTGAAGTTTTTTGAAAATATCTCCGTTTTCTTTATATGTTCGAAATTTCGGAAGGTTTCCCCAGCAGGACAGGTTAATAACAAACCCGTTTTTAATATTTGTGTTAGATATTAGCTTAAAATAAAGAAATTAGAAGCAAAAAACATTAAATCGACAGAAATCTCGAGAATTACCAACTCTGCTAAAGTGGGAAATTTTCAAGAACGCGCGGGAATTCTGCAGTTCAACACGAAGCAGCGACATCTATGTCACTGAGAGAAGCGTGGATTAGATCTACAAACGAAAATTTTAACGAAATATTTCTAGTATGTCTTATTATATGCATTATCAGCGAACTCCAAATATATGAATCTATGCTAAGTATTAACGTATAGATAGTGCAAATAGTGGAAATTATCTATGGAAAAAGACGAATTGTTAGCCCAATCGTAATGAAAAATCGTCTTTACTGTAGAACAGGTTCAGCTTACGTAAGAGAGCAAATAGCTCAGTTCATACGAGTGCGAAACGTCGACGAGAGCGGACGTGGGGAAGAGTTCTCGGAAGACTGTTCTTACTGTGTTGCATAGGAAAGTTAGTGAGACGTACTGTTATTAATAATTTTCTGAGCTTATTGCTCCTGTGTATTGCAGGTACGTGGTTTATTCTTTTGGCCTGTAAAAGTGAAGTAAAATGAATCGTGTAAATACGATTCAATTTCTATTTGAAAATGGCGCACAGAAACCCAGTGCTTTTGAGTTACATGATTGGATTTTTGAAACTTTTCATTTGCAAGAAGACGAAATCGCTGCTATTCAAATTCCGACAACCCAACGTTGTGTTTATTTAAAATTAGTGCGAAAAACGCGAATGGAACAGATTCTTCGCGACGCTAATGGTGAACTCACTTTCAAATATAATAATGGAGCCGTTGCTAAAGTATTGGTAAATGATGCTACTTTAGAAGTGAAAGTGTTACGCATATTTAATTTGCCCCCGGAGACTTCGATTCCTTGTATTCAGACGACTTTAAGTGCCTATGGTAATGTGTTAAGTGTTACACCTGATGCATGGTCTAGACAATATCGATATACTGTAAATAATGGCATTTATCTTGCCCGTGTCCAGCTTAAGCGAAACATTCCATCATTTGTGATGTTTTCAAAATATCAAGGTCATATTATTTATGAAGGACAGCCTAAAACTTGCCAACGGTGTCATTCAGAATTACATGAACGCTCTAATTGTCCTTTAAATTCTCGCCCTACTGTGTTGCCCATACCCCCTACTTTTCCCCGTCAAGTGCCTGTACCTCCCCCCTCTGCCATCCAATCTAGTACTACGGACAGTGAATTACATGTAACGAAGGAAGAAATTCAATTCAGTTCTAATGATGTTCGACCTGTAGCTCCAAGCGAAGGTGTTGAGAACCAAACACAGGCAGAAACAGCTGACGTAACACCAGAGGAAGTAGCTGGTGTTTCTAACGTGGAACTCGCTCAGACCGAGGTAACTGAAGGTCAATTCATTTCAACAACAACAACAACGGGGAGTGTCGATAGAAAGCAACCAGAGGCTTCTTGTGTGCTTCAAACTGATACAAACGATAATAACTCTGACCTTCTCAAGGACGCTGACATCGATAGTAATGATGATTTTCCGTTACTACGATCTAGCCAACGCAAAATTAAACGTTCGAAATTAGAGAATAAAAGAAATGATAATGCATCGCCAAAAAGACGGACACGTCAACAAAGTGCGCTTCATCTGCAAAATAATAGTACTGCCTCACAAAAGAAATTAAATACGGGTGATAATCGGGCAAGCAATATGGACTGTTCTGAAACGGCGTCTGTAAATACCTGAATACTTCGTTTTCCTTTAGTTGTTTACATTTAACAGGAAATGAGTGTTAAGGTTGCCTTGTGTTTACTGTGTTTACTTGGTTTACTAAGTTTACTGTGTTTATTTATGTCTTTATTGAGTTGTGTTACTGTTAATGTTAATGGCATGAGTTCGGAAACGAAACGTCAACTGTTTAAACAGTTTATATTTGACCACGATCCCGGAATTATTTTTTTGCAAGAGGTAGTTAAAGATAATTTTGATTATCTCACTGGTTATAAATCTTATGTAAATTTGGGAGTGAACCGGAGAGGTACTGCAATTTTGATCAAGCACGAATTTGAGATATCTCAGTTGCGTATGACACCAGATGGCCGTGCTATTGGTTTTCTTTGGAACAAAATATTATTTCTTAATATATATTCTCCTAGTGGGCATAATAAAATAAATGAACGTAAGATATTTTTTAATGAAACGTTAGTGTATATGTTTAATCTGACATATGATCATGTAATTTTTGGGGGAGACTATAATTGTACTATTCGACCTGGAAAGGATGCCACAGGAGACACTAGTTATAGTCCTGAATTACGATATTTAGTCGATGGACTTAGGTTACAGGATGTTGCTATTTTTAAAAAGAAAGACCATTTGTACACGTATGTCCGTAGTAATAGTACTAAGAGTAGAATAGACAGATTTTATTTTAGTGATAGGTTGTGTACACCACAAGTGATGTATGATGTGCGTGGTAATTCTTTTTCCGATCATTTTGCAGTACAAATATGGATCCCTTATGATGTACCACGAAAGTTAATGGGTAAATCTTATTGGAAATTAAACTCTTCTTTGTTAGATTTACCTGAAGTTAAAGAAAACTTCCGAAACTGTTGGATTAAATGGTGTGAACGTAAGCCCCATTTCAACTCTATTCTTAATTGGTGGGAGAAAATGGTTAAACCCAATATCAAAACCTTCTTTATGCGCATCGCACAAGATCAGGCTATACAGACTACACATACTTTGCAATTTTATCACAAATGTCTCCAAGAATTGAGTCACAGGAATGATCTTCCAGATCAATATCAAAGATTGCAATTTTTTAAAGCAAAAGTTTTAAATTTGCAACGAAAAAACTTAGAAGGTTTTACGGCAAGAAGACGTGATCCTCTGACGATTCCACACGAAAGGTTATCCATGTACCAACATATAAAAGAAACTCGCCGACGAGAACGTCTCAGTATTCCTTCTCTTCATACAGGGGATGCGAATGTCCTTCAGAAGCAACCTGATATAGCGGCTTATATACTCTCCGAATACCAAAATAAATTTAATGACATACCTGATCCTACTCAGTCTGATCCGCCATTTCCTCTACCGCAAGTGAATTTTCCTACCTCTGAAACACACCTCTTGACCCAACCATATACAATGAACGAAATCCACCAAGTAGTTAAATCTTGTAGTACATTGAGTAGTCCAGGAGTTGACGGAATTCCGTATACTTTGTATCAATGTTATTGGGACATTATTGCCTCGGACTTTCTTGAAGTCGCTCATTATATCCTAGAGACGGGTCAGGTGTCTACCACATTTGCTACGGGGGTCATTGTTTTAATACCGAAGAAAGATAAACCCCAGGTCTTGAGTGATTACCGCCCTATTACATTACTCAACTGTGATTACAAAATTATTGCGAAATGTCTTGCTCGTAGATTGCACCCTTTCATGCCTGATCTACTGCATGACGCCCAAAGTGGCTTTAGTATTGGTAACAAAATGTTAGATGTTCTAATGGACTTCCGCGACACAGTTGCTTGGTTTGATACCACTGGTACTAAGGGTGGTTTACTGAGTTTAGACCTCTGTCAAGCTTTTGATAATGTGCGACATTCCTATTTATTTCATGTTATGCAACATATAGGGTTACCTCAGAAATTCATTCAACAAGTTCAAACCCTGTTTTTACATGCAGCTTCTAGACTTCAAGTCAATGGTTTCTTGACACCAGCATTCCCAATTCGTAAGTCCATACGCCAAGGAGACCCCTTGTCGTCGGTTTTGTTTAGTATATATCTCCTGCCTCTTATTACGGAACTCGATCGCCAGCTTACTGGAATTCCAATGAACGGCACTAAACTTGCATTGCGATCTTATGCAGATGACATTAGTGTCATTATCCGTTCAAAAGAGGATTATCAACAAGTTATGCAGGTTATGGCTCATTTTAGAACATCTGCTGGAGCTAGTCTAAATATGCATAAATGTAAATTTTTAAAGTTTGGTGTTACAACTCCGACTTATCTGCCGACTACTATATCTGTTGTGTCGCAAGTCTCTATATTAGGTATAGTCTACCAGCCAAATGTTTCCTCAATGATTATTTCTAATTGGAAGAGAGTGGTCACTAATATAAAGTTACTTTGTCAGGATATTCGTTTTCGACCATTTAATTTGGAACAACGAATCTGGATTATTCATAGCTATATTTATGCAAAATTATGGCATGTTGCCCAAATTTTGCCTGCTCCGAAGGATAGTCTCCGTCAAATTCAATCTTTGAGTCTTTGGTATATTTGGCAAGGGCAAATCTTTCGTGTGCCTTATTCAATATTATGTAAAAGGAAGGAGAGTGGAGGTCTTAATTTGATCAATATCCATTTAAAGTGTTATGTTCTGTATTTCACAAAATGGTATTGTAAACTGTATCAGGAATCTCCTTCCTTCACTAAAGAGTGGGCCTTATTCTGGTATGAAAGAGTCGGTATACTTGCACCGTTAAATATAGGTAACTTACTCCCATCGGTCTATTATTTAAAAGAACTCTTATTGGAGGGCAGTTATTTACAACGAGATCCGGCTCTTTCTTCTCGAGAGCTTGCAAAGAATTTGTACAATACAAGGTTACTTTCTGACCATACCACAGTCTCTCGTGTCGAAAGAATAAGTCCCACCTCTTGCTGGATGCAAATTTGGAAAAATATAAATAGTCCTGTCATACCACAATATATACGCATTGAGTGGTATAAAGTCGTACATGATCTTCTTGTTACACCTGCTCGGTTAGTACGCATTAACTTACTTGGAAACAACGTATGTCACTCTTGTGGACAGGAAGATGATTCTCAACATCGTCTCACGACGTGTTCTAAGGTTTTACCAATATGGCATTTATTACGGGCCATGTTAGGATATATATGCCACTGTGGAATTCAAGCATTCCCAGATACTTTATTACGCCTTCCTGATTTTTCCTATATGCCGCAGCCTAAACAAAATTTGATGCTCTGGTTGTGTGCTTATACGGTGTACTATCTGGTTACTCATGTAGATTATTCAGAATACCAATACAAATTGTTTATGTACGGTGCGCATGTCAAATGTCAAAATGTTCCTTCTTATTATGGATTTTTTGCTAATTATTTGAAGTTTTTGTTTCCCCTCATAACTTGGGGCGGTTTTTTGATCAGTAGTTCTGTTGTATAATATGTAGTTTTTGTTAAATTGCACAAATGTATTGTTAAGCTGTCAATAAATCAGTTAAAAAAAGTTAGGTAAAGCAACGAATTTGTATACCGAAGGTAGACGGTTCGAATCCCGTGGAAGTACTGTTGTCATTTTTATACTAAAGTTATTTTATTTATTTTTTATTTGGGAAAGAATCAAATTGTAACATATGTGTAAAACTCATGACGATACCAAAAAAAAAAAAAAAAAAAAAGAGAGAGAGAGAGAGAAAATATCGTCGCATTTGAATTAGTCTCTCTAATTTTTGTTTGCAAACAGATTCGTAATTATTTCCCCTGTGCTCACTGATGCATAACGAATGTTTTCCAGTAAATGTTAATTCTAATTTGGAGAATTTTATAGTTTCACAATGTTTCTCACTACATAGTCTTCTATCTACGTGTTTGGATATTTTGATAACAGATTGCCCTATTAAATGTTTAATTTTCTCTATAGATATTTGTCTTAAATTGAAATTGTTTTGAATTTACTACATAAGCAAAGTTGCCCGAAGGAGGGGAGCTCAAGTAATAGATATTCTACGTAAAAGCAACCTATTGTAGAATGATGATGCTTCTTACCTTCAGCACATAATCTTAACGTTAGAGAGTCAGAGAGAGAAAAATCCTGGTTTTTCCTCCTCTATGACCACCCATCTTAAACCTCTACAATCATTGTTCGTCTCACATAATTTCGGCTCTCCAAAGGCATTCATATTTATTATTATTATTATTATTATTATTATTATTATTATTATTATTATTATTATTATTATTATTATTATTAATGAATATGCCACCCTTACATAATGTTGTAACTTTACACATCTTAGTTTAAAGTGCTTTCTTTAGTAATAATTTGAGCAACCACGTCACAAAATTTAAAATGTATGAGGGGGCACGACGTTTTATTTCCCCTCCTCTCTTTTCAGCACCCTCCAACAGAAGGTATATAATTTCTGAGAAACAGGGCAGACAAAATGAATAAGAAATATATTTAGAGCATCCTTTCCTCCTTCGTGAATGTAATATCACGTAGCATTTTTTATTCTGCTGAAGACGACCCTAGGCCGTTATGGTTAGGTAACAAAAGAAATACCTAATATATTTATAGCGCCCCTTATCTGTAATATTACCTCTTCTTTATTTGTTCGAGGCTTCCTTACACAACCAAGGGTGACAAAAAGAATAGGAAAAGTGTCTAAAGATTACAAAAGACTTTATATTTTGTCAGAAACAAGGCAGTATATACACAACATTGCTTTCGTTAACAAGTGTTTCACCCTTGAGTCGCTTATAAAATTATGCAGAATAACTTTTGCCTATCATTGTTCTAGAGGGATTTGTCCAGGATGGTTTGGTGTCGAACTAATAACGATAAGTATATTTATTTACATCACTGTTAAAGAAATAGCAAACTTTCTGAAAGGAACTTACTTAGGAAACAGATCTTCCTTCTACTTAGCCAGAGCCCACTCTGAAAAATTGCATCTGGCATTCTGAGTGAAAGTTCTATGGGACTATTAGAAAAATATATTCCCGTTTTCACGCTGATGGTAGAATTTCTTAAACAGTTATTGAATTACGTTCGAAGGGTAGGCGTAAATAGCGCCCCCGCAACAATGTGGCGTGGGGACCGCACAAGCTGAAGGCCAAAAAATATACAGAAAGTACTATAACGACTCACCAAGGGTAGTCGTCAACCTGGTTCGTCTAAGTAAGATATACAAATATTGAGTGGTAGTATTTGTTTGCATGTAAAAATTATCTTTAATAATTATATAGCATTATTCTCACCTTTTCTATTAGAATGATAACGTCGATGAACGTTGCTAAAATGGTTTATTAGCTGATATACTTTATAATATATTTTCCTTCAAACTGTCAAGCACACAAACTTGCTGACTAGGTATCCATAAAACATGCACATAGCAACCACTATCCCATAATAATATCTTACATATCTTAAAAACATTCTTCTTCTGTTATTATTAAATTAACATTCTATGAAGTATAGTGCATATGTATGAGCACTTTCTGCCCAAGGTACAGGTAATTATTACACTATCCAAAGTATTTTGTTATATAAAAATGTCGCCCGACAAATGGACTGAATATAAAAGTCATAAGCGAGTTTGGCTTTTATGTTCAAGAACCACTGGTCCGTTTACAATACTGTTCTTACATTGCATATGTCCATCACATTTTGATCGCACCTCATATATATGAGAGAAGAAAGTATGGTGTTCGAAAAAAAATCAAATTTGAGATTTCAACGAATTTACACGTATTATAGCCCCTAACACCGAAAAAGTTATTTTTCAATACATGTCCATCAGTTCGTCCGTCCGTTCGCTACTTTTCTGTGCACTCGCCTAGAAGCCATACCTGAAGCCATACCTCGCCTAGAAGCCATACTTGAACATACCGTAAATTAGTTGAAAAATTTACGGTATGTTCAACTTATCTGCACCAAATTTTAGTTTAAGATTTTCGTAGTATTTCCTATAGTTTTCTTTTAATTTCCCTCCTACTCCCAAAACAAGGGTAGTTTCCTGTACGATGAAAATAAAAAAAAAATATTTTCTCATAACTGGCTCTAACGATCTTGTTTTCTTTCTTTTTTATAAATCAATATTTAATTAGCAATCCTATTTTGTGGTATAAGGCATTTATCTGAGAAAAATCTACAAGGGGTAGTTTATACTAAGGGGGTGAGTTTTTTCTCAGTGATTTTCTCAAAACGGACTCAAATGTTTTCGTTCATATTTCATAAATAAAGATTTCATTAATAACTTATCAATATGACATAACTCGTTTGTCCTAAAAAAATGCGAGGGGTAGTTTTTTCTTGGTGGAGTGTTGTCTAGGCGATTTTCTCAAAAACGACTCAAAAGAGTTTATTCATATTTCAAAAATAAATATTTCGTTAATAACCGAACAATATGGCAAAACTCGTTTGTCCTGAAAAAAAATATACGAGGGGTAGTTTACTCTTGGGGGTGTTTTTCCTCCACGGTTTTCTCAAAAATGAGTCAAGCTAATTTGTTCGTACTCAGAAATAAATATTTCATTAAAAACCTAGTAATATGGAATAACTCGCTTACCCTGAAAGAATCCTCAAGAGATAGTTTATTCGGGGAGTTATTTTTCCCTCACGATTTTCTCAAAAATTACTCGGACAATTTTATTGATAATTCATAAATAAGTATTTCATTAATAACCCTATATTTTAGTATAAGTCATTTCTATGAAAAACAATTACAACGGATAGTTTATTTTTGGGGTCAAGGTTTTTTCCCCGACAATTTTCTCGAACGACAGGCGATTTTGTTCAAATTTCGCAAATAAATATTTCATTAATAACCAAAAGTATATCTTAACTCATTGTTCGAAACAATTCACAAGAGGTAGGTTACTCCTGACGTGTTCTTTTTGAACGACTTTCCCAAAGTGACTCATTTGATTTTTTTCATATTTCATAAACAATGATTGCATTAATTGGTCTATTATATGTCTAATGAAAATGTGCTCAAAGTGTGAGTTAGTTTTGTAGTATGGATTTTCTTCAATCGAAGTTTTTTATTCGATAATCTGACATTCGATGTATTTGAATAATACGATAATTTTATTCGTATTATCCAAATACATACTTCAGTAACAACTGCGGCCTAACACAGTTAAGAAATTGAATTGAAAAAGTTTAGTGCGGTGGCCCTGTAATTGAATATTTTTTGAGAAACTCCCTAGCTTTTTGTGGTAAACTCAGGCTTTTCTTTTTCGAGCGACAAAAGAGAGAAGAAAATATAGTGATTTTGAAAATAATATCAAATTCAGATTTCAACGGATTTACATGTTTCATGGCGTCTACATACCGAAAATGTGACTTTTCGACACCCGTCCTTCCGGTCCGTCCGTTCGGCACACTTTTATATGCACTCGCCTAGAGACCATACCGTTCAACTTATCTACACCAAATTTTAAACTTAGGGTTTACTTAGTATTCTTACAGGAGCTTTTCCATTTTTTCCTACCACCTAAAATAAGTGTGGTTTACAAACAGCCGAAAATCGAAAAACGCTATTTTCTCAAAAATGGTTTTAACAATTTTGTTTATTTTTCATTAATCAATATTTAATTAACAACCCTATATTGCAGTATCAGATATTTCTCTTAGAAAAATTTACGAGGGGTAGTTTATTCTTGGAGGTGACTTTTTCTCGACGATTTTCTCAGAAAAGACCCTGGCGAATTTTGTACACACTTCATAAATAAATATTTGACCTTACAACATGGTATAAGTCAATTGACCTGAAAAATATATGAGTAGTAGTTTATTCTTGGACTTGAATTTATTCCCAGTGAGTTTCTCAAACACGACCAGTTGGCAACCCTGTATCTCGACAACGAAGCTAAATTCGAAAACTGCAAGAGGACCATTTGTCTCCTTTTGATGTCACGAATCACCTCCCGAAGTTTGTGGACATCTTTCAGCTTCACCCTTAATGAAGCTTCTTTTCGAAAAGTTAACTATTAACTTTAGGCATTGTTTATCTTTTCTTAAATCACAAATGTCGTTATTAATTTTAAGGCAGA
The DNA here is from genome assembly GCF_964235325.1 of Thermobia domestica. Classification (NCBI taxonomy): domain Eukaryota; kingdom Metazoa; phylum Arthropoda; class Insecta; order Zygentoma; family Lepismatidae; genus Thermobia; species Thermobia domestica. The sequence continues at coordinate 132,177,370 of NC_137465.1, read as the reverse complement.
GAACTACTTCTGAGAGAATAGATCTTGAAAAATAATTTTAAAACTTAGACTTTTGTTTTCGAGACATTCCAGACAAGACGAGACATTTTACAAGCTATCTCGTGTCCAAAACATTTGCCTCGTATTATCTTGGATGTCACAAAGCGCGTCTTGTCTCTTTCTCGAGACATGTCTTATCTCGTGCGCATTCGTTAACACTTGGGAAGGATTATCTTTCTACTCAAAGCATTGTTTTTATAATGGTTGCATATTTATGATAATTGCTGTCCACATAAATTACAGTCCTTTCAGTTGAATTAATTATTATTATTATTATTATTGAAATTGCAATATCTAGTTTAACGTTGGACGATTATGCACCTACGCTAAGGGAGAATGATGATGAATGAAATGGTGAAATGAAGAAAGTGGGAGGAAAATGGAAAATCTCAAGAAAACACATACCCATGCACACGGTATTTGTCCACCTCAAATTTCACTTGGCACGAAGTGGAATCGAGCCACGGACCCCCTGCACCAAAGGTCCCTGCAATGCTTTATTATTATTATTATTATTATTATTAATAATAATAATAATATTAATAATAATTGAAGCGAGCTTAACGAGTTTCAACCGTACGACTCAACCAACGTTTGGGTGCCTGTTCGTTCGTCTGCTCCTCTCATAAAAGACATTTCATTTTAATGAAACTAGTAAGTGCCTTCTTTTAGCTCTGCGAAGTAACTATTGCTTGGAATATGAATCTGCAAAACATAAGAGGTAAAATTAACCAAATGGTGCAAGTTTCCACTTATATATACAAAACAATTTTGCAGTATCAACTACGTGAATCTTGTCCCATAAAGAAGCCGAAACCCCTACACCGAAGAGCCCTCCGAGATTTGATCATTGTCCACACGGACTGAAAGTGTCATTTGAAGCCAAGACTTTAATATGAAGCCAATAATTTCTTTAAAATAGACGGAAAATTCGGAAGTTATAAGCATTTTCATATTTTTGCCTTTTCCCATAAGGGAGCCGTAGCCCCCTATACTGAAGACCCCCCCGGAGATTTGATCATTGTCCACTCGGACTGATTTTGTCATTTGGAACCAACACTTTAATACGAAGCAAAATATTTCTTTAAAATAGACGAAAAATTCGAAAGTTATAAACATGTTAATAATTTTGCCTTTTCTCATAAGGGGGCCGTATTAGCCTACACTGAAGAGCCACACGAGATTTGATCATTGACCACTTGGACTGAAATTCCCATTTGAAACCAAAACTTTAATATGAATCCAAAAATTAAACTTTTACATCAATTTAAACTGACTGGGTTCCAGTTCCCCCCACTATTGTTTAGTTTAGTTAACTGGCAATTTGTGACAGCTTCACATCATCAAAAGAATGTTTCACTTCCCCTCCCCTCCCCCAGGAGTTCGTGCTGGATCCACCACTGGAATCAATAGACACTCTTCCTATTCTTTTTGTCACCCTTGATTGTGTAGGGGCTCCCTCGTACAAATAAAGAAGCGGTAATATTACAATCAAGGGGCGCTATATATTAGGTATTTTTTTAGTTACCTACCCCTAACCGCACAGGGCCATCTTTCGTAGAATAAAAAATATTACGTGATATTCCAATCATGAAAGGGGAGAGGATGCTGTAAATATATTTCTTATTCATTTTGTCTGTTCTGCTTATCAAAAATTACTTTCTGTTGGAAGGCTACTAAAATGAGAGGGGCAAAATAAAAAGTCGTACCCCCTCCTACATGGTTGCTCAAATAAGTACTAAAGAAAGCATTTTAAACTAAGATATTTAAGATTTAAACTAGGAAACTAAGATATCCTACATTATGTAAGGATGGCATATTCAGGATTATTATTATTATTATTATTATTATTATTATTATTATTATTATTATTATTATTATTATTATTATTATTATTATTTGAATGTTTTTGGAGCACCGAAATTTTGTGAGACGAACAATGATATGTAGAGGTTTAAGATGGGTGGCCATAGAGGAGGAAAAACCAGGATTTTTCTCTCTCTGACTCTCTAACGTAAAGATTATGTGCTGAAGGTAAGAAGCATCATCATTCTACAATAGGTTGCTTTTACGTAGAATATCAATTACTTGAGTTCT